>NC_051107.1:4282760-4593450 GCF_901709675.1 Syngnathus acus
GCAAAACACACCAACTTGAATCGTGTAATTGTTTAACATTGTCTGCTTGTGTGTGTGATTATTTTTTTTGTCTTTGTGTGTCTTTGTGTAGCCAGGAGAACATCCCACGCCCTGAAACCATCGGGAATCTGCGATGGCTCATTCCGTAAGACTGCAGTCTGACCCACTTTGTGCAAATGTATTCGGATCAACTCTATTTGATGCGAGAGGTTTTCGAGGTAAGTTTTTGTTCAAATTCTACAAAAAAAAAACCAACATTTCGAGATGATTAAAATACCCAAATTCTAAACCTGAAAACCGTCAAATTTTCACCGTTTTCATTTGCTAACTAGGGCAGATCGCTTGTTATTGCTAGCTCGCCGTTACTAGCTAGCCCTTGCTACTGAGTTTTACGTAGCCATGTGAAGACTTTGAATTGAAAATAATGTGTGACTTTTAGTTGGGAGAACAAATGACTCAAAAAAAAAAAAACAGGCGAGGCCTTATTAAATCATAACGGAACCACAGGTTAATTGTCCCTTCTGGGATCCAGTAAGAGTATTAAACTGTCACAATACAGCAGTAAATGAGCAAAAACAAATTATCGATAGAAAACAAACCAGCCCGATTCAAATGGATCCGTGACATCCAAGTTAATATTCAGAGGGACACAAGGCTGAGATTTTGTAGCGTTCAACGGAGAAACGGCTCAGTATCCTCGGCGCTGGGAGTGGCCGAGTGCATGGCTCCTTTCACCGCAGCCCCATCAGCATGCAGGCTGAGGTGTGGCCCAGCGTGCTGATTGAATACAGAGGCTGCCCGCCCCGGCGTTGCCTTTAATCTCCCCCCCTCCCCGTTTAACTTGGCCTCTGTGCCGCCGCTCAGCTGGGCCATAAAGACGCACACTTGCTATCTTTCTTTTTGCTTTTCCGTCCATTTTTGTTTGTCCTTGTACCTTGATATGAAATTCTTCCCGGATTTACACCTGTGGCGTCACAAGCGGCTAATTGTCATATCTCAGAGCAATTACGGGGAACTCTTTAGAGGGTCGTGCCAATTTGCCAGTGCGATGTGTTTTTTTTTATTTTACTAGCCAAAGGGGAACGCTCACGACGGCGTTTAATAAAATCAAGCGGCGGGGTTCCGCGATATGTCGTGCTTACTGTTATCTCCGGCAATAAAGAATGCCTTTCTCGTTATATTTGCGCCACTTGTTGCACCGGGAGATTTTTTTTAAAGGTCGCTTGCTCTTCAAGAAGAGTGCAAAATCCTCCGACCCGAGCGCCGAGAAGAAAAGGACGACGATCCTCGGCTGTTTAATAATTCACGAGGCTTCCAGTAAATATAGGAGGCGACCCCCCGTGCTCACTCGCAAAACAGCCCTCGTAAGCGCCTCTCCTGGAACTTTATGAGTACGGTCCAAAAGAGGTCTTCAGCGTTTCCCAGTAAATTAAAGTGGACAGCTTTAACACTTTTATACATATTTAAAACAGTCCATTAGATGATTGACCTCCATAAATACAAAGTGAGCAAGTCAGCAGCGGCGAGCTTTGGCAGGAGTCAACAGATAGGACTGAATGCGCCATTAGAAACAAAAAAAAAAAAGTTGGCAGGCACACCGAATTTTTTTTTTTTTTTTTTACCGGCTTGGGAGATGAGGTAGCTAGGAATAAAAAAACGGTTTTAATTTGGATACATGAGAGGAAAACAGATTCCGATGCGCAACACGGCGGCCTCGTTAAGCACCAACACTTGGGCTAAGGCTAATTGCTGCATTAATGTTTTAGAAGAGACCCTTATTTCCAAATGCGGGGATCACGTAAGCTACATAACCCAACGAGGGGGAAAACAATGTCCGTCGGTCACGTATGTGCGATTCTACGAACATTACGAGGGTAAGAACGGAATATTGTCTTTATTTTCTAATTACTTAGCCCAGTAACCAAGCATCAATTCAAGGCCAAAGTCATTACTGCCGCGTGTTAGTGGGATGTAACAAAACATTCAGCTTCGCAGCGTCGCTTTTAATGTAGTTTGGTGAGGCTTTAAAATTTTAGGACGCTTCGCCCTGTCGGATCGCGAGAAGCCAACGGGCGTTCATTACAGACAGCCGGGCAAAATTTTAGGTACACCTCATGGATCCAAATGTCTGCTTTTACTTAAAAGTGGTGAACCCCCTGGATGCATTCCAGGCCCACACACTTTTCTCACATTCAGTATGACAGAAAGTACTCTCAAACAAAAATCTTATAAACCTCTTTTGACAGCATTTCCGGGCAGGATTTAGCTGTTTCTTTGACTTAATAATCCAAAGATGGAGAGGGAAAATGAACTTTTTGAAGAAGCGAAGCAAAGAGACAAAAGAGAGATAGGAAAGCAGGGAGGAAGAAAATGTTTGGCTATTCAAGTCAACCAGATTGCTCCTCTCTTGCCAGTTGAATAAGCGAGAGAGATGATTGGATCTCTCACGAACAAAAGCTCCTTCTCCCTAATCATCAATAACGCCGCCGACAGGCCTACGACTAATGAAGCTCCGAGCTCATCTCGTGTCAAAGCATTGTCGAGCGGGCCTTTCATTCACGTCGAAGTACGCGCGGAGCCATTTCGCCACGTCTGGAATTAAAACACCCAACGTGGCGTTTGATTTGAGCGACGTCTGCGGCGGGAAGTTGCAGAAAGGCGCCTGCTGCCGAGTGTGGGACGCGCGAGGCTGTCAAAACACAGCGACAGGCTGTCAAACACGACGCGGTTCTTGTCACTTGCCCAACACGGCCCTTTCCTCGTAATTACAAACGATGACTTTGGACAACGGCGTGATGAGACCACAGTGACCATCAGAAAATGATGTCCTTATTTAATCATCTCAGGTCGTCTCATCAACGTTCTATTCCAGACTTCCAAAGATTTGCATATAACGCGAGCAAAGAGTTATGTTACACGGGGATTAAGCTTCAAGATGTCGTAAGCATGTTGTACGAGAGCCCGCGGACACTCCAGCGACCGTTTTAAGTCATAATTAGCGACAACGTTCTCTTTGGAAGTATTAAAGACAGCGTATGAACAGGCTCATTTCGAGCATGTACGCTATAATATGCTTTGTGCGAGAGGCGAGAGAAGAAAAATCAAAGCACGTTAGATGTCAGTAGGGAACGAGGACATTAATAGAGCCATTTCCCCAAAGGCTGGTTATGGCCGGCATGTATAATTGGGTTACAGTACGGTTACCCCAGTCGGAGGAGCCTTCGTGGATTTTATAACGTGACAGATGGTCGGGGGGCTCACTTGTCGTCTTTCAAGAAAATGGTTGGTTTTTACGACTTTTGAAAAGAAATCATGATTGATTCCAAAGCGACTCAACTAAATTTAGGTATTAAGTTGACTCATTTGTGGGGGGGGAAGTCTCATCTGCATGGTAATCTGTCATCCGTTGGCCAAAAACCGTGATATATGTGCGCCGTCCCAGCAAAATAAAGCTTTCAAAAGTTGTTACTCGCCTCATTTTTCATCACCGGTAAAAAAAACAAAAAAAAACTGCTGAACAATTTTGGGGCCCAAGAGTACCTCCGTGTTGCGGGCTGTGAGGGGTGGGGGCAAAAACTTGTGCACGGTAATTCTCCTTGAGACATGCAAATACATCAAGCGTATCCCCGCGCATTGCAACAAAGCGCAGAGAAAACAAGGCCATAAAAAGGCAAAGTGCGCCTTATATTTCACAATCGGAGCGGCTTCGGCCAGACGCCGCCTCATGAATATCTAGGCTGCGTCGCTATGAATATGCATTAGGACACCGGAGCGCCGCTATCAGCGCGTAGATTTATGAGCTGGTGCGCAGATAATGATGAAGGAGGGGATAACCTGGCTGCTGGGAAGATGAGGAGGAGCACACACACGGAGAGACGCGCGTTCGCGTGGCCACTCGTACATTACGCGCGCTATTACGAAACAAGCGGGGGAACTTGTGGAACTTTTAACGCCTGAGGGTTTGTGCGGGTAAATTAAATGGACTCCATTACGCAGTGGTTATTAACGTATTCATTGCCAGTTACAAATTGACGTGTATAGCCGTCAATGGTATCGAATGATTGCAAAACAAACCTTAGCAAGGGCGCAAGGGCTCCCTCTGTGGCACGTTTGCATTAACTTCCAATATGAAGGTGACGCGTTGAGATGAACTCTGCATAATATGTGACGGCTGCTAATTAAAGTTCATTTGTCATGCGTGTGAGTCACGGCGGAATGCTCTGAACTCTGCTAACTTGGTTCCAGGCAGCTGATGTCAACATTCCCCTCGACAAATGTCAACGGAAATTAAAATGTGACAAACATCACGTTTTGGTTTTTTTCCCCTTCCACTTGCACATTCTTTTTTTTTTTTGTTATAGAGTCGCACCTGCGCCATTTAATGAGCGCAAGGTATTCCGCTCACAAGAAAAAACGACATGACCGTACACGAGGTGCTCAACCAGCAAGATGACAAGGGCCTGATGGTGTCGCGGTCACAAACGCGTTACGTTTGACTGCAAAGAAAAAAAGAGTTCACAGCAGGCAGAACGCAGCATGGAAATCCATCCCGGCCCGGATTCTCGGCTCCTTTTGCCAAAACTGGTTGCTCAGTCAAAGGAGATAGCGGCACTCACGATGCCGTTTAGCATAACAAAAGAGAAGGAAATAAGGACGCGAGGAAAGGAATAAAAAAAAAAAAAAAAAAAAAACAGAAGTGAGGAATGGTGCATGTCAAGTATGGAGAGGAAGTTCTACATTTGTGACTGTATGTGTGTGTGTGTGTGTGTGCATTAGTAATAATGCCAGCGGGGGCTAGAAGCTGGAGCGCGCACACAGTCAATGTGCTTTAATGGAGACGATGTGCTCACTTCGGTGCGGCATAAATGATAAATTATTCATTTGCTTCAACATCAGGCGGCCGCCGTTATTACCAGGCGGCGCTCGGCCATCATTTACACATGCAGATGAAACGGCTTTGACTTTTAAGAAACTGGTCCAACGCGGTCAAGCCCACGTGTGGGCCAATCGGGACCGTTTGCGTTGTATTTATTGATTGGACTTGTGGTAAAAAGCAGCAGTTTTTAAAATTAAATTGCTGTGCAATTGATGTTTATTTTTTATTAAGGTTATATTATTTTATTTTTTAACAAGATTATTTATTGATGATTGTATTTATGATTTTTCCCTCTTTTATTTATTATCTACTTCTTCTTCTTTTTTATATTAAGGTTTTATTGTTATTTTAGAGCACGCAAGGTGAGTTGTCTTATCAGGAATAAGTCACCCTTTGATTTTAATATCTGCTTCAAGGTCTCGTGAGATGAAAAACTCAGTTCAAAAATCGTGTTTGATCGTTTCGCCATATTTCCGCAAGTGCAATTAATCATTCGGGCCTAATCATAAATCATCACATTTCATAAATGCTTCATTTTGTTTTCTTGCTACCGATCAATACAAGCCGAGTGAGGACCCCGAGGACTGTCGGACTTTCCGCGTTTTTACTCGGAACCTCGAATCGAACTGTTCTGCTCGATGGATACCGAGCTCCGGGCCGGCGCTCTGTTCTGTTTGACTTCCCGAAACATGTAACGAGTCCACGGAGCGTAACGCTGAAAGAAAGCAGCGCCGTATCGATTCCGTCTCGCGTGGAGGACACCTTCCACAGTCTTCCATCTCGTCCACGTGTCCCTCCCCGGCCTCCCATTCATCCTGCCGCTGGCTTTTTTTTCTGCTCCCACAGCCCCAATTTCTCCAGCGGAGGCGCCATTGGTATGCAGGCGCCGTCTGATCCAATGCAGAAGCCCAGTTAGGGGGAAGAAGAAAGGAGGAAACGTCCCTGGATGGATTTCCAAAGGTAACAAGATGCTCTTATTAGTTTTCTTTTGTGCTCGTCCAAACTTTGCTTAATTATTGACTGCTCGTGTGTGTGTGTGTGTGCACGGCAAAAAAAAACGGGTATATTCGTACGCCGTGTCTTCTCCTCACAGCTCCACAGGGCGACACGGCAAGACACATGTACTCGCGCGGGACTATTTTAAGGACGTTGGGTAAAAATACCAAGCGGCTCTCGAGTCAAACTCTGTCGCCTCCTCACGCTACCCACAAAGAGAAACAATCATGGTCGCTCGCCCGGGCCCATACGTGACCTAACTTTTTTTTGGGTTGTGCATTCAAATGGCTTCTTATTTGTATGTGAAGCCGACTAATCGTGAGCCAAACGTTATATAACCTGCGACTCTCCCTGTGACTTCTCCGCAATTAGGTTCCGGATTAACGAGGAGAGTGATTAAAATGCAAACGGGCAGCAGGAGCGCCGTGCCATTAAGAGTTGACCTTTCACCTCGTCGCAACAGGAGCGTTTTACAAGCACCACATATTAAACAGTCAAGGTGAGCTAATGCATACATTATTTTGAACGGTTCTCGAGCCTGGACCAAAAAAAAAAAAAAAATGTCCGGTACCAATTTTGTGGCATTTTTGAACCTGCTGAGCTCTCATAGCGCGGTTGTTAGAAAATATTTGATAAACACTTTATCGGGAAGTAACTGACACTTAGTTGCCCCGGCGACCAGCTCCAGTTCCCAAACAGGAAGGAAACATTTTGCAACAACCTATGACTGGCCTTGACTTGTCTCCCATCTCTTGCCACTCTATTTGTTTGCTTTCAAATACAAACGCGCTCGGTGGACAATTTGTTAGATACAACAGGAAAGGCCAACGTGTCCTCGTACACGAGCGAGCGAGCGAGCGCAGACTGCGCCTTGTCTTCTCTTGGCTCGACATTGTACCCGTCTGTTCCTTTTCCACCTCATTTGCCGTCACCGACTGGCCGTACTCTGCCACCGGGTTACTTCATTTGCAAGCTACAACCAAAGGCGCATTGGGCTCCTCCACGAGTTGTTATCTGGACTCTTGGTGTGTGTGCGTGGACATGTGTGCAAAGAGACGGTAAATCTATAAAAGACCCCTTTGTGGAAGTGTGTTTGAGGCACTCAGTGTCAATTATTTCATTAGCCGCTGAGGATCCCCGCCACATGCATGTTCTCGCAAGGTGCCAGCTCAGCAACCAGTCAAAGTCCATCAATTAGGGAGGCAATTTGCACACACACACAAAAAAAAAGTGCTTCTACCTGAGCCAGAAAGCAAGTCGGTTCCGCTCCGTTAGCCATCCGGCCAACTTGTGATGTCAGCACTTAAATAACCGCCAAAGTGTGACAACCCAATGGCAGCCCATGTTATTTGCACGTGTGTGCATTTCATGATACAAAAAAAAAGTCCGTGGACAGACTTGGCACCTCGCTCGGCGACATTTTAACATAATTAAATTGGCTGTCGCAACCTTGGAAAATAGAAAACGCCTGGCTGAACAATCAATGAAAAGATGGCTTCTGAGTGCCATGTTCTAGATAATGACGGTTGACAATAAAGGTTTATTTCCACTCGACCAAATCGAAATTACCGACACGGTCAACTAAAATGACTGCGAAAACATTTTCCCCTTTGCTTAAAGGCGCGTCAATATACATTTTGTGGCAAAAATTGTACACAAGCCTAAATGTACTTCCAGTCGAGCTTTACTGTAAAAACTAACAAATAAAACAAAAGAGAGTTAAAGGGTGTACGGTTAAATACATGGTAGCGTCGTTATAACCCTTCAAACAACTTCTGATAATATAATACAAGCTGAAAAAGAGAAATGAAGAGAATCGGGAAGCAGAGGATAAATAATATGTGACTGTGGGCATTGTTAGCATTTAGCATGCGCGGGGTGTTTTGAGGCCACGACTCGAATGTGTGATTGAAGTGTACAGAAAGACGCGGTGTACAGTAGCACCCCAAAGGCCCTTCGTACAATATTTTGATCTAAGCAAGTATTTCCCTTTCCCTCGAATCCCACAAGCGTTATTTCCTTTCAACTCATTGGATGTGGTATTAGCGTCTAGCTTAGGTGGCGGCGCACCAGGTATAATTTCTTGTCTGTTCAGCAAGGCAAATGTGCCACGCCGGCATATTCCCTCTGCAGAATATATGTGATTATTAAAATCAAATGATTTTCTTTTTTTTTTTCTTTTACCCGCCCCGTCGTGACTTTTTGTCAGCGCGTGTGCTTCAAACAGCCCATCTAAAACCATCGTCTCTGTCGCCTCATTGTGAATTTTCTCGGTTGATAATAAGCGCTGAAATATGGAAGGAGAAGCAGCGGCGTGGGCAAAAGAAAGTTGGCTGATTTGAAAGAGAGAGGCAGAAGTAAGTCGGGTCACATCGATGCATTGCAAAAAAGCGCATTACGTCTCAGATGATGAGAAAACCCGGAGCGGCCCGAGCTGTTCATAGCCCATCATAAATTATTGTCTTTACACTACGCAATGCATGCATTACTTCTAAGTGAGAAAGCCACCCCGCAACTGTAACGACACAATGCAGCAAAAAAGTCGGACGCTTTTTGTATTCATGAGTTTGCTTTAAATAGTCCCTGCAGGTACAATAATAAAGTCCGTCTGCCCTGTGTGGAACGGACCGTGATGAAGATAAAGAAACACGATCCCCAGCTGTTTTTCATTCTTCGTCGTATTACCCTAGCGCTAAAAGCGCCGAGAGTAAACAATTAACGAAAAAGTTGCTATAGTTACTCCATTTGGATGGCTCGAGTATTCATTTTTTGCAGTTGGAGTTCATCATCTTAAATCGGACACAATAGGAACACAGTCGGTATTCCCAAACTAATTGCTGTCATTAAAAGGGCTTATGTGCATTGGATCTCATTGGATTAGACACTCTGGCCGTACCTAATCAAGTGTCCTGTGGGTGCATGGCTGTTAACTAAGGCTGTGATGAGTTATGGAGTCATATCCTTTGCCACAAATGCATCAATCTGAGCAAAACAGCAATAACAGACCCTTTAGTGGTCCCTTTCCTCGGATAAACACATATACTGTGTTTGGTTAATTAATTTAAAGGATGTTATAGAAATATCACGCGAGCCAATAGCCCTCTAAAAAAATGTTTGGGGTGTGCAAAATTTCAATCGTTTTCACGCATGTTCAATTGAAATCAGGCGAATTTTTCCCGGCGTCGCCACGGCAACAGTTTTGAATTCATCGGCCATAAAAAGTAACAATGAGGCCCAGACTTGAAAAGTACCAAAAAAAAAATACAAATAGTGGCCTTCCTGTCAGAGACACAAAAGAAATGGCGACGTCCCGGCTGATATTCGCACGTGATTGATTCCATTTTGACGCTCTGCCAACGATAAGCCGCGGCGGTGCGGACAAATGAATGCCGCCACGCGTGACTAACAGGCATGTCACCACCTTTGCCGCCACTCGACGCGCTGACGTTAGACAATAAACGAATCCCCCTCCTCCTTACGACCCATCATTTCATAGCTTGTCCCTTTCACTCGGATAAATCCATTTCGCATTGGCGAGATAGCAATTGGAGAACCCGCGAGCCATTTATTCAAGGGTGCGACGAGCTAACGGGATGTGTCGCGCCGTGGCTTTTTCTATTTAGCGATTTTCATTACTTGCCATTCGGTTCTAATTCATTTTCTATTGGTGCGCAACAACCCAACGTGGCAACAAAAGGCAAGAAGGAAGCTGGGGAGATCTTGTTTAGCAGCCAGCTATCCCCAGAAAGAAAATAATGATCTTTATGAAATTGCTTTAGACACAATCCGACAGGCGAGACAAAGCAAGTTGGCTCGGGCTCGTTGGAATCGATAAAGCTTCCATTAGTTTTCTAAAGAGAAACACGCCATTTCGCTCTGTGGCGCACCGCCGCCGTATCGGTAATATTACGGGCCCCCTTTTTGAGCCCAAGGTGAGTTCACCCGCTATCGCCGAGCTAATGTCAGATTAAACCCAGATTTCTGTCAGATGGAAATGGAGAAAAATGTTCCGAAGCGGCCGATCCATAAAGCATGACCGAGCTTGTTATCACCGACGCCGCAGTTGCGGCGCAAGGGGCCTCGGGTACCCGCCCCCCCCCCCTCCCAAAAAAAGAACGCATTGTTTCTAAATGCATTCAAACGACTGCAGACTCAAAGACGATCAAACTTCTTAAGTAGCTATCGATTAGCGAGATGAACAGAGACGCGGCGATTGATTCCGCGCAGGGGGGGGTGACCTCATCGTTACCTTTTGGCACGGCAGGGGATGTGCAAAGTGAAAGCGAAGAAGGGCAAGCACACTTCTCAGCCGTCATTTCCTCGGGAAGGCGTGGACGCCACGCACTCGGCCGCCGTGGAATCGATAATCTGCAGGGTGAATAAAACCGACCCAGGGTCCATCTTGTTGCCCTTCAATCTAAATAAATACACACGCGGGGCTTTAGTGGGATTGGCCCGATGACGGTGATGGACTGATGTGAGGATGGACCGAGGAGGAAACTGCTGATGTGAGAGGTTCTTTGTCTCGCCTGTTGACAAGCAGATAGACAAATGACTCAACCAGTCTCTAACCTCTGAAACCGCTCGCTCCTCCCCCCTCACGATCTATACAGCCTGCACTGACCACATCCCGGATGGTCGATGTCTTCTTCCTGACCGACGAGTCGAAACCGGCAAAGTGGCTCCTCACAGCCAGCTTTTCATTAGCGCCCTACCCCGTCATCTTTTATTGTCCCACCGCGCTGCCAAAACATAATCGATACGACTTTAGGAAAACAGGGTGCAATAGCGCACACTTTTTCTTTTTTACTGTCCCCGCAATCAATACGGCAAGTGAAATACCGAGACCGGAGAGTTCATACAAGCGCCCCGAGACACACGACACACGGAGGTCATTTGAAGGTTTGATTACCTTGAAAACGCCGCCGCGGGTCTCGGAGCGATGAATCCAATGGCGTTCATTAACAAAGGCTTGAAGTCATCAATCAATTGGCCTTATAGATTCCAGATGATACCGCCCCGGTTGAAATGCGTCACCGAACGCTGACGTAGCGGCCGAGTCGACGTGGCGGGAGATTTGCGTTGCTTCCGTATGCCGACGGAGTATTACTGCGGCTTTAAATACAAGCGCATTATCATTCCGTCTCTGGAGGCTGCAAATATGCTTCAAGGCTGAGATCTGTAAAATCCCTTTTTTTTTTCCTACAAGATGAATAATAGATGTGTAAAAAAAGGGAGGAATGACTTAATGACTGACGCCGCTGCTCAAACATGTTTGGGTCGGAATGCCGCAGTTTGCTCTTGACTGCTCTTGACATTCCTCGTCCACGGAAGGTAAGTCATCGAGGGGTCGAGTCACTGACTGGAATTAGGTAGTAAATCTGTTAACAGATACTGGACCAGCACTTTCAGAGGTTCCAAATCCAGGTCCAGAAAGTCAAAACCCTGCCACAGTTTTGGCTTTAGACATTGGGTGCTTCTACTCAACTGTGGTCACCTGTGGCTGAAGCTAAACTGCGACTTTCTAGATCTGGATTTGTCACCACTGACCCACGCTAAGCTGGCAAATTCCAAACCTTACACCAAGACCTTCATTTGATTTCTGGACCTGTATCGGTATGATCATTTTTCTCCACCTCGTAGTTAAAACGAGACGCCCGGGTTTAAGTAGCAAACCTGCGCCAGACTACTTCTCCGTTCCGTTCTCGTAAAGCCCCCAAAGCAGCTTCCCACTTCAAAGCGAGGCGTTCTCGGCGAAAAAATGGTGTCTGCTCCAATGAGAAGTTGAATGCGAGTTCAGCCACACATCATTTCTCCTTCAATCATAAAGCCTTTCCCTCCACTCCACCCCGCTCGGCTAGCAAAGAGGCGCACAGTGTGCCTGACACCGGCAGTTATTGATCCTAAAAACCACAAGGTTAGGCGTAATGGTCCAAAGCGACACAGAGATGTGTATTCATACACTGCGGCTGACACCAGGCAACCCGCGTCACTTTTGATTTAGCACATACGAAGAGACAAAAAAAATGACGGGAGTGGCTGTGTGGTGTGGCGGTTCGGCTCAGAGCCTCGGGAAGATTTGGGTCAAGTAGTGTCAAAGGCTTGCACGTATAAAAAAAAAAACCCGAAAGAGACGCTATGGAGGTAGTTGAGACGTCAGAATCTTGACCCAATGTGCTCGGTTCTGGTTCGGCCCCTTCTGGGCCCAGCACTAAATTTGCAATTTCACCCAATTTGGATGACTTATGACCCAATAGTTTTAAGAGTCCACTTAATAACATTTGCCATTTAAAAGCGATGGCACCTATTAACCTTGAAAAGCTGTGCTTTTTTTAAAAATTGCATGATCGCTCCCATTTCATGCCGAAATCGTTCTCAGCCGGGGAGTCAACACCATTACCGAACGTTCATGCAGATCCCCTCCATGGCAGGTCTGGAGCCAGCAGAGTCTGGCGTCTAAAAATATGCGTGTGTTGAACAGGGTGTCAGCAAATATACAGATGGCCAATCTGCGACATGCTAAAATGAGGCTAAAAACAAGTCTGTCTTTGTCGAACTCGAGGATTTCAAGGCAATCCTGTTCCGCCATTCCCACCCCCAACCAAAGGCCCACCATGTATGAGGCCTTGTCTTTGACCTTGTTCATTCACAAAGGCAGCATTCTTCACAGCTAACACTTCCAAGCTATTCAATGTTAAGCTTGTAAAAACAAAAGAGGAATCTCTCTCGCGCAACATGACAGCGCCAAAGGTCAAAAATATAATGTCGACATTGCTGCTGACTGGAAGGATGCTTGATCGCGTTACAATAGCCCGGAGGGACGGCTTTGTCATACTCTGAGGTGGCCACAGGATGCTCTTTTGACCCCAAGCATGTCATAAAACATCAGGAGGTCCAAAGGTCCAGCACAGAATCCTCAACGCCACCATTTTGCCTCACGTACGAGCTCGGATGTCAAAAAAAAAGCTCAGAGCGAATCAACGGGGGGGGGGGGGGACAATCGACTGCTTTATATTTGCCGCCAAGTTCATCAAGTCCAGCGACCGTTTGACTTTCAAGAGCAGGAGCTTACGATGTACTCCCCCCCACCCCCGAGAGATTACTCGCCGTTGAAACAGAAGCAATAAAAGTAATGAAATCAATCAAATCCCATCAATCCATCATCAGCTTCAAAAAAAAAAAGGAGCTAAAGTGCAGCTTGTCTGCAGGGATGTGTCAACCATGCAAGCGTGGATGTGATGATGGCCGGAAGGAAGAGGGGGCGGGGGGGCGAGTGATGATCTTAATTGCTATTCAACCTTGTTGGAGAATCAGAAGGGCGGACAACAGAAGGAAACATTGGCGTGGCTTGACCTCCATGTTCCCCTAAAGCTAGACTCTAGTGCCATCTATTGAGACGGATTAAAACAAAGCACTCGCTGCTTTCTCTTCATGCCCATGTTGGGACGTGTTCATTATTCCGCTTGTAATTTCAAATAAATCGAGCTTGTGACCGTCTAACACTACGAATGTTGTTTTCAGACGCCCACGGACACTTTTGGTGGCAACTTGACGGCGGCGCGGAGATGGCGCAAAAGCGCCGAGGTGGCGGCTTTACCTTCTTTGAGCAGACGAGAGTGGATGAGGAGGATGAGGAAGCAGCAGATCGCCGCTCCGGTGAGTGCCCACGCAACTCGGAGCAGCTGCATGCTGGCGGAGAGGACGCCGGTGGCGGTGCAGGAGAAGGGGGGAGGGAGGGAGGGGTGGGGGGGCGTCCAAACTCAGATAATCACACTGCCTTGTAATGCAGCATTCACGTCTTGTATTTCAAAAACAAAAAGCAAAAATCAATCCAAAGCGTTAGTCCAAGTGCTGAAAGCGAAACGCGCGCCGGCGTCAGTGCGTCACAGCGACTCCAAAACGGTGCCCATCGTCTTTCACTTGTTTGCCGCCCCCCGAGGCTGTTCCGATGAGATCGGCAGCAGCGTGTCCTTCGAGCGTGCGCCCGACGGTTCTCCCAGGCGCGCAGGAGATGCCAGCGCTCTCCAACGCATGTCAGACGCGCGTCACCACCACCACCGCCGCCGTCGCCACCGCTCAGGCTGAGACAAACACTCGCCACCAAGTCCCCCCCCTTGCAGCCCCTTTCTTTTTCCAGCTCTCTCTCTCTCCTCTCTCTCCTTACAATGCTGCCGTACATCTCCCTCCCTCCCTCCCTGCGCTCTTCTCTCCCCTCCTCCTCACCCCCCCCCCTCTCCAACCAGTCCAATGCGACTTCTTTAGGCGCGATAAGTATGCCTGTCAGATGCATCTCCTCAATAATGGCCACGCTTGATAAGACTTGGGCAATTGGCTGGCTTTCGTGACAGCTCAGGCTAAATGTGTTCACCAAATAACATCGAGAGAGTTGAAAGCGTTTCCATCCAATTCGCTCGTTGTGTCGTCCCTCGGTTATTTCTGCAGTTTTGCATGTTATTCACACGAGTTGTGAACGCTACCAATTAGTTCCATTAGAGTAGCAACGGGATAAGAGTGGAGGCCAACACCATGTCTTTATCTAGAGTGCACAAATGGTCTCATTATTGTACCTTACAAATGGGACACAAATTAAATTAATTATCAAGATGATTTTTTATTTTTTTTATTTTCGGCAAATGAAGCCACCTCTTAAACACACTATTTATCCCTCAGGGCAAATTATTGCACCATTTCCAGGATTAGTGTTGACATGTTCAATGTACAAATGAGTCACTGTTTTCCCAAATCAGAATTCAGATGTAGAAACGGCATCATTTTTTTTTTTTTGCATTTCCGCATTGGCGAAGCCTCCGTGTTTTGGCAACAGGCAATATGAATTATCATCGCTCAGTTTGTGATCCAAAAGGATTTATCGCCAACTGAAAAGCATGACATATTTAGCCCCAGATGTCATCATATGATGGCGAGAAATTCTCTTAAAAAAAAAAAGCATTTAAAAAGGAAGCCTTGAAAGCAGCGTGACTGAAGGAGGATCCAATATAGAGCAAAGAATCCAAACAATAGCTTGCATAATCCCGCCCCTGCAGTGCAAAACAAATGCAATTGTTTCCTCTTATTTATATCCCGCCATGTTGTTTGAAGCTAAAAGAGAAAATGCAAATTTGCAACAATGACACACAAAAAGATTTGTAGGTCAGCCATTTTTCCACACTAACACTCTTTAGGGGGGCTTCCTCGTGTGCCCACTTGTGTGCATTTCTAATTGAGGCAGATGACAAGTGATGGCAGCACCCACACCGCAAAAGTGAGCCGAGAGCCCCCCCCCCTCCTCCTCCTCGCCCCTCCCCTCGCAGCTCCCAGCACTAATTAGCTGATAACAGTCTCTGCTATCAAGTGCCAAACTGCACGCTTTCCAGCTCCGCCACGATTGCGCCGCACGTGTTTAACTTGTGATGCATCCCGAGACTTGACCCGAACAAGGATTTGAGGCTGGGAATTCTGCTCCGGCGTGCATGTCAAACAGGATCATATGGACCGAGCATATGCTAGCGCACACCCCGGCGGACCGGCTAAATATAGTACATTGACAGAGTTGAAAAGTTTGGAGCCAATGAGAACCGTTCGCACGGTTGACGTGACTTGGCACCTGTTTTGACACTTAACATGCGGCAACCTGTTAGAACCCAAAAAAAAAAGAAATTGTCACAGCAATTCAAAGTGACACCAGCAGTTTGTGTAAATGAGAGGAAATATTTATACGCCGCCTTCGCCAACACCGAGCGGCAATTAGGCTTCCCACCCCGTTAAGTTATTCATCAATGTGCAGATTGTCGTCGGCGCATGCTTGGGATGGAAATTCAACCTCACGAACGGGTTAGTTGAGGGAGTCGTGTGTTAACGCTAGTAGCCATTGTTTCCGTCGGAGTAGCGTCTTCTATATACAATATAGGCGACACAAACTATAATCGGAATCAGAGACGAGTCAAAACTGATCACATATTTTAAAAAGATGAATGGCGGTAAATATTGGAGAAAATAATTTGTAATTTTACTATTGACACATAAAGTTGATGGACAATTTGTCTTTGCGGGCCACATAAAATGATGTCACGGGCCGTATCTGGCCCCCGGGCCTTGTGTTTGACACCTGTGGTCTTGATATGATCTTTTATTTTGTTCTAATCCTTCTTCCCACACAAAGATAAATTTCGGAAAAGCCACCACCCCTCCCCTCCCTCCCTAGGAGAGACGAGCTTTATTAATTCATAAATAAAGCTCGTCTCACCTAGTTGCAAGTGTCCCCCGCCGCTTCTTCCTCTCCCTGACACCCCCTCGCTGTTCGAGAAAAGGCGTTCCCCGCTTTGTCCTTTTGCAGGTCATTGGCCGAGCGCCAGGACGAGCCCTCGCCAATAAAAGCCATGAGTAATGGCCTCAAACCTCGACATTCGCTGTGTTTCCCATTATTTCCCAAAGCCGATAAATCTGCGCGAGGGCTTAATCAGAGGGAAAAGCCAAAACGGAAGGCAAATGTCCACCGAGGTGTACGACACAAATTTAATCAGAGATAAAAAGTTGAGGCGGCAGAAGCGGCGCAAACACCTTTGACGAGGAACATTTGTGAACTCTGAATAAACACATTTCCAAATGGCGTCGAATGAATATTTGATAATTTGATTTAGTGAAAGACGCTCTCGGGAGACCGCACGCATAACGTTGTTTGAAATCAACAACGGCTTTGCTGCAATATGTTTGGGAACTTTGCCGAGCGGAGGGGAAAAAAAAAAATATGCGGTCAGCATCCGGGAGTCCATAACTTGACTTCTTTTACGACAACATAAAGATTTTAAAGCCGATATATAGTTGTAAACTCCTTTGCATGAGAAAGGCGCATTGATTAGATTTGCTCTCGCAATATTTGATGGCTACGTTTTTTCCTCAAAGGAAAACCCACAAAAAAAAGATTGAGCCATTGGAATAAAATGGGAACACAACATTAGGTTACTTTTTATGCAGAGGATAAAGAATATATGCTTGCGAGTAGATCAGCGGTGAGAAATAATTCCAGTTCTCACGTCAAACGTCTCAGTCGATTGACAAGATGAAATCCATTACGTACGTTCTCGGAAGTCCGTTAAGCGTTCCTGACAATTTTCTAATCCCCTCGAAGCGCTAATGACCGACGTGCAAGTCGCTCCTCTTCATATCTCACATCTCTGCGTGTTGCCTTTAATCTCCCTCGCCACGAGATAAATTCACAGAAAATGTCTCATCACTTCCATTTATAAATCCAACGCTTTTCCACAGACCACATGCTGCGGCCTTTGCGAAAATAAACGTTAGCGGCGACGCCGTTTTAAAACTTGCGTCAGCCCTTCATCCCACTCCCGATATTAAATATGCGCCTTATTAATTTGTAAACTACCCACAATGTCACGCCGTATTGTTTAATTGGAATCAATGTCACTCACGCCGACTCGAAAAACAAACTTCTTCCGATGGTGAATTATTTATCGTCTGTAAACACACATGGGCAAACACGGCGGACATTTCATTAAGTCTCATTACAGGAAATGAAATGGCCGACGCCTCATCTGCCGTGATTAGTTAGCGACAAAGTGCTACGTTGCCACAAAAGTGCGCTCTATTGCGTCTCTAACTTTTTATTTCACCCCGCCCACAGACGTCGGTGACGTATGGAGACAAGTGAGCGCCATTTGCCAACAAGCACTTTGCCCTAAGAAGATTGTGCAAATCTATCTAATCAAAAGACACAAGTAATTCCCGGAAGGAGCTTAATGGACACGCTGCACTGAAATGCCGAAACAAGTAAGTGATGAATCAGAATGTACATAAATTGCACCAACACGAGTACCACGGAAAACTTTTGTAGGAAAAAAAATATATATATTTGTAAAATAACACTCAAGGCACTCCATCATAGTTGTGACCTTGAAGACTCTCATGCTTTCCATGCAAGTGAACCCGAAAGACACCTGACTCATCACTATTGATCATTTTATGCAACGAGGGTGTCAAATTAAATCTGTTAGGCGGAAATTAAAAATCAATACGCTGACAAAATTAAATGGATCGCACTTTCTGGCCTGCTCGGAATCGAACACCCCCCCCCCGTCCGTCCGGCCGTCCACGATAGGACGGCAAAGAAAACCACCGTCGGCTTGTCTGGGCGAGACCGAGACTTTTTGCATACGAGGCGGGAAAATGCGTATGGAAATGAAGGAAGAAAGGTGACACGCTGATAGAAGCAATAACATGAGCCTTTGCCACAACCAAAGCATTAAAAAAACAATCATTTGCATCTCGACTCGTGCGGGAGACAAAGAGAAAATGTGGGCGGGGTAAAAAAACAAAACCTCAGTATTGATTTGAACCATTCTTCCACCAAGTTCTTCTGTCATCAGATTGGAGAATGACGATAAATGCCGAATTGCAGTTTTTTCCCCCTTTTGTTTACATTTTATTTGTATTCCTTGTATTGAAAGATGACCAAAGTTGTTTGGTAGCTTGACGCAGATGGAAAAGCCCACGTCCGTTTACAGCCACATCGCAACTTAGTCAAGGCAAAAGGTAGACCGCAATCAAAAGAAAAGGGCAGTTTCCTCCAGGTTGCGACAACCTTGAGTCACCCCGCCACGCTTGTATTCACGGAGAAAGCCGTAAAGAAATGTGATCATTAGATGGAGGGCACGTTGGCCTGGAAGAGACAGCGGGAGGGTAAAGAGAAAGTCGAAGGCATGGAGGTCACGTGCGGCGGGAAGGCAAATTTATTGTCTCGCAGGACTCCGGCAAGACGGCGAGGAAAGTGCTTGGCGTGACATGAAGGGCGAGAGGATTTTCTCTCTCTCTCTCTCTTTCGCTCGCTCTTTTAATGCTCTAGCAGCCCGTCAAACACTAACACTGTCACCACAGGCTGCTGATGGACACATTATTGGATCCTCGCAGCAGCCCTTTGCTCACTTGTACTTCTTCACTCGAGACGTGTGGCCTTCGCTAGAGGAATCGTTTGGGAGGGGTTACTGCCAGCCCGGGCCTCACGATTCAATTGTGACGTGAAACCTAATAAAAGTTGTGTTGTGTTCTGCTTACACTTGACGGCCCAAGCTGTCTGCGGTTTATCTTTATACATGAAGGTTTAGGAGACAGAACAGATGGAGTTGTCTTTAGTCAGTCTCTCTGGACGGCCTTGGCCTGAGCGAGATATTGAATCACTGTTTGGAGTTGAGTTTCCTTAAAACAGATTAGCTAGCGAGCTAGCTTGGACGCGTTTGTTAGCATGAAGCGAAACAGACTTGGCAATAAACGGCTTGAGAATTCTTTTTGAGGAATCCTTTCACTGCCAAACGGCTGCTTCTCGTCGCTAGCGCTACCTCGAATCTGTTTGAATTCTTTGGCCGTATCTTCAGGTCAGTTGTATCTCGAGGCATCGATTTACATTAGCGGCGGCGAGAATGAAGAGCGGTGTATTTTCGAGCTTCTCCAGGTGTTGCCTGCCTCTAAAATCTCCCCCAAATACGAGGGGATAAACCCTAATTCCACGCAGGCTTTGTCTCTTGATACAGTGAAAATATGGCTTGAGACACCATGATCCTCAGCGATAGAGATGTGAGGGCACCATCTTCCTACTTTTATGCCGAAAAACGTCAACAATGGCATTGAGGCGAAATTTGATCTCTTTCTCTGGCTCTCTTCAGGGCCATCATACAATCTCCAGGCAGCAAAAAAAAGAGTGATGTGAGATTAGTTTTACGGGTTGCTGGCTGGCAAGTGCTTCATGTTTATTTGGTGTGTTTGCAAGTTATTGAAAAGAAGCCAAAAAGAAGCGGCGCCATAAAAAAGCTTCCATCAAACGAGGCTCGCATCGCTCTCGTGTGTGCATATCAAGTAGCCCTCCCAAAATGCTTAGAGGGCACGGACGATGCTTCACGGAGCATTTGCATATTTATCCACCGCCAATTTTCCGCCCGTTTTCTTTTTTCACCGCGTTAGCTGTATTTATTGACTGATTTGAGCGCAGTAAGCGCAAAGAAAAAAAAAAAAGCCTAGAAAATGAACCGAAGCCCGTCTTTTCTCTTAAAGAAGGCCATTTGCATTACACCCTCATTACCCACACATTGCCATCCTTCCGCAAGCCTCACGTCTCAGCATTTTCTGTACGGACACGCTAAATGGACATAAATAGATGCTCACGGGTAACAAGAAACAGCCACCCTTATAGTAAATGTCATTAGGCCTTAGAAAGTGCAAGAAACACTTTGAGGACTAGTTGGCCAGGAGCAAAAGAAGGAGGCGGAGGTTCCATCTGTGCAGCCGAGTCGGGTGTCTGGCAGCCGTCTCAATCCAATCCACCCTTCCCTGCTTGCGACTGACCACCATTGCCCCTCCCCTTATATCCCCCCCCAGCCCCTTGTATCCTGAACCACCTCGTGTCACATGAGCGGGCGGAAGTCGCAAGCTGCCGGCGTCCATCCGAGTTGTGTCCATACAATGGCTGCGTGAGGCCCAGACTGGCCGATTGGCACGCATCGAGTGCGAGGAAATGAACGCGTCCGCACGGCATGGACAGCTTGTCGTAGAGCTTCATGTTGCTGCGCATACTGCGCCGTGTCATGTTTGTGTGTTAAGCGGTTTTCACAGCTTTTTCAACAGCTCCAAATAAGTAATGCATCAAAATACTATCTATATATTCGCTGGCTATGTTCTTTTTCCTCTTAAATATGCTGCTGGGTTTCAAGTAACCCAAATAGGGTGAAATAGCTAACCCAATACTAGGTCCGAAAGAGACCAAGACGATTTTATTTTATTCTACAGGGCTTTTTTAAACAGCCAATCATAATCCAGCCCCTTTTGTCCTCGACTCCATTTTCTGCCGTCGCTCTGATCAGAGACTTCACCCGTCACAGTTTGAACCCGCCGTATTCCCATCTGTAAACAAGGAGGCCTGCCACCAGTAAATCAATACGACCCCCCCCCCCCCCCCCCCCCCCACCACCACCACCACCACCACCCGCAACATTAGCAGCTGCGACGTCAAACCTCTGCCCGGTGCGGCGGCCCACATTCAAAAAGGGGCAAGAGCAATTTTGATGAAGTCCCTTTCAAAGATTGGCAGCCGGTTGAAAGCTTTTCCAACCCAGCCTGCTCATTGATTCTCCCTTGATTTCTGGCCCGTGTCACAACCCTCTTTGCTTTTAACTTTCCATTCAACTCTCTTGCACTCTTCCATTGTTTCAGCCAGCCTCTTTATTTATGTCTTCTTCCCAGCCCGTTCTAAATCGTTCCTCCCGTTCGTCGTGTCATCCGTCTCGCTGTCAATACAGCAAACATCAGTCGCGAGGGCGTGCGGATGATTAATGCGGCGCATTTAGCGCAAGCGCGCCGTCCTAATAACCTCGGCGAAGCGCCGGCGGCGTGACATAATCCGTGCCGCCTTGGGGAAAAAAAATGCATTACCATATTTGGACAGATTAGAGCTAATCAATGAGCATACGGCCTAGTCCAACTGAGCATGTAAAATAACCTTGCGTCATAAATGCCACAGGAAGCGACTTGACTACAAAACGTGAGAAACGGGAACTTTAACGTTCAGAAGACGCTCGGCCCGTGCGGCGTCGTCAAACACAAATTTATTTTTGTCCCGCTTTAGTGTCGCCCATCTGTCTCGTTTATGCGGCGGCATTTTGGTAGCGATCAAACTAAATCTCTCGGACCGGGATAAAGGCCTGCAAAGGAAAAAGTCTCAAAATGGCAACTTAGTTGGGGAATGATGATGATGATGCCTAAGAAGTAGTTTCTAAAAAGAAAAAATTCTCCCTCGAGCTCATCCTTCTTCTCCTGGCCCAAACCCGGACACCCTGTTGTGAGCCTTGACCTGCCCCTTTATCATCACAGAGCCAGGTGCACCCTGGGAGCTTCCTGCTCGCTCTTTATCAGCTCTTCCCGTAAAGATGCAAAAAGCATGTTTGGCGCGTCGCTACTCGTGTTAGCCGGGGGAATCCATCAGATATTTTGGGGCTGATAAAGTCAACCCTAGAAAAGCGCATGTGAGCAAATATGTATCCAGGCACGAGTGTGTGTTTCTCCCAGGGAGGGGCTGAGACTTCAAAAAGAGCCGTGGAGCTCACGCCGATCCTGTTTACGTGTCGGCGGACCCGGCGTTTGCTCGGCGCCCGTGCAGTTTTTAAATGCCCGTCCGCACCGCCATGCCATCGTATTCCCTCTACGGGGAAATGATGCTTCAGTCAAAAAAGTAACACGAATGACGTGACGGTTGCTCAAAGGGAAGAAACTTTTGGGCTAGACTTTCCCTCTCATCAAGCCGATCACAAAGAAGATTGATCGGTGCCGCTTAGGGACTTTCAAGAGGATTTTAACGACGTTGATGTGACGTTAATGTGCTTGGCAATCCCCCCCCCCCCTTATATTTTACGATAAACTGGTTCTGGCAAGCGTCTGAGCTTCAGGATCCTCTCGAGCGGCATCCATCACAAAAGCGGAAAACAAAAAAATATCTATGTGGGCTTTTTACGTAATCGGTTCAGGAGAAATATGTCGAAACAAGCCATGTCATTTAACGGGACGTGGCAGTCGTCGTGAAAAATGGCGGTACAAATAACATCACTTATTTAACCCGTTACATGACATCCTCCCCGGGGAGCGAGTCTTGCGCATATCAAGCCGCCATTCAAGCAAATAGACCAAGCTCTCCGAGGTCGCTGTCAGAGCGACTGTAAGCTGCACGGAGGGACTCCAAAAGCCACAAGTGGAGGAGCTAAATAGTTCACAAGTAGCTGCCAATCAAACCACACGAGCCAGAGAGCCAAATTGCTCGAGTAGAAGTCGCCTCAGATGAAGCTTTAAAGCGATTGATGCCTCCATTAGTTATATAATATATATTGTTTACGCTATATACTTATATATTAGGGTATTTCACATTAACTTCAGTAATATTTTTTAAGCCTGTTGGTTGGAAGCAGTGTGCATCTCTGAGGTCATTGAGATAAAGCTTCACTGCCCCCCCCCCACCCCAAAATTGCGGCGACTTCATCGCCGTTGAGAGTAGACCAGCACACCTCGCAATGATCCCACCTTCGCTAAGACCTCCAGAGAGCAGAGTCCTTCTGCCTCAGTGATGAAATCCATCACATTTCTATGATTGCAAAAGGGGTCGTGCTAACCACCCCCCACCCCAGAATCACTCAAGTGCGTCCTTCAAATCCAGAAAGTGCAGGAGAGCAGAAATATAAGTGTAACCCCGGTGACCTCATTCTTTTTCTCTGGCCGCGCTACGCTAACACGTCATTCACGACGGAATCCGATCGATGTCGGTTCGGAATCCAACATACGCGAATCTTCACGATTATCTCCGCACCCAAGACTTTTAAATCCAACTTCATATTTCTCGCCGTCTTTTCCTCATAAATCAACCGCCCGCTTGTAGTTTACAACACGGTGTCACCGGGCCTTTAATAAACTTAACGCAATAATCACATCACATTTTTATTCTATCACCTTCCCCACTCGCTGGCTGTCACTTTTATGTTTGATTTTGATTAAGACTCGTCTAATAACTTTTTAGGGCTGGACTCGGTCAGGACACGGCGTTGATGTATGAATGTGTTAGAAGATGAATCGATTTGGCGCGTAGGCCCGACCCGCTTGCGTTCCGCGCCACCCATAAAAGTACATCCCGGTTGTTTTATGGTCAAAGTTGGGTTTGGTCCTGTCAGACTGAAAGCCACTTTCAAGCTGACGTGCCCAAACAGATAAATCAGTCCTTTTTGATTGATGGACACGATGAAAGGGGCTCGGCTATTCCGATAACCCGCGCCTCGCAAAGCCAGCCGCGAGTCTCCCGAGTGTCCAATGAGCTCCACCTGATCCCGCTCTCACTTTGCGCATCCTTTTAGCGAGAGGCTCACAAGTGCAATCGCGCTCTTTGAAAACCCAAACAGCACTCGCCGTGGAAAGCGATTCGACCGGGCCGATCCTCTCAGCGGCTCTTTGTGGATGCGGAATGCAAAGCTCCGCTCGGCTAAAGGGATAAAGAGACGAGATGATTTTAGATATACCTCCCATCTAGCTCTCCGCAAATGTGTTTGTTTGGATGGAAGCTAACCTGTGTGCTCAGCAGGTTACAAAGTTGTTTTGCTAGCACTTCCCTCATAGCCTGGCCCGAAAATGTTTCGAACACACTCCTGCTGTTTATTCCCAAGCCAACCGAGTAGCTGGAGTCCTATTAGCTTTTGTTTTGATTCTGTTAACAAAACTAACTCCCACCGAGTTCACTCCGGAGGACTTTTTCTTTCCGAGTGACTCCGGAAATGCCCCCAGCACCAACCGCCCACGAGGTTTCCCCGAGGGAGCCACTTATGTGTGTTTATTTAGTACAGTGAGGGCGAAGGGAGCAGAGTTCCCGAATGGCGCGACAGAGCGGCGGAACGCGTCTCGCTCACGCTTACAAGAGGCGAACCACCTGACCGTGCGCCGTCAATCATCGTAAGCCGCCGTAGCGCAAGTGCACTTTGCTTCAGCTAATTCTAAGGCTCGACTTTACTTACTATATATATCTATTTTTTTTTAGTACTTTTATGATGCAACCGTTAAACGCTGGCGGCTCTGGGTTTTGTATAATCACAAAGGCGAGGATGCGATTTAATGTTGTGTTTAGGTGTAGTCGTCATAAAAAGCTTCTGCTAAAGTGGCGTTAATTGCTCGGAAACGGGGATTGTTGTAAAGGAAGACGACTCTTGACTTAATGTAGCGTCCATACGATGGAGAGACCTCAAACTCAAGGCCCGGGGGCCAGATAAGGCCCGCCACATCATTTTATGTGTCCCGCGGAGACAAAGATTTTTTTGGACCGGTTTTTCTAATTTGTAAATGAGTTTGCCACCCGCAACGTCACTCTAGTTTTTTTTTTTTCTCCGCTCTCCTTTTTACAGCTTCTATTCAATAAAGAATCTTCAGGGGGAGGAGAAAATAGAGTGAGCATTCAATTCTGCCTGAATCATCCCATAGTTTGTGTGCTTACCCCTGATGAAAAGAAAAAACAAAATCTATGGCTTATTTTAAAGGCTGCTGCTTGAATCGCGCCTAAATCTGACATGCCCGCCAGGGTCCGCAACGGCGTCTTAGCATCGAGAGCGCGTCGCTAAGTGTTGCCGAGTGACTTGCGAGGGAGGCAAGCTGTCGGCCGCCCTCTCGCAAAGGTCGAGGCTTTCCGCGGAGGCTCCGCTGTTAACACGAGCACAAATTATGCTCGTTTAAGGGGAATAGATGAACTTTGTCACTGGAAGAGGTCCTGGAGGAAGTTACTGAAGTGACATTAAAAGCATAAAAAGAAAAACACTGACGTCTTAAGAGTGGCTGTTTAATTCAAGTCGGTGATGTCATCTGCTTAATGGGCTATTTTGGCATACGGATAAAACTGAGCGATCAATCTGACGCCATTGACCGTTAACAACTGTACAACACAAGTTGTAGCAAAAGATCGATGTCCAAATAATCTGTGTGTGTGTGTCGCCAGATTCATATGAGTGACACACAGCAACGGAGGCTGATACCAAACAGTCCAATGCACAATGGAAGCAATTTGAGAGAAGGTCGTCCCATGCGCGTCACACACACACACACACACACACACATGATGTTGCCAATTGGGTCCCCGCTGAGACGTCGTAATGAGCTCCTCAAGCCTTGAGAAGCAGGCCCAACTCACATGTTCCGCCGTCATCGTAACAATGGGAGGGTTTATCAGTGCCAAAGCCTCGGGAGGGAAGGAGCGTGAGCAGAGGCTCGACAGGAGATATTGTGTACAAAAGAGACGAGCGAGCGAGCCAGGCTGAGATAGCGAGAGAGCATGATGGAAATATGAAATAAATCTCCTCCAGGATGTAGTGCGTGAACCGAGGCATGTTTCAGCGTGGAGGAGAGGCCGGATTATTCTTTCAGGAAAACAATATCGGATGTGATTTCTTATGACATAATATGACACATGATTTTCATAGTCACCTGTGGCAAAAAAAAGTGAAGCGTGGAGAGTCTGCGCGTCGTCAGTGAACGGGCTCGTTCGTGCGTATGTCAATCTCTAATTTAGTCGAATAAATAATGACATCCAGCTGCTAATTTGATATCACCTAGAGTTGGGCGGCTTTTATATTATAAACCAAGACTAGCCAATGCGAGCTAACCGCTAATAACTTTCTTGGACATATGGCGTCGGCGGATACTATACAGCATGTATGGCAGCAGGTCGGCGATTATATACGTTCACTGATCGCGCACACACACACACATGCACACACACAGAAAAGCCCTGCAGGAAAGCCCATGTGAGTGTCGCTCACCACCTGCACTGCTCAAAGAAACTTAAATAGAACAAGTGCAAGATCACATTGGGAGCAGATCAACTTCCTTGGAGCCAGGCGGGGTCTCAAATCAAATCTTTAACCGTATACCCCGACTACAGCAGCGGCCGCAAATCAGTTCATTGTTTCCGCATCCCAATACGGCTGTTGGAGCAGCGTCGGCGGCGGTAGAGATAAATGAGGGCAGGCGGGTTGCAATTTCCATATCATTCGCACATCCAGAGAGTGAAAGCCAGAGGAGAAACAAAACCACTAACAAGCGTTTTTTTTTTTTTTTTTTTTTACGAAGTACTGGTAAAACCCTCCTTTGGTCGGTTCAAACAGAGTCACAACTGGCTAATCGCAGGTCAAGCCAAGTTGGTTCAAAGGTTCCGAAACTCGTGGCAATTAGTGCCAAAAGCTGGAAATCACAGTACGGCTGCAGAATGGTGTGCTTAAAAGAAAAATAGTCACAAGAATAGAGCCTGGTGATCCCGGTATCAATTCGAGAGAATCCAATCCGAGGCGTGTAACATCGTCTCTGGACTGATGATAGCCTCCGGGAGCGCATTTCGGAGTCGCTATGAAATGCGGCGAGGCACTAATGAGCATTTCTTAGTATTAAGATGCAATTCATGAAGAGATTGCTTTTTTCTGGCGAAAAAACACCAGCCACTCGGGTATTCTGAGTCACATTAAAATCAGCCCTCGCGCGTGATCTCATCACCGACTCATTCAGAGGTGATACAATGGCGAGCGATGACGACTCGCGACGAGTCGACGCACGGCTTATCAAATTGTAAAAGCGGTGGAGGTAATGCGGCGCGTGGCGCCGAGCCAAGCGTCTGACCGGCCGACCCACGGGCGTCCCGACTCTCCCGCTACTCCTTAAACCGACTTCGTACTTGATGACACGCGGGGGCAACGAGAGTGCAGCTGTCACCGAGGCCGTAAATGTCCTGCGGATTTGGCTCGCAGACACATTAACATTAAATTGGGGTAGTCAGCACGGATGCTGAGGTGTGCGGTCAGGGAGGGGAGGAGGCGGCCGCCTCGAGTAGGACCGAAGAACGCCTTGGAGGTCTAATAATAAGTTTGAGAGTGGTGAAAGTTTGGGGTCTCGAGAGGGCTAATTGATTGAACGGAGTTGACTTCAGCACAATTGTCACGGCGTCGGCGCCGTCGTGTAGATCAAGCTTAGGCGCGCCACCTTAACTACCTCTCAGGCCGCCCATTGTGACAAATGGCTTCTGTCTCTTCTAATGTAATATTTGTTTGCGCTTCAGAGAGCCTCCGGGCTGCTCCGTCGGCAGACTGCTTCCTGGCGTTAGTTGACTTTATCCCCCGGCCGGCTGTCAATTACCCGAGCATCTCGGTGTTGTCGTCTGTCTGTCTTTTGTCATGTGGGCTGACCTGCCGCCCCCCGACTTTCTACGGCTCCCTTGTCGACCTCTGGCTCCGTCTGTCTCGCGCTCGCCATCTCGCCGCCTCCACGAGCTCTCTGTCGCTCTCTGGCTGCTCATCCCGTTGTCTTCTCCTTCCCTCATTCGCTCGACACCCCCCCCACCCCCTCCCTGCGCCGCCCCGCACACGCCGCCGTGTCTTTGCTCCAGATGCTAGCTGTCTCAGCTCCGTGGGCCGTGTCTCTGTGATGGGCCCCTCCAGGAATTCAAAGCACCATTCTGGCATTTTCTTCCAAGCAATTGCTTTTTGTAGTAATAAAGGAAAGGAGGTGGGAGGAGGTGACAGTGGGTAAGGGGGGGGGGGGGGGGGGGTGCTTAGCTTTAGCATCTCTCTCTGGATGGACTTACTGGCCCAAGGCAAAACATGCACAAATGTGCATTCTTGAATCCTCTTGAGAGGGAAGCACAGAGCCAGACTTCTGTCTAAATTCTGACCCAATTAAGCCTTGCTCAACTTAAAGGACTAGTTTTAAGGTGAAAAGTAAGTCACTTTGACAAAGCTTTCTGGATTATGTTGCCATTTCCCGTAGTCATCAAAATTGTCATGTGTCATTGATCCCGTAAGATTGTCGCATTTGCATGTTGTTTTCCATTAATATGAGTCTGTGGCATTTTTAAAGGTTCACACCAACAGCGCATTAATTCCTAACGGGACCGCCAACATTTAGGCTGCAATTAACCACGTAGTCACTCGTGTAGGCAGACTTGAAAAACACTTCTTTGCTTTGGTAAAGTAAATGTCAGAGCATATTCGCATGCAATTAGCGGCGGCGGCGGCAGTTTGGTAACGAATGCACGGGCATGTCTTACAAGAGACAAGTGTGAGGTGAGGAGGTTTTTGAACATGACCGAATTGGGAAGGGCACGTTTTAAAATTAATTTGTGTGATTTGACCCAATGAGAAATAAACCATTGCAAAAAAAACCTGCAGATTAGATGCTCCTCGTCAAACTTTCACCGGCGTCCATTATTGAAAAGGTTGATTTGGAATTCAACTGGTTCTTAGCGCCGAAGACGTTCCCCGAACGGCGCAAGCTGTTGGCGTCAGCCATAAATGAGCGTGTCCTGGTGCGATGTAATTGCCTCATAGCGTGCTGACCTCGGCACATTTTAAAGCTGATGGGATGACGGATGGGCCGGCGCCTCGCCAGACGCCGGGCCCGAGGATCACTGCAAACCTTCCGGTTGGAACGCTCGTGTTCAGGCCCATTTCATCTCAGCACGCAGATAGAGATCCCAAGCCTGCTTAATATTTCATATTCCAAGTTGCAAAATAGTCCTATGTCTTACTTGATTTACAAAAGTCGAGGCCTTCCGTATGCGCAATGCTTCATTATGCGATAACGACAAATACGACCCTCCGCCTCATCACTCTTTAAATTTTGCAACAGCGCCGTCTAAAAAGCTCTTCAAATATGTATACGCGCTCTGGCCCAATTTCCCGGGGTTCCATAATGTGGCGTTTCCCTTTCTCGCAGCAAGAAGACATAACAAGTTGACTTCTTTATGAATTTACCTCCCCGGGCCATCGGCGGGGCCACTCTGCTACTCCCTGACAGCGGCTCTTCTCTCAGCCTCCCTCCCTGCAGAGGAGAAGGCTCCGGGCTACGCTGGAAATAGGATAACATATTCAAATATGTGCACGTGTTCACCTACAAGTGAGGTCAGCCCAGTCCCGTTTTTCTTTTTTTTCTTTTCCCCTCGCCGACTGGTGAATCAGCCCCGGCGGAAGCTTCTCAGACATCGCAGACAAAAAGCTAGTGTTTTGTCTGGAAGCCAGCAATCGGAGGTGGATGTATATGCTTCGCCGTGGCGACGCGGACACGCTTCTGCGATCAGGACACGTCGGCGCAGTTCGGCGTTTTAATAGCAAAGCAAACGGGAAGTAGGCGTAGAATATTATATGCAACATAACTATGCATTTATGGAGCTCATCTTAGTAAATCTGGATCACCAAGGCATGCACACTCACGGGACACTTCATTAGGTACGCTAACGTGCTAACGTGTCCGGCGGTCACAACGTGGCACACAAGACCGCATTATAAGGAGCTCGACGCATCAGCAGTCGCCGCGGGTTTCCGAGCGCCAGGAAGCGCATCCTAAAGCATGCTAAACTGCGGCTAACCCGACAGCTAAGATTAGCATACTGATTAGCTCGCCCAGCCCGAGCAGACGACAGGCTCATGAATAAAGAGCGATACACGGAAAAAAAATGTACAGCCAAGAGGTTCCAGAGGAGGGAGCTAGAGGCAGATTTTTTTTTTTTTTTTTAAAGAATGTAATCAGCGGCTAGTGAAGCATTCTTGTGTGATTAGAGTTTCAAACAGCCTCTTACAGCTCGAGCAGTTAAATTGTTGAGCAGCTGCCATTTATCTTGCCAGTGTTTCGCTCTCGTCTCTCGCTGACTGATTCTCTTCTTTCTGGCTTTGCTCCCTGCTCCCTTCTCACCATGCCCTCCTCTTCCTTCTCAGCAGGGTTTCGCCTTTCTTATTCTTCGCCGGGCCTCTTTTCTATCCTCTTTCCTGCGGATCATCCCCCTTTAAACGCCCTCATTTTCCTCCAGCGGCTTGCATGTTTTTCCTCTTCCCAATCAAAGGGCATCAAGTTCCTCAGTCTTTTTTTTTTGTTTTTGTCTCTGGAGGGCCAGAGTGGAGACGTTAGAAGTCGGATGTTGATTCGAGGTGACGGGCACCGTACGAATGTGAGCTGGTATGAAAGAGCTCCCGCTAGCTGCTGCTTTGGCCCTGCGTCGCAACTGCAACATTATTTTTCTTTTTTTAGATGACTCGAAATGATTTTCTTTGTGTAACCATTCAATTTGTTCTCAGCGCAGCGTGGGCAACTTGCTGCGTGGAAGCTTTATGACCCACAAAAGCATTTGATCCGCCTACCTTGCTATTCAAAGAAATCCAAACCTCCAACGAGCCATTATAAAAAGCCTCCAAACCATACACCGCCATTTATAATCGTAAAATTTTACAAACATCAACGCTCTGAACAATGCCACTGACTTGGCACATCTACCAACTGCAAAAAAACAAAAGAAAATCGAGGCTGATGGTGAAAGGGAAATGCTGAGCGAGCAGAGACCTCAGTCAATAGCATGCCGTCGTCAGCTCAGACCTTCCGAGCTGGAAGTGCCTCAAAAAGGAAATGAGTGCAATGGGGAAAATAGCGCAAGTCTGTAGAGGAGGAAATTGAGGAAGGTCAGAAAAAAAATATAAAGGCACGAGAAGAAAATTGAAGTAAAAAAAAAGAAAAGTGTCTTCAGAAGCTCCACTTGAATTGATTGGGAGCCAAAGTAAGAAGAACAAGCCAAGAGAAGATGAAACGCGGACACTTGGGAGCTAAAGAAAAAAAAAAAAGTCAGGAATATCGGTTTCATTTCAGCAAGTGATAAACAAAAGTTTCCCTTCCCGTTGCTTGAGGTCAGCAAATAGTAGTACGAGCTAAAGATGTTATGAAAGCACAAGGGGGAGGGGCCAGGAGGACGCCGAGACTTGCTGACTGCAACAACCAAGCGTCGCCATTGATTGACCCAAAGCAGGGGATCAATCGACACGGCCGTAGACGTCGTAGGAGAAAAAAATAAATAAAAAAAATCGGTTCCCGCCTCAAAGCAGACCCTCAGTCTTTTCTAAACCGGGCCTCTCCATTGATTGAGCCGGCATCGGTGTGATTACAAAGCAAACTCAATCTTCTGCTTATCTTTCAAGGAGAAAAAAATGGAAGCACTCTTGGCTGCTTCAGAAGAGGGTGCAGTGCCCCCTAGGCTTCAAGTGTATGAAATACGTTTAGCATATTTGCCAAGATGTCAAATGGCTTCGAGCTATTCAAGTCCGTCTCAACAAATCTTTTAAGCGTCGTCGTAGTCCAACTGTACCTCATGGAACAGTTTGAATCGTTTCCATGACGACCAAGACCCAGATATGGGTGGTTCTCCGGAAGTGTGGTCCAGAAGTGTCACATGGGAGCCCAAGAATATTTTGCAATCTTGTAAAATCCGGCGATTGATTGTAAAGGAACGAAAATAATGACTCGTGCGATTGGACCACGCTTCTGGAGAACTACCCACATGCTCCCAACTTATGGTCGTAGGTCTTTAGCATGTTTGGAAAAAAAGAAATCCGAGCACTTATGAATTCAGCACCCAGTCGCTCATATCTCCAGGTAGCCAATTGAACTTGCTTTCATGAAAATGAAAGGACAACGGAGCTAATGAATACCTAATGTGCTTCAAGACAGGATGATTATATTCATCATTAGCTGAGGGCCTAATGGTATACTTTTTTTTCACCCCTCCCTCCTTTCCACAAGCAGTGGGCTGGAGCGCCGTGTGCCATCTGGATCTTTCTTCACGCGTGACTCACATGTAGTCGCCGAAGAAGTGGGCTTCAGAATGGCACACAGGCCCAAGTGTGTATGTGTGTGAATACATTTGCCTAATAAGATTGAATGAACTTGCTCGTCAGGAGTTTGATGCATCCTCTGGAGTCGCTGTTTGGTGCTGATAGCCAAATGACTGACACATGACTGTCTGACCTCAGCAAGTCTGCGACAGCAGCAAAGCCCCCTAGGACATGTGTGTGTGTGTGTTGTGTCCAATAGACAAGCTGAATGACATGACACTGTCCACATTGCAGAAGCAAACAAATCATAAGACACACTTATTGTCTCGTTGCCATGAGGAAAAAAAAATGCCTTTGTTTTCCAAGCAATCAATATATAAGTGTTCTATGGGGGCCCCTGGTCATCATGCGCCCGTCCGTCATTGCGCACACGGGTGTGGGGCCAACCCAGCGCGCACCAGCACTTACCGCAGTAGAGAAGCAAGAGCGCGGTGAGGAGCACAAAAGCCCAGAAAGTTGATGACATCCTCGGCCAGCGACTGGCGTCTTTGCGTCTGGCTGAACGGGTCAGCGATGCCATGAAAGAGCACGCAGAGGATAAAGACCGGGGAAGGGGGGGTGGGGTACTTGAGGACAAAAAAGAAAACAGCTCACAATCCAAATGGGGCTCTTGTGAAGCTCATTTCTCCGTGTTATTTCCTCTTAAGAATAGAAATGTCTGGCTGAAGAAGGCGGGAGGGAAAAGGTTGATTTGTTCCCGCGGTAGTCCGATTACCGGTGCGCAAAAGAAACATTACATCCTCCACGCCGGTCAGGAAAAAAGGATGTCCTTTAGTTGTCGACCCCCAAAAAGTGCACGGAATCTCAATTCCCGACGAGGGGGACGCGCCGGCGACTGATTGCGCTGAGTGGATGCTCCAAGTGTTCAATCATCTATACCGCAGCGTCGTAAAAGATCCTTTCCACCTGTGCTGCCTGCTGATTTTTTTTTTCTTTTTTTTTTTTTCTCCCCCACTTACGCAAAAAAAAAAAAAGGCACCACTCCAAAATAACAGCGAGGTCCTATGCAACCCGGTGATTAAGCATCGAGGGAGCCGGGCAGAAAGTAGATCACAGCGTGCATGCTGGAAGACGGTGAACGCATGAGATGAGATGAGCGAGAGAGAGCGAGTGAGAGAGGAGAGGAGAGAGAGAGAGGAAGAGGGAGGGAGTTAGGGCGCAAAGTGCGCACCTCCAATGATGCCCAAAGTGAAATGCTCACATAAGATAATCAATATGATGTCACGTAATTAGCCCCGCTACGTCACAATATTAACCGCCTTGACGATTTGTTTATTGATAGATTGCACGCTGTATGTTTGATTTTTAGAGTCAATGATGGATGATTGATATTCCCGCACGTATACTCCGGGTGCACGGGGCACATTCGGACTGGAACGGGTCATTTCATTAGGCACACCCGAGACAGCCTCGTCTACTGTTTTCAAGACATGCATTTGATATTTTGATGATAATTAATGTAAAAAAAAATAGAATGATCACTACAAAATATATCATAAATATAAACGATTATATTTGATTAAATAATATTAAATAATGTCTATTCTTAGTGTGTAATTAATAAAAAGAAATAATATAATATATAATATTATAATATAATAAATAATATAAACAATTATTATTAATTAACGATTATTCACAAAAAAACGGATGACGAGACCCCATGTTGAAACTTGTCATGGAAATCACGATTGCACGCCGACCCAACGTCTGGCGCCCGCCTATTTTGTATGAACAGCGGTTGAACTTGGGTATCATTCGCACCCAACGAACGATTAATTAATGGACATACTCAAGTTATCCCGTTTAGCCTCGGCGCCGTAATGAGCTCCAAATTGGGCGTCTTTTAAAACAGACTATAAAAGCACACTAATAAAATGGTTAATTGCAGTATATGCCTTTCCTTGTAATCCGCTAAATCTGTGTGTAATTGCTCCGTTTGACTACTTTCAAATCCTCCGCGAGGACTCATTGGAGAAAAGCAGCTCTGGTGGACTCTTCTCGTTAAAACGGAACAACTTCATCAAGTCGACGCCTGCCAGCCATTTCTGTTTATTACGCCCATCATGCCTTGATAGAACCTTGTGACTTGTTTACTTGTCACTTCCTTTGTCCCTTACCAGATTGTCACTATCTGAGCTTTTTGTCTTTTTCATTTCCAACCAATCTGTTTGTTCCGGGGATTTGGACCGGGGCCCGATTACCCGAGTTTGTTCTGTGCATCCGCCTGATTGTTTGATTTGGAGCTTTTTTTTTTTTTTTTTCTGACTCTGCGAGCTGTCTCTCTGCCAGTTGAATTCCAGTTTTAATCACTCCACTCTGCATCTTTTTTTTTTTTTGTGTCAAACCTTTCCTTGTCGATGTTGCCCTCCTCCAACACACCTGATTCAAACGATTCGCATTATGAATCCTTGCGGAGGATTCCAACCTGTCGGTGATTCATCTTCTTATGTCATGTCTTTCTCAAACTCAATGCGATCGATGCCGGTATCCAATTAGTGTTGTTAATGAAGCAAATTGGGAGTGGAGTGAAGAGGACCACACACGAGGAGAACAAAAATGGAAGCCTTTTAAAAATGCCATCTCATCTATCGTCAGACTTTTTGTGCCACAAATAGCAAAGCCGGTGCAGAGCTTCGTCTCTCACGGCGGAGCTAAGCTTCAGACCTGACCTTTCCCGCCGTCGCTCGGCTTTGATCTGGCCAGACACGAGCGTCGCCGCCGTCTTCTTCTTCTGCTCGGCTAGTCCACCAAGGAGCGCTTTGAACATGGCCGACTCTTGAGTGATTCAAGCGAACAAAGCCATGGTGGCACCAGTCGCGACTTCAATCAGTCTGTCTTGGCTTTGGTCATTTTCTTGCATTTCTCCTGAAAAAAATCTTTTCATTTTATCGTTCGTTCGTTCAGTCACCCACCTTCCAAAATTAAGCCATGTTGTTATTCCAGATGCCATCTGATTCTTGCAAATAATTTTCATCCTTTGGAAATTAGCGCGGCACGATTGGACTAATGACGGCAGAGCCTGAGGACAATATTTCTTCCAGCAGCAGGGCTAAATGTTGATCCCAGGTAAACAAGCGCGTGGGAACAGAGCGGCCCACCTGTCCCCCCGCCGGTTTTGGAGGCTGTCGTTTACAAATGGATAACAGGTGCCTTTGCGTGTATTTGCCGCTGTTTGGCACACCGCCACGGGCCACATCAATTAAGAAAGTTATTTTAGGAATTAAAGAGGAGCGACTCAATACAAGAAGTGGTGACATGGTCATTTTCGCCAGACAATAATGTAATAATTGCCATCAGTGTGTCGGATTGCTTTTTTCTCGTCATCGATGTTCCTTTTACCTCAGTTTGAGCTGCCAACATGCAATAAGAGCCTGTCACCTGCCTCTCAGCCCCTGCAATGCCAGATATGAAGTCATATCCGATATGAGATAATCACCATAGCGACAGGTTAGCTGGGATTTTTCAACACGCAGGCGTCCTTTCTTTTCCCGTCGCTTTCCCGCTTAGGATTTGACGGCGGCGAGCAAGTTTGATTGATGTGGTGCGCGAGTCAATAGGAGCAGGTTGCCACTCGCTCCGGCATCCGTCGCAGCTGAGCACCGCAGGTAGTCCATTTGCATGGATTGTACCCCCCCCAAAAAAATGTAAATGAATGCGGAGCACTCGCAAAGCACGTCGGAAATGATTTTGTGTCGCTTTGTCGGTTCTGTTGCTCCATTCGCACCTGATGAAAGAACTTTTATTATCTTATTATGGGCTGCGTGTTGCACTGACGCAATGGCTACCATGGGGGGGAGGGGGGGGGGCTTTTTCTTTGACAATTATTTGCCGGCAATTCTCTTTCTTCTGAACAAGGCGCCATTAATTGCCTTTGCGGGGCTTTGAAATGAAATATGGCAAAAGGCTTTAAGTCGACGACTCCCCAACTCATTTGCATGGTAATTAATATATTTGTGTGGAAATCCCCAATGCGTCCGTGCGAGCTTTTGGGGAAATGCGCCTGGAAGCGAAAGATGAGCGGCGTTCTAATCAAAGCTGTGTGTGTGTGTGTTTTCCTGTTGCTTTAAATCTGCCAGGCACAGTCTGAGGCCCATAAATAGAGCATTTGTGGAGCAGGAAGAGGCTCCTTAACCAGTGGGCATTGTTTCTCTATAATGTGACTCGGTATTGGGAGAGGAAACGTGAATGACGTGAAAATGAGCTTTGTGAGATTCACATGCGGCGATGGGGCTTGGGGGAGGCGGGGCTTGATTTGATTCTTCAGGCGGTCGGCTCGTCGTGCATATTAGATCAGATACAACCACCTTGTCGTTTATAAGATCACTCCAGACTAGCATCCTGGAGGCCGACTCACAATTTATAACACCAACGTAGTCGTGCCTAAGGGTTCATCTCTAGTATCCAAACGGCGTGCATTTTTACAATTTGCTCCGCTGTCCGTCACACAAGCGCACCAACACCTTCTTTATTCATCGGAATAAGAATGCAGGACGTGAGTCAGTATCCTCAGGTTTTTAAAAAAAAAAAAATGACAGTAAAAAATTATAGATAAAAATTATAAATAAAAATAATAAATCACCAAAAAAAATTATAAATAAAATAAATAATAAATAAAAAATGTAACGTGGACTTGCCCAAAAAATCGGGATCTCTGAAAGCAATCCGCGATCATCTTTCCCACGTGCGTTTTTGAAACGACACGCTCGGCCTTCCAAGTTCCAATCAAACGTAAATCCTCACTTTATTTTAATCGCTTGACAGCCAAGCGCAAAAAAAAAAAAAAGCACGGCCAAACAATCCCGCCCGATCTATTTTGATTCGGCGGGTGAGAAACGCCAGCGAGCCTGATTAGCCGTATCACGCAAAGAGGCGGCTAATCTAGTTTAGCGCTATCTTTTTTCCTTGCCGTACGCCCCCAAATTGCTTTTACTGGCCAACTTTGCGGGTGCCTTCCGTTAACAAATGCCAACCCTGCAAACAAAGCCACAGAGACAACCGACTCTACAAAGATTTGAGTGGAAAACAACGACTGCTGTTGGCATAGCAGCCTTTTTTTTTTTTTTTTTTTTTTTAAATCTTTCAAATAAGCCCTCAGCACGGGAGCCATCTTGGCATTCCGTTGCAAGGCAGACACAATTAATAGCACTAATTACAACACTGTGTCATTTAGCCAAGCCAGTGTCTTGGTTTTTTTGTTTTTTTTTGTGGAGGTCCTAAATCGCTTCGGCCAAAGTAACTGGAATGGCAGCACAAGCAATTAGATCAATGATACCTGTGATTAGCTCAAAACAACACTCTGGCTGTGTCCTGTCGCTTGCCAGTTCACAATTGCTGGCAATAGAGTCGCTAAACAAGTGCTTGGGGGTAAAAATAAATAAATAAAAAGAAGAGACATGCAAAGATGGACTGACGCTAGATGACTTGTTCTATGAGTAGGCCGATGAAAGGCAGTTTTTGTAATCGAAGGGATGTCACTGAGGCCGTTAAATGATTTTGCTCCATCGGCATCGATCGACATTCCCAACGCGTTCGGCGCCGCATCGGCAATCCTCTCACAACTGTAAGCCGCTGACCTTATGACTGCGGCTGGGAATTTATGCAGTGCATTATCACTGATTCACATAAAGATGTACTTTTAAATTGGCCCATTTTTATGCTGCGAGGGGGGGGGGGCGGAGCTGTCTGATAAGACGGGCGATTTTCCCAGCACGCAATTTTAGACTGCAGATATAGAAGTAGTCGCTTCATCAACTAGCAGCTCTTCACCGCTTATGATACAATTGCACGGTCGCCATGGTAACGACGCTTTTTATGTGATTATGAAGCCATTATTTGAAAAGTACAGTCAGCGTCAAAACTATGACCCACTTTGAAATGGACTCACGCACTCAAGATGTTTCATGTCGCCTCCTCCTTCATCATCATCTTACCGAGTGGTAGGCAGGTCCGTGGCGTTTAACCTCCAGAGCGTCGCTTAACCCCTTTGAGAGTCGCCGAGGTCACGCGTGGGTCGTTTGTCCACCTGGCTGTCAAGCGAGAGTCATTAGAGTCACGAGGTGGGCTGTGAATAAGTGTTCAAGTGTCCGGAATGACATGTCGGGTCGTCGCCGTAAATGACTGATAAGTAATGTCGCCCGCCGACTACCTCTTCTGATGACTGATGCGTCCGTCGCATGGACACAGATGGCCTCCTTCACTTCTCTTTCAAACCATCTGTCTTTGTCTACATTAGGGTCTTCAAAAGAAGCCGCCCCCTTTGGAGATTGAGTACTGTATGCCGAGCTGAAAGTTTTTTAAAAAAAGAACCTCAATCGTTAAAAATAATTTAAAAAAAAATGCTGCTCATGTTTGGATTTCACCAGGTCATATTTGTGACTGATATACTGAGAGCTCAATTATAAATATAAATAGATGGCATTTTGTTGCCTGTGGCGCAGCAATATTTGTGTTAATAAAAATCCATTTTTCTTACCCCAGAATAAAACATAAAAGCACCATTGTCAGGGTGTTATCGATTTGCCAATTGAGTCCGTTAATCATTCGTATAATTAGCCGGCTAATACAGCCATGGAGCTAAAATCGCTACAAGCCATGTAGGAACGTGTAAACGATTCATCAATTGACGCCACCGATCGGACAGTATTTTCCGCTAGTGATGACTCAAGGAGGAAACATGTTTATGGTGACACTTCCCCAGTAAATCATGAGACTGGTGCTTATTTCAGGTTATTAGCGGAACCATGACAACCAAGCCATAATATTTACCAATCAGTGGCCGTGATATAAAAAAATGCTTAGATATGACGATTGTTGAGGCATTTCATGCATTTCTTCTCCGCTGATGAAGTCTGCAGCAATCGCGACCTCGCTCATATTTTATTCCGTGTGTAGCGTTGATATTGTGCGGCAAGGCCACACAGCAGCATGACGCGCCTTGCGTATCGACACAGCTACTCCAGTGAACGTTATACTGTTTTCTGATCAATATTTAATGCTAACAGTTGCGACTATTTAGCCTCTAAATATGATGGCGAGGATTCTGCGGAACATTCTCAGGACTTGACAGCAGCATGCGGTGCGCGGATGTTGCTTTTAGCGCAAATATGATTATCTAAACCCCCGGCTGAGCTGCTAACATTAACACCACTGTTAATCTTGTTTTCTCAAAAGTGTTCCTGGAATTCGGGAGCGTTTTGGCACAGCGGCGGGATGGTTTGTTTACCTCTCCTTCCAGCATGCCGGTTGGTGCGGTGCTATCAAATTTATGTATACTTTATAAAATCCATATTGGTAACAGCTACAAAACTTTGATGAGTTATTTTTCATTTCGTTGCCTTTGGGCTGCTTAGGGTAGAGTCCGGCAAGACGCTGTAAGAACAGCACTTGCTGGCGCGCTGTATTTGAAAATTCCAAAACACTCTGTCCCACGCTGTTGCCATATTTATGAATAAAATACGATGACACCCACCACTCTCAAAATCGCGATACGGCACCTACGCCACAGCTTTGACCTGCTTTTAGCAGCCTGCTATCATCACACTTCTACATATGCTAGAGTTGGAATTCCCGTGATACAGCAGCGGCAGATTTTTTTTCTACTTAGAGCAACTGATCAAGTGTCTCAAAGCCTTAAATTTCCTTGATTAAACCTTCTTGAAGGAGCCCGCTTTCATCAGGAAGCATCCAACAGCAGGTTTCCACAAAGGCATTGCCCAGGGAGATTTACTAACCAGCTTTCCTCACAAATACAAACGTGTCAAAGGAAGTTTGAGATGAAATACAAACACAGCTGGATGTTTGCATCAGATACTGGAGGCTGTGCTCTCCAGGTACGGCTAATTGGCTTGATGAAAACGGATGCTGAGTGGTGGCTGTTAAACGAGAGGAGTGGTCGCTCTTGGCTTGACTTGGATGATTAAAGGAGAAGGAGGCGAAAAGATTCACCGACTCTCCCTTTGCGACGATGATAACGCTCGCTCTTGAGTGACAGGGGTGTAGGACAGCGCTGCGAGCTCCCGCACAAAATGGCATCTGCAATTTGTACCCAGGAGGAAGATGAGGCCTCACAAACAGATAAATACTCAGAGACTATGGGAGTCGCAGAGAAATGGGCCAGTCCATCACCGGCGGCTCCCTGTTGACTCAAAAGATGCCCAGATTCTTTTGTTTATTCGCAAAAAACGTCCTTTGGTTTACTTTTGGCTAACCGACTCGGTATGACCTTTCTCAACACCGGCGTTGCCATTTCCCGATTCAATCAGGAGCTCATTGACAGAAGCATGTGGTCAAAACCGCATGCACAAATCTCAAGCCAAATGAAATTAGAGTGGATTCAACGGCGCCTAAAGCCCGCAGATGTAATTAACACGGGTTAACATACAGTACACAAAGGCTGCTTGGCTAGATAACGTCGCACAAAAGGTAAAAGCAGTCGCACAAAAGCATCACCGGGACCCCCGCTTCTTTACGCATTCATGCCACGGATGAAGCGATCGATTCCTAACTCGAGGGATTCGATAGTAACCGCATTAATCCGCCACTGGGCACAGTCGGCGTGTCTAGCGGACAGCCGCTTCTCTGCTAGCCTACCCGGTCGGGATCACTATTGGTAGTAGTGCGCCAGCCAGCCGCAAACAGGGAATGAATGAGTCAAATGAAATGTCACTATATTGTTCTGCCTGCCCTTTGCAAAGTGCCTGGTCGCGGGAGTCAAATCAAACTCGAATGGACGGTAAAGTTCAAGCACGTGAAACGCTGTGTTGTGTGTGCATGTTTGTTTGAGCGTGTGGGCATGAAATTGAGATTTGCCTCGACTTGTTTTCGACTAAAAGCGGACGACAAGCACATTTTCTAGGCTTTGCGGTCATAAAAATCGGATATTTGAGTCGTAAACTGCGCAGTAGCACCGGTTTTATAAGCATGACCGTAATGAAGGACAGTGAGGAGAGGCGAGCTTGTCTTTGGAGGCGATTCATCAACAACGACTGATTTAACGATCACCTTAGTGTCGACTACAAAAAAAACGAAGTCGTCTATTTCTAAGGTAATCTGCAGGGAATGTTGTTTTGCACGTTTGATGATTAAATGAAAGCTGCACTTTCTAATGTAAAGGCCGCTCGTCATGGCAACCATCTAGAAAACATGTTTACCATCTCGTTAAAAAGTTTGCTATTTAACTTTGAGGCCGGCAAAACCCACACGAGCTTCGTTAGTTATTTTTAATGCTATTTTTTACTTTCAGCTTGACAAGTTTGCAACTCTGGCAACTCTTTGTCTTGCTATAATTCAATATAATTCTATTATAATCAACATCATCGATATAATTCATGCTTTCTCTCATGACATGGCCAATTGTGACTTTAACTGGAGTACCACCTGGCTCTATGACACGCCCTCTAATGTTTGAGCACCAAAAAAATCCAACGAGCTCCATTCAGGCCCATTTGGGATGCATCTGTGTGGCCTTGAAAGACTGCCCAGCAGGGCCAATTGGTCTGGATGCCCTCATTGGCATTGCCGTTGTGATTTTCTGACAGCTTTGGCAGCTACATAAAAATACAACGCGTGGAGAACAAAGCCAACAACTAGACGACATGACGTGAATAGAACATTTTGTAAGTTTTTTTTTGTGGTCTTCTTGATTGACGTCGACACGGGTTAGCCTCAGCTCGGTATTTGCGTCACGGCTGAAGGTGTTGCGGAAATATTACATCAGCACTGCACTGCAGCAACGGTCAATTCCGGGATGGTTTGTGTCAACATTGATGTTATCTGTGCCAAAGACCGTCTATATATCAAGATCGTGGATAGCCAATGAATCCATTCCGGTGAATTCTTTCCCGGCAATAAACATTGTAATGGATGCTGTAATTTGTGACTTAGGTTTAATTCTGTGCTGCAGTTTTGGCTTAATTTAATGTAATTCCCGCTGCTTCCTCACCATCTCCTCACTCAAATAGCCCCCCCCGGGGAGATTAGAAGAGATTTATTTGTTATTGATTTGAATTAGGGCGCTTGAAAACACGCCTAAATGGATTTTGATGCCCCGGAATAAATGCAAAAAGAGAAGCAGATGCTTTGAAATGGGTTTGATGACACCAGCAAAGCCGCTGTTCAAGATGGATTACACTCCAAGATCATCAGCTTCTTGTGATACGCATGAGTGGACTTGCGCTAATAGCGCGCGTTTGTGTTTAGATGAGGATTAGCCGCGCTGCTATTGCCTCGACGTTCCTTCTTGTGACACGAACTCTTTCCAGGAATGTAACCCGACATAATCTCCAAGTGTTCTTTCCTCGCGCGGATTCTCAATTCATGCCGCATGAAACATTTAGCAGCGCAACTGCTTCATTTGCCGTATCCACCCTTAATCTGTGTGCACGGGTAAAACGGGACTCTCCTCCTCGGCGGCCATGTGGGACAACAGCTGGACGGCATCATTTGATACAGATGCCACGATAAACAAAAGGCGGTTCAATAAAATAAAATAAGACATTTTCCTGTCAGGACTTTTTTGGGGATTTTAATTAAGGCAGCTTTGAAATGTAGGATTTGCGAAGTCAAGGTAAAAGGTTCTTTGAGACGACGGCTACATCTTTGTGACAATTTGATGAGCGCCGTTATTGAAAACGCTCGTGTGTGGCAAAGTAAAGAAAAATCACTTTTTTTGGGGGGGGTGTTTGCATGTGTGTGTGGACTCCTATCACAGAGGCTCTGTTTGATTGGTTCCAGCCCAGCGCCACCTGGGTCCATTTAGATAATCCAAATCTCGGGACTCATACATACGGATGCAAATGCAGTGGATGCACACAAAAAAGGGACAGGCAGGACAAACGATAACACGGGCTCAGATGAACAAACCTGAAGTTTTGCGAGTTGAAAATACTTGGAGATCCCTCCGCCTGCCGATTAGGAACCGAGGCCATGTTTGTAAAGTAAACCAAGGTTAGCCGATGAGACTCGCTTACTCTTGGCAGCGGGAAGAAAAAAAAGCGTGAAAAAAACGTCCCGGTAGTCAATAAACACGCTCGAGGCACGTAGCATTAGCCGAGAAGCCATTAAAGTGTGTTCCGCAGGACTTGGTGGAGGTCGGCACAGCGCCGGGAGCCGACTGATTTTATTGTTGGCTTATTTACTGCCTATAAATATTAAGGAGGAGAGGTTAAAGCAACACTCGCATGTTTTGTAAAACCACAAAGCAAGTGAAATAGAGCCAAGGTTTGGGTTCCATTGGCGCCACAGAACATTAAAGCCTCAAGTGAGCCTCATGATAATCAACATTGAAAAGATTTTTATCAGACAAATAAATCGATTGCTACTGCACTTCATTGAGAGACAATTTAAAATGACGGCGTGGTTCCCACACTGCTATCACAGATTGTACAAATTAGTAGAAAAGCCTGCCCAATGTACACGGTCCATGACATTTTGTGAAACATCTTCCTTAATTGGAACTTTTACGGCATGAAAAAAAGCTACAAGCGCTAAATCGTATCACTGAGCACAATTGTCACATTAGATGTACAATCGAAACCATTCAACCTTCTTGTCCCGATACTTTTGCCATCTGGGTTAAATTACAAGTGACTTTCTTAGTTCCTTTGCGCTTCACATGCTAGCAAATTCCTCCCTCACTCAAGGCTGCTTATTCCTCTCCGAGGTCGACACCATCGATACTAATTGCGCAAATAAAACACAACTGCACAGTACTTGTCGACTATTAACGGCCTGGCATACATCGGAAAAGCAATCTGGGTTGTAACGACTCGCCAAAAACAACAAAGTCAGTCATGATCGTTCGCGACTTGTGATTACCATCGCATCTGGCTATTGCCACGCCGTTTTGTAATTATACCATGCAAACGGAACAAATATGCGCAAATGGAACACCATTCCAAACGATGTCATTAGGAAATTGCCGTTCTCTTAATGACAGGGGTACTTTGGTGTGAGAATATCCAAATAAAGTTTCCATCAGCACCGTTTTGAAATATTCCCGACACACTTACTGACTTTAAGTCTCTTTACCTTCTTTGGCTGCTTCTCAGATCGGCCGGATGCAACCTGAATAAACTCTCCGCCGTGTGTGTTTGTGTATGCGGCGCCGTATTGAGTGGATTAACACAGAGGGGGTCAAAGCCTGCCCGCCCTTATCTTGTTTATCAACATCTGAAAGACATATTTGGACACACGGGGACTGTGTTTGTGTGCGCACGTGCCTTGCAGGGGGTCACGTGTCGAAAGCTCGTGAGATAGGTCGATGCCGTTTCGCAAATAATAAATAACAGACGGCAAGCACATACAGGAAAAAATATCTTAAATCGCATTTCGGTTCATTTGCTATTTTTCTAGACCACTGAGAAGAAAAGTAGACTTTGTTTAATGGGTCTAAAGGCAGTAGTTCACAATCTTAGTTTTTGTATCTGTGTTGTAGTATCGGAGCATTTTTATCCAGCTCTCTTGGTACCTCACGTGCCGCAGCAAAGAAAACAAAATGGCGGGGCTGAAAACAATGAAAATAACAAAATAAGAATAATAAAAATAACAAAAATTAGATACGTGCAAAAAAATAGGTGATTGACATGTTTTGCGATTCATAAATACAGAATTTAGAATCTAGCAAACTGAAGCATAGGAACAATTTCAGTTTAGCCTCTCAACGGCATCGACCATTCTGTGCTAATGACCGGAGGTTGGAATATGCTTTAAGATGACAACATGGCGCTCATTAAGTTGAGCATAAACTAACAGTAGAATTCACGGGCTGTTTAATTAGCCAATCAAGACAACGCTGTAGTGCGGCTATACCACCTTCATGCATTTTACATGTTCAACCATCAAGCCTCATAAAGTCGCCGGCGATGGAAATGAGCAATCAGTCAGCGATAGCAACACATCATTTACGACCCTGCGGTGGTAGTAAAGGGCTGATTTGCTTTTCAGCCTGCTTTTTATTTTTGCCTTTTCATTTGTGAGACTTCAAGAGAGGAAATGATTCATTTCCCGCGCGGCGCTTTTGGTAAAGCAGTAAAAGCCGTGTTTGTATACCTTCATTACTGTGTTTAAATGATCAAAATGAATGTTTTTATTCACAGGCAGTCATCCTTAAGTAATGATCTCATTTTGTCGGACTGTTTGCCAGTCAAATTTCACTGTAGCCTGTAATGTGTGTTTATAGTTTGCCAGATCCACTGGCTTAGCTAGTTTAGCTAACCCAGTTTAGGTTACCAGTTGAGTGTAGTTTGTTTTCTCCTCCCATAAGTCTTGTTTATTCAGTGCCACTAAAAAAAAGATTTTTTTTTTTGGGTGTCCAGATGCCCAATGATGTTTCAACCAAGCATGAAACGATATTGAGGGCCAGTAGGACAGCGGGAAACAAAAGATGGCTGCCATTATAGAGATGACACACACATGCTCGCAAAGTCACACAAAACACTTGATCCGCTTAGCATACACACGGGCGGGTCAGACAAGTCCAAGTTTGCCGTGTTCCAAGAAGAACGGGATTTCCCATCACTTTGCGTTTGCTGATACATGCGCAGTTGGGATCATGATGCTAGCTAGCTTGGAGACATGCACACACGCATTGGCGCGCATTCCATCCTTGTCATTTGTTGCCTACTGGCCAACCCGAAACGCTCTGAGCGTCAGAACTGTTCTGCCAAAGCTTATTTAGAGACTGCACGTCGCTCACAACAATTTCGCCGCTCCAGCGATTGTGAGTGGGAAATTGCCGAGGCCTTTGAGAAATGACCGGTTAGGGTAACCTTGGATGAAATCTTTTTTTTAAAGAAAACTACGCGGAGGTGTGCGTTATAGGTGCAAAGAGGAAAGGCTTCGGTGAGATTTTCTCAGCCTACAGATTAGAGATGCACCGATCCGACTTTTTCAGTTTCGATACCGATACCGATGCCGTGAGTTTGCGTATCGGTCGATACCCGATACCGATCCGATATTATGGTTGACTTAACAAGCTACATACCTCTACATGTGGAACAGAAAAGACTAAAGGCAATGGCATCAGGCATGACTACACAGTTCATTCCTAAGACAAAATGTAACAAGATAAAGCAGATTAATGCAATGAACTATTTATTTGCAACAAAAATTGTGCAACAGCAGCAATAAAGTGTATTAGCATTTAAATTCAAGTAAATTAGGATGCAAACTTCTTAAAAAAAAAAAAAAATACAAATGTTGCAGCTGAAACTGCACTGGGCAAATATAGAAAGGGTGATCAAGCACACAGTAACCAAATATTAAAATAAATAGTAAACATGTAAACATTAGGTGCCGTTCCACATCACTCATGACCTGTTGAAATGCTCATTTAAGCAGCAATGAGAAGTGCTCCCTGAAAACAAGCTCCGCTTAGTACTAGTACTATAACTGGCAGTACTACCACCACCCCTGGCAACATTAGCTTTGCAGACATTACAAACTGCCGTCGAGCTAGTTGGCGTGTTCAGTTTAAAGTACCTCCACACAGCTGACTCTTTCGTTCGCTCCATGTTTGCGTTTGTTTAGAAAACTCTCGTGGCATGCGGCACACGTGCTGCTGACGTATGACGTGTCCCGCGGCACACGTGCTGCTGACGTATGACGTAGCCCGCGTCCCAATAGATTAAGGAAAGGATCGGCTCACAGATCGGCTGCATTTTCCGATACCCGATCCATCAATTTTGTTGATATCGGGGCCGATATCCGATCCAGATATCGGATCGGTGCATCTCTACTACGGATGGTGAATGAACGCCCGCTGTTATGACATCAAATAGTTGAGTCAGAGAGAAATCGTCTTTTTCGGTTTTGTTGCATCCCGTGTGTGTATAAAATTTACTCCAGCATCTTGCTGCAGTTCATGAACAGTTTGGCATCTGCTCACTGACTCCCTGTTCTCATCCCAGCAGATTTTAAGGTCCTGCTAATAACTTCCGTTTTAAATATCTGAGAGATATTTAAATTCCCGCACTCAAAGGGTCAAAAATCCTCTAATTTCCAACGCTAACTGTCGCGACGATTAGTCTCGATGACAAATCTCGGACTACTTTGCTGCTACGGAGTCATCAAAGCTGAAGAAGACAGATCAGATCAGAAACCTGCTCTTGTACATGCTTGGAAATAATATAATGCAGATTGACCCGGTTATGCTGCATTGTGCTGCAATGTGAAGGACAAGTACTTGAAGCTAAATACACAGAAAAGGTTTTTTTCCTTTGAGCTGGCGTAGTGGATATCAGCGCTCGGAGCAAAGCGAGAGTTATACTCGTATCCACTTCCCACTCATCGCGATTATATGTCTGCAGTTCTTCCAAGACCAACTAAGAGTTGAGTTTAGAGTTGTCAGGCTGATTTGCGGTGACAAAGTAAAGCTGTTTGTGCCGCAGTGTGGGTGGCAAGATGAGCGTCGAGTATCTTTGTTTTCGCTGCTTTCTTGGGAAAAAAAAAAGTGCACATTAAGAAGTACATTTGGCATGAAACACAATTTAAAAACGACAAACAAGCCGGGGCTGATATTGAGTATCGCCGAGGAGCAGCTGCCTTTGTTTTACTGACGACTGACATGTTTGGGTGGTGAATACAAATCACCACGCTTAATCTCTTCTGATGCTCTGTCAAACACTTACGCACTGTCTTGGCCATGCTGTCGTTTTGTGGATTTTTATGAGTTGAGTCATTTTCAATACAACAACACATATTTATTCATTTTTAAAAGCACTGACCGGCTTACCATCAGACCTTAGTGAGTCATTGTGCCACTCTGACCACCACAATGTCTGGCTCCGCCCCCTGCAAGACCCAAAATAAATTAATTGGATCAATGCAGTCGAATTTCAAGCACCCGCGGGAACAGTCCACTCACTACTTCCCGGGTTCTCCTGATTCACTTGCTCGGCGGCGTGGTCTCCATGGGGACGGTCTCCTAGCTACACAGGTGCTCACTTGTCCCATCCTGTTTCTTCCATGACTGATCAAACGCAAAAAAAAAAAAAAAGGTGCTGTCAATCACAAGCACGCCCCTCCAATCTGGACTTTCTTGCCAGGTTCTCCCCTGTGGTCCCTCCAAGTTTTATGCGTCTGCCCTAACACATCAAAGCTAGTGAGGACAGCTGTGGGGTGGCACATCTAAACCGCCTTGGCAGCAGGTGAATTAATCCACTGTGGCATTTTTAAGCCCGCCTCCACCCGCTCCCAAAGTGTTATATTTGTACGGCGCCCCGTTTCCTTGCCACTTAATGGGTACCAGGCAGTGGCATAGACAATGTCATCATCTGACATCACTTGGAAATTACATTGTAGTGTTGCGTCTTGTTTTGTGTTTTTTTTTGGTAGGAGTTGACAGTAATAAATTGGGTTATCTGAATTGAATCCAGGAAGACTCATATTAGAGATTGTATAGTCTAGTTGACTTTGGTAGTCCAATAGTCTTTGGAGCGTGACATCGACTAGTCTTGGGTCAAAGTGGTTTTGGATTTTGTAATAGCCATACTATGCGTAAACCCTGTTTTCATAGTTTGCAGGAATCAGTCTCAATGATGTCATCATCTCAGTCACCAGATCTAGGTCATTCGTGGAACAAGTTACAAGAGTATTTGGTGCCTGTGGAATAAGGGTTCAAGGGTCGGTCGGGGCGTCAATTACGTCCATCACAGCAGGGCTCAGTCCAGATACCTTAAGGCAATCATTTTCCCCGTAATCATTTTCAAAAAGTCAAAATGGCAACAAAAGGCGGAAATGTACTGAATTGATCGCCATGGCATTCCCCGCACAAAAAGCATTCGCACAACACAGAAAGCTTTCACAGCGGCCCTTTGGCAACGCGGGTTTGATCTTTGTAAGTGCCAAAATTCCTTGGGAGATTTTCTGACTACTTCTATACAGGCTTTTTTTAAAGACGCACTCCCGGTTTTGGGCTCGGATGTTTTGTGCGGGGCGGTCCCAGAAGCCGCGTTGACAACATCGAACAATGCGGTTAATCCGAAAACGCCTTCGTAAACTTTATCGTAACACGGAGGAAAGATTCGCTTTGAAGGCGGACTCATCATGACAGGCGTAGCAGACATGGAATTGGACTCGCCAGGTAGATACAAGAGTTGCCTGGTGACAATGTTTCCGGTCAGTGTCAGCCGCAGGAAGAGCGAATAAGCAAACGAGCGGATCCCATTTGACTGCTGGGATGAAGCGCTGCGCTTTGCCGTCTTATCTGCATGAAGCTACGCAGGACATCATTCAAAGCCGGATTCCTGGAAAGGAACTCGGCCGCATGCGCCTCCACATTTTATTGGCTGGTTATCTCACAGAGGAAGCGATTATTCAAATGAATGCATTTGAAAGTTGAACAAGTCGGTGTGTTTCTGAGCATAGAAATCTGAATCTTATTTTTTGACCAAACATTTCACCTTCAATTATCATAATAAAACAGACAAATGGTCGTCCCCCTCGCCCCCATTTCATGCTCTTTTGTTGCTCCGCCATGCATCAAGAGCTTAATGGCTCTTTGCTAATTGGCACAGCGACACCAACGTGATTCTTCTGGCTTGGAATTTCAGTTTCAGAGAGCCCTATGGCTTTCTGGCTAGCGACGAAGATGGAAGCCAGCTGGCTCCTTCCCGTTCTGGATGTGAACTGACGGCAGAAATATGGTCTTGGGGGCTGCCAGAGGAGAAAAGGGTCGTGGGAGAGATATTGACAGGCAAAGGTTGGCCAGTAGCATTCAAGCACTCTGAAAAGCGACAGTGCATACATATGAACTGACTCTCATCCAGTGCGAACTGCAAAATGTCAACTATGAACCTAAAGGTACTCCTAAAGCAATCAGTTATATGTAACCTTTCGTTAAACTATACAGCAGACTTGGAATCATCAGCAGGCGAAAAAGTGTCAGCAAAAGCGACTCGTTAGCTTAGCACACATTCCAAAAAAACAATGACTTTGATTTGCCATCCCGAGAGACATCAGTCATTTCCGGATATTTGCTCACGCATTCCCAAGAGCGTAGTCCCGAAAGACGTATCAGCACCTTCTGGTTATTGTTTTGTGCAAGTATGATAACAACACACAGATGAAGTGAAGGTTATTATGACTCAAAGGGCGAAATAATCGATTGGTTCAAAATGGAGGTACGTTTCATGCATCCTCTTGAAAATCGGCCCGTCGTTTTCATTCGACGCTACATTTACAGTTAAATAATTGCAATTAAGTCGACGGTGAAGAAAGTAGGGCCCCTCCCTCGCATCTCATTCCAAAGTCTGTGGGTGAGATTGCATAAATGACTGAGCCAATGGCTTCCCCATTCTGCGAATCCATCAGAAGTAATGCGACTTGATTGAGCATCCGCTGTGGCTCTGATTAAAGAAAAGCCGCGAGATGGGCTTCGTTTAAAAAATAAGCGCGCCCCTCGCCGAGATCTCTCTAAATCTGGTCACGCACAATGATTACCTCGCATCCACGGGTGGTAACCATTAAGGCAAAAGTTCCGGGACGTAAATGGACTCTTTGTGGCGATTCGAGGAGTGGCGCCAAAAGTCTGATCAGGAAAGCAGTGGGTGAGTTGGAGACACGTGGAGATAGGTGTGATTAGATATCACCCACTGAATAATAAGTTAATATCTCAAAAAATCTATATAGCTCGAGAGAAAAAAAAATTTCAGTATTTCCGGAGGTTTCCATTTATTTAAACGAAAGCTTTTAACATACGTAAGTTCCCTAACTTGTTGGTATACTTTTGCAAAGCTTTCTTTCACCAATTAATTTACATTACGGCAAATTTCCCGAGCACAGCAGAACATATGGCGAGCGTATCGAAGCCTCCGACGGTTCAATTTAAATTGATGATTGTGGCTCAAGGAAAAAAAAATTTAAATAAAATGTAAAGCTGGATCTCATTAGAGGTACGCAAAATGGCCCCTCGCTATTTTCCAATATACTTTGAATACCATCTTACGTATGATCAATTTGTTTTTGTTTGACGAAAACGTATAATTTGCGTTTTTGTACTTTGATCAACATATGTTGTTGTTCAACCCAAACAAGTTGGCACGCAGTCAAACGGCAAAGAATCGAATGCAGAATCGGAAAGGAGACGCTTTGGATTGTCCTTGAAAAGTCTTGCAAACTGAACGCCAATTAAAAGTGTTTCAAGGTTAATTTTAACTAGGCAAATGATTATACAAATTTTTTTTAGGAGGGTTTTGCGGGGAGAAAATATGTGAGGGGTACTTGTCGTGTTTCATTTTGCATTACCTTGTTAATATTTCGTTCACATGTTCCGTGGCTTTGTCCTCAACGCTTCTCGCGCCAAGTGTAGAATGTTTGTTTAGAAGTCGTCGCGAGTAGATCAGTAAGAATTCCTCGTTTCACCCAGCACGGGGTCAGAGTGAACATTACAAAGCAACAGCATGTGTGTTGTATAATTGCAGCGGAAGAACAGCGTGGCCGTTTCTGCGGGAAGCTTGTTCCGAGGAGCGGCTCTAATCGCCCTTTTTTATAGGCCCCGCATCGGGTCCCTCGCTCGCTTTGCGTCTTTAGGGAAAGTTAGCGCGACTCCCAGGGAGATTGGCGGCAAAGCTTCACACAACGGCGCGGCCGCGTTCGGTTCGGGCTCATTTGTTCACAGCGGCTCGTCGTATTAAATGTCGCCGCCGCCGCCGCTGTTGGTGAGCTGTTGCTTCGTGTGCCAAGCGCATTACACAAACTACTTTGGGAAGTAGGAATCGAGTCGCCCGAAACACCACAAAGCGAGGAAAACGGCATTATTAGGATCCTGTAAAGTTTGAAGACAGTTGGGGGTTTTTTCGTACGTGCACATTTTGTACGTTTTTGTGTCGCTAAATGATGTACACAAATAAATCGTGACCCCTTGTAAACAAGACGCACACCCAAATATGGCCAATGTATATTATGGGATGCCCTCGACTTGGTTGATATCTCATTTTCTCACTGTCTGACCTCGCACCTTGCTGTAAGAAAAAAGTGGGCGGCGCAAAGCAATTCAAATACTGAGCGTGCATTTGTCGGCCATCCCCTCCCACAATGTCACGGTTCGGGTTGTAGCGTCTAAACGCAACATCATCCCGCTCCTGACATGAAGTTCACTCGGATGCCTTGAACAGGTCCCAAAGCGCGGCTGCAGTTTTGCCGTGGATGAAAAATTCATAGCGGTCCCTTGGTGAGAATCCCAATGCAGCTTGATCCCATTAATATTTATCTGACAGTCACTATTTGGTTTGGAAATAGGGGAATATAGTGGGGCTTTTTTTTTTTCGTAAAGAAGGGAAAAGGTCACATTGTCGAGATAAATATTGTTTTTGCGTGTCCAAAATTGAATAAATATAACCGTAGCAATGCATTAGTTAGCATCTATAACGTCTAATATGTTAGTGTTTTTTTGTTATTTCGAACTTTATGGAAGTTGAAAACTAGGTCAAAACAAGAGCTGCATTCAGAACACATTTCGTTCAATAAAATAAGATAAACTAGGACGCACAGAGCATTTCCCTTTCAGCAGTCCGACCTGTAAATCCACTGCGGTTTAATTTTTTTTTTTCCCCCCAAAATATTTATTTATTTTTAAAATTTTGTGTCCAACTATTTTACAAAACTTTGCTTGCTTTCTGACAAAAAAAAGATACTCATCCCAAAAGATACATCGCCAGTGACTTAAGTGTAAGAAATGATGACAGATATTCGGCAAGAGGCCAAATGTTGAAGATACAAATTGCGTGACATAAAGAAATAAAAAGTGGTCTGAAATGAAGACGAGTGACCTTGAGAGCCGTCTGACAGAAGCCCGCTAGACGAGCACGGCTCATCATTCACCAAAGCAAAAACCTCGTGTGAAGCGTCGAGGTGAAAGAATCAGGCTAGGTCCTGGGTGGCCGCCACGCGCGCTGACACCGAGCTGCCGAAATGGAGCAGCCGCCGACACTTTCGCCGTGGGAGCGTTCGGAGAACACGACCAACTGTGCATCACAAAATGCTGTTCTGCAACACCTTATACTTTAGTTTACAATCTGCCCAAAACGTTTTGAATTTGGCTTTCAATAGACTGTTAGAACTATCTTGACCCGGCACTAGGTTAGCTAAAATATTTCTATTTTATTTATTAAAACGATGTAACAAACGATTTTTTTCAAAGGGGCTAAAACACATTAATTGGATTTCAATTCATTTCAATAAGGAACTTCGCTTTGGTCTTCGTTCCCATTGTATTTAAAGCACTTTACTCACTCACAAGCTGCTGCAGTTCAACAGTTGCCAACAATGATTTTTACCGGTTTCGGATTTTAAAAAGCCGAGCCGTACACGGGGGACGCGCCAGTCATACTTGGACCGACTGTGCCGGTGAACACGAGGGGTAATGATGTTGGACCGCTTCCGGTGTTGTTTGGTGAAACACTCTTCAATTCCACACGGGGGGGTTCTTTTCGGAGGCTTCTTGCAGATAATGAATGGTGTTATTTACCGAAGGAGGCAGCCAGAGCACTGACATGGCCGAGAGGCAGCCAGATGCGGTGCAGTGTGTGTTGTGTGTGTGTGTATCTCGCAAAGGGGCCCTCAGCCAAAGTAGCCAGTCCTGCCTCTTCGAGGCAGAGAAAGTCGCACGCCTACACGGCATCTGTCCTCTGCCGGCTAAAGAAACCCATTCCAGAGCTGAACGGTGATTTGGCAAAATGGCTTTCATAGGCGAAACCCTTTTACATGTTCAGTCTTCACCTATCGATCGGCGACTAGTTCATTTCAAGCGACTACAATAACAGTCTGTTAATAAAAGTCACTTAAACCGCTTCGACCCGAATGGTAATGGTACTCCGGCTCGGCTATTTATCCGAATAACAAGCTAATAGCCACTAACGGAGACACACAAACATTGAAACATACTCGGGCCAGCGACACAATCTCATTAAATCCAGTCAAATAAATCGAGACTTAACAAGCAATACGCAACTGTTTGTTGTTAGCGAGTTGCTGTTGGCTTTTATTGTTTTGGTTCCCACTAGAAGGTCAGAAGGTGTTTTTTTTTTTTGTGGGCGGCCATTTTTTTTCTTGATTTTCTGTATGCAGGCTATATATATATATACGAAATTATGGCCGCGAGCTAACGAGAGTAGTCAAACTAGCCTCGAAAAACAACGTTGTTACGGTAAACGGCTGCAACATTTCCCGCTAACCGCCTTCTCGTCCGGTTAAAATCACAGCGAGTAATGAGTGATGAATGACATTTCGGACCCCGCGGCCACAAAGCTAACAGCTGCCAAGTACCTGTCGGCTTCATACACAGGGGGATTATTTTTAGAAAGCCTCTCTCATCGGCGACCTGTCTGATTGTGCTAAAAGCTAGCCTCTTGGACATCTATATCTTTGGAAATGCGCCTGTATATTTTTTTGCAAACCTTTTAAAGCGTCGCCACTTGGGCTATTACTACATTCGCCCCTTTATCTCCGCCATGTCCTCTTCACCTTACCTCCTCTTTTTTTATTTTGGTCTCCCAAAGTCATCCTAATTAGCGCACCCCCACGGTGAGGTTGTCTGTGCCCGTAAGCCACGGCTGCCTTGTCTTTGCCGTGCCAGCTAATGAAAGGGCACGATCTGCCGCCATCAGTATGATGACAACGCCGATTTGAATTCGATTAATCGTTCACACCGAGTCGAAGTATTTATTGCCCCTCTACTGGTATATCTGGACGCATATACAGTGTGACTTTATATTCCGCACGTGATTGAACATGCTTTGACAGAGACATAGCGGCTGGCGGAAGTGGCTATTTGCTTTGCAATGACAGGCCCTGATGCATTCGAATCAAACTGGCATTTTTCTTTTCTGCCGCTCCCGCAACCTTTTTTTTGCATGACAATGCTTTCCTGCCTCTGCCACAACAGTAAGTAGATTTGACTCTTGTCATGCTAGCTTGTTTTTTACCCCCCTCCCTCCCTCCCTTTCCATCTTCGTCAGCTGCAATTTTAAAGATGCCTGTCTTTTATTTATCTCCGAATTTCCTCTGGGAACAAGACTCAAGACAACAGAGGCTGTATGGGGAACGGGAAAGAGAAAAAAAAACAAACAAGAAGCAAAAGATGACATGATGGAGGTGGAGGAGATGCTGGGGCTGAGAGAAATAGTTCAAATCAATATCAGGCATCTACGGGGATTTAAAATGGTGCCCAGGGACAGTTTAGAAGCAGCACATCCTCTGCCGATTGTGTGTCTAACCCAGGGGGCAAGACCAGTCGGGTCTGCTCGACCACGGCGCTCGACAAATCAATAACCCTGCTTTGTGTGGCTCCGCATGTGTATGTGTGTGCGCAAAAAAAACATCATCCATTTACAGGCATGGAGTCTAAAGAAATGTCCTGAGGAGAATGCAAAGTCACGCTGATTAACTCTATACACATTCAAATAATTCTGTGCTGTTTTTCATCAACGGTGAACATTCAAGAGAATAATTTGAGCATAGGCAGTTCAGATACATAATAGATGGATAGATTGAAGTTTATTGTCAAAAATAACAATAAACTAACAAGTGTAGTTATAAGTTGTATTCCATAAGAGGTTTTACGGTAAACTAAACTTGAAAAGCCAACGACGGCAGCAACATGTCTTCTAATGAGCGTAGACGCTTTCAATTAGTATACGCCAACAGCTGGTGTTCTTGAAATCTCCTTGCTAGGAAGAAAACTCCAGCGCTATGTTGTTGTTTTGCCATCCACAAAGCTTAAACAAATAATGAAAAAAAATGTTTTGTTAGGGAACAACTGCGTGTTTTGCGTGCCCCGCCGTCAAGTTACGGAACTTGGAAATGATTCATCGGGTGCCGACCACCAACGATGCGTCACCGGTAACGCTTGAACACGGACGATTACGCGCTATCTTCGGGACCTTGCCGGTGTCACAAGGTGAAACGTGACGCGTCTCTCGGGGATCCACCGCGACACCGTTCTTGTCCAGTTTTAGAAATGGAGACGTAAATACCATACCTGCATTTTTGCAGGTGATATCTTTGAGACCCACTTTCCTTTTTTATTTTTAAATAAGTGAGTGTAACCCCTCTCACATAATTTAAACACATTTAAATTCATGTTATTAAATCATGTATATTATATAAATATATCATATTAAATTAACAGGAAGCTAAATTTCATGTTGAGTTAGCGGTTAGCACGCTAATGTAAACACGCAGCTTTTTGGTATACTCGCTAGCTTTTTGCGCAAAGAAAAATAAGGGCGCAATTGTGCCAACAATTTCCAAAGCCATTTATTTGTTGTTGTTTTTTTCAAAATGTTTCATAGTCCTCGAAGGTTGTTCTTGGGTGATTTTTTTTGAGTTTTTTTTCCGATGTCTTGCATTTGTCGTGCAGATACCATCGACGCGGACATATTTAAGACTTTTTTTTTTCGTACTCAAGGGCAGCGCTAACGGCGTAAGAGCTCTTGAGGGAAGCGCAACCTTCTCTTTTGTTATTATGAGTATTTGTGGGTTGAACAACATCTCGCATTAACCCCCGGCCCTTCTATTCTCAATTGTGTAATTATATTCTAAAGGTACTAGGAATGGCTGCCACTGAATGTGGGACATATATGCGCAATAACAGAGCAGAAGGTCAGGAAAAATGACGCACAACGGTTATGAGTGTACCATCACCTTTTGCGTAGATATGTGTGACCTTTCCGCCAACTGATGCTTCAATTACAATGGCAGAAGGCCTCGGGCTACGTGACGCTTTAACCCCTGATTGACTGCCGCAATTCCGCTTTCAAATAATAACGGCGTTGATGACAGGAAGTGGAATGGAAGGCCGCGGAGAGTGAGATTTTCGAATAACATTTAACTCGGTGGTTCCTGAAGCAAAATATTGTGCAGAAATTGCATCAGTATGCTGATTGGTTGTCTTTGACAGGAGGTTAACAAGCTCTACCAAGGCTTGCAAGTCTTCACTTATTGTAATTAGATTTCCTGCAGTGATGGTCATTTCCATTTTTCCATTTGTGGCAGAAGTGATGACGAGATTTTTTTTTTTCTCCTCTCCGTTTTATGATTTGACTTCACCGTGACAGAAGAGTGATGAATGAACTAAAAAACAGAAGCCACAAAATAATGGGCAAAATAATAAAGTGCGCTGTTAAATAGCGTTTAGCATATTTCCTTTTTTGACGAAAGCTTTGAGTTGGCATCCTTTGAAACTTAAATAATTCTCGAGTAGTCGGTGGAAAATTCTCAGCGGGAGTTCAAAGTTACAATTTTTTTAGAAGGCGTATGTGGGACGGCGAGCAAAAAGCGTCAATCCTGCCTTTTGAAGTGGAGTCTTCCAAAAGTGCTGCTTTATTGAACCTAACATCTTGCTTGGCGGGCAGAATTTGTCAATTTTTGCTGTCTTGTATCCATTTAGTTTGGAGAAGGAGCAGCCGAGAAACACAAGAGACCAAAGAGTGTGAAATGTGCTTCATTGTGAGCACAAGGACTCCATAACACAGAAACTCAGTCGGAAAGTTCGCCTATTTGCTTTCTCTTGCCTCACGTACCAGATGGCCGTGCTTTGTGGTGTGGGACTGCTGTGGCGCAGTCCATAAGGCAGCTGTCGCTCCTTCGCCATGTAAGAATCCTCCCGTGTTGAGTTGTTGTTGTTTGGGGGCTTTGCTTCCCTCCATGTACAGAACAACTTCTGCGCCCTTAAAAATTCACAATTAGGGCCGTGGATTTGAGGTAATTGATTCTGTCATACAATTTTACGTTAATCAGATGGAAGAGAGGAACAAGGCTTTTCTGGAACTGGGGATTGTTGCGCCCATTGTTGCCTTGGATGAGAAAATAGTTTGAATCTCTAGGTTGAACTTTTGAAGCATCTATCTTGACGCTTCAGAAATCGGGCCTTCAGGGATTTGCTCGATCCTGTCAATCAGCAGCTAGCTTAAGCCGCTAACGGGCGGAACGCGGCTGTCAGAGCAAAAAGCCAAACATTCCAATGCAGGCGGTGTTTTAAGGAAATTATCTTTTACGATACCATAGCTAAGAGTAAAGTGAATGAGCCCTTTTATTAAGTCCATCTTTTTTTAGCCCACCATTTAGTAGAGCCTCCGTGGTTTCATTTGTCATTTTTACCTCAAGTTACAAGTGAAGCAACTAAACCTCGGCTGACATATGTTCCGTCCGCTGAAAGGTAGTCTAATCATCCAGCTCTTTTTCTCCACCCTATAATTGATCATATCGCATGTGGCCGTGATTAAACACCCACTCGCGCTTGGAAATTAATCACGCATTGCGCGAACTTAGCATTAATCACGAGATAACCCCCCGCTCCGTCTCAATTCCTCAGTCCAACTGTAATGGGATATTCATCCATTGGACAATTAATAACGACGACACGCTAGCCCCGTTCTCTTTGTTCCCTCCGGTGTTATTTTAAGTTGGGTGATGATTGAGGGGATGCAACAAGGGCTTCAATTGAGTTTATTAACATCGGTGCTAGAGGTGAGGCGAGGGGAAGAGTGGGGGAGTCGGCGAGGGGAAGGCAAGAACGGTATGATTAGAAACGGAGAGAAGGAAATAACTTAGAGACACCTAAAGGTGATGGAGTCATCGGCGCAGGCTCCCGCCGGAGAGTCATCGATCTTCTTTATCACTTGAAGATTTTTTTTTTTTATATCTTTCTGTTTATCTCTCTGTAATAACCTTCTGCTAGCAAGCAAGTAATTCATGAGACACTGCTCTCCGCCCGTCGCCTCGCTTAGAAATGAAGCCGAAAAAACGAATCACGTGGCTTTCAAACAATGCGAGTCGACGATTCCACCACGCCGCTGTTGTAAAAAAACAAACAGCCCCCGTCGAAAGCTCTTTCGGAGGTCAGAGTCGACTGATGGTGGGATGATAGCTTTTTAATGTTTGCATTTTTCATTTTTCACTCAATCTGACGTATCGCCCGCGCTACAAATGGGTTTATTTACTCGACGTGGTCAGAACGAAAGAAATGACTTCAGCGAGGTGTCAAAAGTGTCGTCGCGAGCAGAGACGGACGATGGAAATTCACAAGCAGGCTGGGCCAAGACAGAAGGATGAATTATTTGCACAAAATGAGGTGTGACAAGGGAGACGGTTTCACTTGATTGTTCAAAAGACGTGCGATATTTCAAACGCTAACACAAATGAGTGCCAGCTGAGGCGGCTTGGAAAAACAAGCGTTTTACTTTGAGTGGACCGACTCAATCTTTTGTTGAGTGTGTTGCTACCTTTTCTTCTCCCCGCCTGGTGAGGTCACCCGAGGTGAAGATTTTATGAGAAAAATTCAATTGTGTCAAAGTGTCTAATACCATGACATCATTGGTTTCAGTTCTAGTTCAATGGAGTGATCACATCGGATTATTCAAGTGTACCAAATTTTGTGGCAAGCGATAGCACGTCTGCAAAATTCCTACCGCTCCGTCCTCTCTTAATGAATGAATAAATCATCGGTGCAAATGAAGTAGGTCAATTTGTCGGCATTGAAGTGTGTCCAAAAAAGGTAGAGGGAAAAAAAAAAAAAGTGGAGCGATGATGTTCATTTTGCTCTCAGTGAGGATCAAAAACTTTTTGGACGCGTTTATTAATACTGGCAAACGGGCAGATTGGCATCGGCCCGTTCTCGCTTTTGGGAACGATGCTGCAAGCTGTGAATGCAAACTCTGGCGAGTCCCGTGGGCACGGCGTGCCAAAAACAGGATGTTTCCTGGCTGAGGCGGACGAGACAATAGAACAGGAGAAGATGCCAGGTCCTTTGAAGCTCTTTGGCAGTCTCCAAGCGATCCAACGTGAGCTCCACGGCGCCTCCGGTGGACAAATGTTTTCCCGAGGGGCAGTGTACAAAAAAGCTCAAATATCCAAGCGCTATGATGTTATTCTAAATGTTTTTGGGAGGTCATTGGGCTGAGTCGAGTAGACTTATAGTGTTAGATGACTGCCCACATTTCATTTTTTCCGCGTGGTCAGAGGCGATGCTAATTTCACTTTATCAGATCACACGAAGACTGTAACCAGATGACGATGCTCTTTTAGTCACTATCTACCGTGTTGAACATCAGTCCTGGCTGTAGAATGCGGACTTTGTCGAGCCAGCCCCTCTGTAAGGCTCTGATAATGTCTCCGGGAGATAACAACTCAGCAAATTCCCCCAGCACCTTCCCAGTCCATTTGCCAGCTACGTTCCCCGACGCATGACGAAATGAAACCCGAGTGAGAAATATCTTGTCTTCTGGATGCGTCACACATGGCTGACTAACAAATGAACATTGTTACTCCACGTAAGAGTTACTTAGTCGCCATGGAAATGGTTAAGTTGCAGCCGAGCGCTGACGGGAGCCGGATCCTTTTTTGATCCCAGCAGGAACGCACCCCGGTCACACTTGAATAAATCAAACAACACAGAATAAACCTCTTCAAAGTCAAAAATCCTTTTAATTCGATCTCGTCTTTTTGAAAAGCCTCCTACCTCTTGAAGGTGCGTATCTGTGCTAGGCGACTTTTAATTACATTTGATGAGAAGGGGGGGGGGGGGGGGGGGGGGGGGGGGTCATAAAAATCCAATTTCCCTCAGTGGCCTTTAATAGTAGCTCTGCTATAACAAGCTGCCATTGCATATGGAGAATGAGCAAAGCTCATTTGGACCAAGCGGCAACTCGGACACCGTTTGTCATAACTAATGAAGGTTAGCACATTTTGGCATCCTTCCATCGGGATAACCGAGCGGAGCCGCGATCCTCTCCAAAGTTTGATTCAATATTCCGAGCAGGCCCTCCCCATTTGTACGGCAACACATCCCGAGCAAAGCGTCTCCCCCGTTCATCAGCCGTCATCCTTCACTCCCGGTCTATTTCGCTCCTGGCCCCGAAGCAAATAGGGTTCATTACATTTTTAATGTTGTTTGTAATTGCTTGGCACTCTCTACACGTCAACAAAAGGATTTTTTTTTCTTCCCCCGTTTGTTTATGCCTGGTGAGTGGGGATCTCAATCAGTCTGGTACATGTTACAAAAATGATCACCCCCCCCCCCAACCCACACGTTGCAGTTTTAAACACGTATTTCAAACAAACATGAGGACGTTTTGTCACATTTTAGTCTGCTGGTAACAGCAAACTCAAAAGTGCCTTCATGCTTCTGCACAATGCTCCTGATTTGAGCAATAAATATAGACTCGAAAAGGAATTGAAAGACTTGTACGCCGGGGCTGACGGCAAAACGAAAAGTGCGCCTTGTGTCTTTCCCAGCCTTGCACTTGTCAAAACACAAAAAAGCCGCTCAGTCAATCGCCAGGATTTCATCTGCGATGAACAAAAGCTAATCCGAAGCAAGAGTCAAGGGGTCAAAAAGCATGACTTGATATCAACATAAATCAGATACTCTGGTATTGTAGATGAAGTGATGATTTCTGCTGATGCCCTGACCCAGAACCAAACTCTGCCTGCTATGAAGCCTCTATGGATCTCCAGCGTAGAAGGGCCAAGCTGTGTTCTTTCCACCGCATTACACATGCACACGGCCCCGGCTTCACACCGGAGCAGACGACCCAAAGGGATTGTGGACGTCAGTGCACGGATGCGTCGCAAAGTTTTGATGTTGTACAAGCGGCACGGGCTCCTTTGCAGGTTTCCGCCGTGTTCACCCGACCATTGCGATAGTCACAAATTTAAATCCGTCTGTGGTTGAATGTGGTGGTCATAGGTACCAAGTATCTTCTAGGAGTACAGAAGTTTTTTTTTCGAGTCCGATTTTCAACGCAGGCCGTGACTCATGCGCGGGAGCGACTGCGGTATTTTACGGCGGCCAAATAGTATTCCAAACTTGTGAGGCAGCCGCTTGATGATCACTGACATTGAGAGACTGACCTCTTTGGACCCGCTGCCGTTAAATCTTAAAAAAAAAAAAAAAAAACGATGAGAAGAGCGAGGCGGTTGATGATGTCGCACTCCAGTGAACATGGGCGAAGAGAAAAATAAGTATCCATTTCTCCGAGGGCTCTAAATCAGGACGGGTTCGCCGAGACGACTTTATCGTTCAATCTGGCCGCCCGCTCCGGAGGCGTTAGCGAGGTTAGACAAGCGAGAGACGAGCACGCCCGCCTCGCTAGAACAATAATCATCTCGCCGAACCGCCACCTCGCGACCTGTAAATTGATTAAGGGGAGAGCGGTGGCAAAAAAAAAAATTCTCAGGCGCTATTTCGCCGCGTCTTCATTAGATCGAGCGTCTTTCCAATGCAGAGCGGAGATTATGAAAGGGGCTGAGGGGGTAATGGGAAAACTCCAAACTCATCGGTGCCATTGATATGAGCTGCCACAAAGAGAAGACACGTTTTGTCCCGAGACCGTCTGTTTCATTAAGAAGAATCTCTCAACTAATTCAGAGCAGATAACTTATTTAGAGAATGGGGGGGGTGAAAAATCGAGAGCTGTGATGGACACTAACCAATGGCCGCCTCCGGGGACCGCCGTACCTTCAGGTGTCCATGGATAAAACCCTCATTTAATCTCCAAGCTGCATATTTACATCGAATCTAAGAACTAAAAAGGTGCAGCTCAGTCTGTACAAGATTGCGCTTAAAAGTATCCCTGGGGAAGCTTGTGATATGCTGTTCCAGTAAATTTCAAGTGACAGCCAGCTAGCGGGCGTACAAAGTGCTAGCATCTTTTTACTGTTACTGATAGAGCTTTTAATATTTGTATGCATTTATGGGGGCGGTGTGGATTAACGGTGGGGTGGTCGTCTCCCAACCTGGAGGTTGTGGGTTCGATCCCCGTCCATAGTCAGTAAAAGAAAGAAAAAATACTCGTCTAGCTTCTGGAGAGCAGTAGTATGGCTGTAGAAAAAATTGCATTTGACATTTTATTCCGTAAAGAGAAGAAGTGTCTGCGATAACGATTATTTTGCAAAACCACTCGGAATACCTCAAAGGGTGGTCTTACAACTTGGGACATTGTCTTGCAGACACGGTACTCGATTGGCTATTAATTAGTTCTCAATGCAGTTTTTCCTTTGCCTTATCGGGCGGGATCCCCGCAGGGACGAGCTCCGTTCGACGCCACATTTGAATAGGTAGCAAGTATTCTTTAAGGGAATTCTTTTACTTCTCAACTTGTTTTCATTTGGTAAAAATGGAAAAGACAAACGACGTGAATTTGCTTTTGATGAGTTATGAAATGTGAGAAATGAAAGTGTTATGTAAGTGTAATTTCTAGTGATGCTCAACACTTTGCTCTCACTAAGGTTGCACAAAGATGTTTATTCCCACCGCACCCACGCAGGCTGTCACTTTCCAGCGTGATGCTTTTTTTTTTTTCTCTCCACACTTTGTTCGTATTTTTTACCCTTTGTTCTATACATTTCCTCGCTTGGTTTAAAAACGGCAGCGGTCGGTAATTTTGGATTTGGTAGAAAAGGAATGCATTTTGAAAACCACCCTTTTTTTTTTTGGGACTTCTCCTAATTTGTAAATACGAATGTTAAAAACATGAGCATGAGTCAGTCCAGAAATGTTGGACCTTTTCTGTGCCTTTAAATATTGTTCAAGTAGCTTTTGAGCACCCTCATTTTTGTTTCTTTTATTCCTCTCTCGATAACGAATTTACATATCAAAGTCTAAAATAGTTTCTAACCACATCCCTCGCAGCGTTTTAGCCATCGAGAGGAACAGAAAAAAACATGACTCAGCAGAAATTACAAATCAAATTGTTTTTTTTTTCCTTTGTAAGAATCCAAATGTAAAACAAACGGTCTGTTTTTCCAAAATGTTGAGGCCTAAATTGCCCAACAGTCCTAGAATGACCCATAAATTGTATGACTTGCGGCTCTCATGGTGTCATTTTCCGCCTCAGCAGTCACCTTTTATTTTCATTTCCAACTACTAAATAAGCCAGGGGGACAAAGAAAACGACTTTATTTGCAGGCAAAATCAGAGTCCGCGACTAGCTAATGTTGCAATGTAGCTTTTAGCTTGAAGGTCCCTTCAGGATCAGAACACTTCTGTTCATCAAGTGGACAGCATCTCAAAAAGGCATATTTAAGTTTGCCAAATCAACTCCATGATTTTTCCCTCGTCCCGTTTATCGCGTTAATAAAGCCAGCCGTGCGCTAGCTAGCGATGATAGCGAGAGAGGTAGCCGAGCATCTACTGTGCTTAAGAAGTGTATTAACCTTTCCGCAGATGTCATCATATAATGGGAGGCACGGCGTGGCGCACGCTGGCATTTGTCTTGGATAAGGTGCAAGGCGACGGCGGCTAAATGCCAGCGGTAATGAAGCGGCTCTTTACCGGGGCCTCTGCTTTTCTCTAAACTGTGCTTAATGTCCATCATGTGTGAGCGTGATACTCGATTAAGGAGGGGACCAAAATGAGAGGCCGCGGCTCATTTTCATGCGCAGTTAGCACTGATGCTGATCGCGGGCTACACGTCGACTCGTTTTCAAGCACGCCGAGATTGTGTCGTTAAAGGCTTCTGCTGACAATTCGCCTTTTTTTTGTTGTTTTTTTATGGACGCTCTTTTCATTCAAAATCTATTTTCATGGGTGGTGGAAATGAGAGTGGCGAGTCTCAAAGCAGCTCAAAGCAAAAGATAGTTGCTAGGCATTTGCATTTATTCTCGAGTGTGAAATTGCACTTTGTTGAAGAACCGCCGGCCTCGGAGAAGCGCTGCTGCTGTTCGATATCACATCGTACGGATGATGGCAAATGAATTTGTTTAAGCGCCCCATCACTTGTGTCTTTGACATTCCACTTTGCAGTGCCAACAGACTCGAGCGCGCCGGGATTAATTAGCTTTGCACGTCACCGCGAGTAAACGGAATCATGTATCGACTAGATGAGCTGTGAAACGGCAAGAAAAGCCATTTTTCTCGCTGACGGCGAGATGGTTGAGAGGAAATGATCATTAGCATCCGCTAGCAACATTTCTTGATCTGTCGCGTTGAAGAACCTGATTTCAAAAATGGCTCCACCGCTGTCAACAAACATTCAAATATAAACCAATATTGATCCTCGGTTAGCGTTAGCCACTCAAACCTGTAGAAATAAAAACCTTAGCTGAACATAGACTAGATCAATATTTCATGCTTCCAACTGTGTCAACATGTAGAACACCGCAGAAGATCGAGAGCACTAATTAAGAGATGATCACAGCGGAAAAACGTTTATAGTACATAGACGTTAGCCTTTCGCTTTGGCTTAAAAAAAAAAAAAAAATCTCAGTTGGAAATCTGTGAATTTACCGCATGAACTCAAAAGTGGATAAAAGCTGCTCTGGGGACGTTCAAAAGTTCAGAATGTCGAGGAGAAAAATCTTTGGTTTATCGAGCCCAACGCTCCTCCGGCGGTCCTGATGGTGAAGCTGAAGCCGAGTATCGATCCGGCGGTTCAGAGGAGAGGACCCCGCTGGCCCGACCGCACACGCTCAACATACGCACTCCAACTCCTGGAAGCACTCTTGCAACTTCTCCACGCAGCAATATGATCTTGTAAAAGCGTCAAAATGTTTACTAGAAAAACGCTTTATGTAAAGACGATGCCAAGTATCCAATCCCCTTGGGCCTGTAAACTTGTTTACGGTCCCCCGCCCTCAACTGGAGGACCTGAAAGGATTTTTATGGCTTTAAAACTATATTTTATTCAGTCAGTGTGGTCTGGCAATCTGTACGAATCTTTTAAAAGTGTCAACCCGGTGAAGATCAGGGTCAGGAGACAAAGGCCAAACCGTAGTCATAGCTTCTTTCTGAAGGCCATTATGACTGTCAACCCAAATAAATGTATGAGCACCTCATATTAGATACAGTAAAAGCTACAAAACAAACTGACAAATAACTCGTCTTCAAATCAGACGAGTAAAAAGTGGTCAAATATTTAAAAAAAGATATTAAAAGTAATGACACATGAATTTAATGCACAATTTGCCACATAAAATGATGTGGCGGGCCGTATCTGGGCCCCCGGGCCTTGAGTTTGACACCTGTGCTTTAAACTGACCAAAAATATCTTCAATAATCGGACATAATCTGTTTCCGCCAAATGATGAAATGTTTGGTGGCCGCTTACACTCTCTAAGGGCTTTCTTTTCATGTTTGTGTTTTTCATAGATAAAGTGGAGTAAATGGAAAGCCATCCTTCAGTCTTTGGATGCCATACGAAGCTCGCCGCTTCTCCTGTTTGGGGGAACGATATCCCGTCGATGCTGCCAAACACCAATCCTGCCCTTTAGGTCGAAGAACTTGCAGTTGGGCCGGAGAGAATAACGTCCTTGGCGTGGCTTCTCTCAAAGTCACAAAGGCAACAAAGTCCCACCAGCGCAAGATACTGTTTACTGGCCACATTTCACAGCTGTAAAGCTCTGTCGCGCCCGCCGCAGCCTCGATGACAAATCGTGCTCTGGTGCAGCCATACTTGGAGAAGAAAAGCAAGCGGTAGGAGGGGGGGGGGGGTAGTTAATTCCCCCGCCGTCCTTGCCCGTTCCCTTCCTGTAGCGAGCGAGAGGATGCGGCCAGCTGGCTGGTCGCGTCAACAATGAACAAACACAACAGTGTGCAGCAGCTCTGACAAGCAACCTGCAGCTTCCGTCGCAATTTGAGAAATTTTTTTTCTTGGGGGCTGCAGAGCGGGATATCGATAAAGCTGGAAGGGAATTTGCTGCTGTGTGTAGATATAGATATCCTTCCACCCTTTGGCCTTGTCACGTGTCCATGTGTGTGTCATTCATCTGGTGATTTCTTTCACCTTGCTGCCCAAAGCGCACATGCTGACATATTCAAACAACAACAAAGTGCCAGCGTGCTCTGGTTCATGTTGTAGTATGAGGCCCGTAGCGTGAAGCATGCGGCGCCCCCTCAGCACGTCACCGCGCTGTGTAATTGTGTGCTAGGAAAGCCACTTTGTAGCACTCCTCCCGAGCCTCATTGACTCCGTAAATATCATTAACAAACCCTCTCACGCTAAAGTGTGCTCGCACACACACACACACACACACACACACACACACACACACACGTGCGCGCTGTGTGTGCCGCAGTCCCACGGCTACAACAAGTGCTTCCACCAAGCAGCTCTAAATGACTATAATTAAGCCATTTGTTGACATGCTTAACCCAAAACACAAGCACGATCCTGAAAATGCAACAGAGGCACGTAATCGGATCGTCTCTGAATGCACGTAGCGTAATTTTCGGGCTTTAAGGTTGAGACATTGAGACTCCACGTATAGGCACAAAATAAGGTAAGGTGCCAGCTCAGCCCAGTAAGTCCCAAGACTTCAGAAAATAAAATCATCCGCCATTTTTTATGTTTTGTTCCTGGAAAATGCCATATATGTAAGCATTCTAATTATTCCCACCTATGAGGAATGCACGCGTGGAGCTTCCAGCAGATGCTCCAAATGCCAAACGCAAGCATAGCAGACGTTAGAATGGACGAGAACGTCACCGCCGTGCTTTCGGACGCCCTCGGCAACCTCGGCTCGCCGCGTTCGGCGCCATGCATGTGTAATGGCGCCGATGTCCTTTAATGACAAACGTGTCGTTGTAACGTTGCGCGGCGGTGGCATCGGACCAAGTAAATATTTAATAACGCATTACACTTAATGGCCGACTGGCTGCTCGCTGATGAGCTACTGGAACGCGTGGCGTAACGAGCCGTTAGCGGGAGGATCCCACCCACACGGCCCCTCCCTCCCCCCCAGAGGAAAACCATTACATTATGCATGAAAGGATGCAATGAGAAGCAGAAAATTGCTTCAAAACAGACATGTTGCACCACTAATGAGATTTATGATGCTTAAAAGTGCCCATAACCTTGAATGGATGGATAGCGTGGATAAATTGAGTCGTTGAGGGTACAATTACGTAACATCATCCTCGTGCTAACGTCGCTATCGAGAGAATGCGTATTAGGGGGGGAGTGGTAGATTGGTAGAATGCACATGTCAAGGTAATCCATCAGTTAGCCAAGTTTCGCAAGCATCGTCCATCCGGTGACCTTTTACCGCCGCGGCCAATCAATGAGCACGAGCCGGTTAAACAACGGAATCGGAAACGGGATGACGCGTTGACATTTCAAAGGCAGATGGTTAACAATGATTCAAATTGATGCTTTTTATTTTGATGTGCGTCCGACCCCAAATTTCAAGCCAGATGCAAGCGCAAACTTTTTTTTTTTGGTAGCGCCAAAGACAAACGTTCTCCATCTGTTCCGACTCCGCCTTTTGAATTTAATACATGGGACGAGGCGCTGCGAGCGCAGCGTGAGCCGGCAACAAATCCACACTCAAATGAAAGAAGATTAGAAATGTAGGCACCCTATCCGTTTTTATTACACCGCGAGACTTCAGACGGGGATTGCGCTTATTAAAAAAGGGTTCTCACGGGCCGGCCTGCTGAATCTCCTTTTGAAGCTGCCAACCTCTAATTTGTCACTTCTCTCTTGCAGCCTGCCAAGACGACCCCTTCAGCCCTTTTCTCTTGTTCTCCGTGGAAGCTGCTTCTGTTCCGGCTGGGAACCGACTGGACTGACAAAATCAAGCTATTGCTGTCCCATACCACCCTACGAAAAGTTAAAAATCCTATTGTTACAGGAAATGGTGAAAAAATGGGATACGAGTGACGGCCAGCTCAAAACAAAGTCAGTCATATTGTGATTTGCGGCACTAAATATGACAAGTTGGTTCCTCCTTGTGGCACTTTGACATTTTTTAATATACTTTGAGTTCACGTCGCTCCGTTTTGTTATACTGAAGGATTTTTGCGAGCCTTTTTTTTTTTTTATTCTTTATGATTTATTCATGAAGTCACTGGCATTGAATGAAAAACCTTTAGCGAGTACTTAGTGAATTAAATGTGAGTTTTTTGTAATTTAATATAATGGAGTTGTAATTTGAGCTTTGACCAGCAGGACCGGATGGAGTGCCAGGAAGGCTGTGGAAGTGGCCGCCAGCTTGCTGCTGTTTTGTTGTATTTCTTTTCTACAATGATTATTAAGCTTCTTCTGTTGTTAAAAGTGTACTCCCTATGCCAGATAACAGCTGTTGATTTTTTCAAAAACATCCGTGAGGTAAAAATGAATAATAAAACATCCATGTTCTAAATCTTATTTATTCATTTCATTTTTTTACCTCGTGTAGTGTCCCTATTGTTCTTTTTCCCTAATGAAGTGGCCTGTTATTAGGTACACCTCATGAACACTTCAATAGGTAAAATAAACGAATAAATAATATAAATAAATAAAATAAATAAATAAGAAAGTGTTCTGGAGGGACACGAGCGGTCTCAGTTGAGCACTTAAGCCTGAAGTTTTACATTGTAAGCGTATAGCCATCGAAGCAATCCTTTCCACAGTAGTCACCATGGCGCTAGTGTGCAAAGCGCCGTTGGACGAGCAGGAGAAGAAGAAGAAGTATATTTGAATTGGCGGATGTGACGTCACGTCTTCAGGTAAATTGGAGACAGGTGTGCTCAAGAGGAGTTATCAAATGCAGGTGCCACCGAGCGCGTGGCGGGCGGTTTGTCAGGTAAGGGAGCAAATGTTTGTCGTTTCTTGCCGTTTCTCCCGACGGACGCCGTGTTTGTTTGTTGCAGGATTTTCGCGCTCAAGGGGAATTATCAAATGCAGGCGCCACCGACCGCGGGGCATTTTCTCAGGCAAGCGAGCAAATGTTTGTCGTTTTTATTTTGTTTGTTTGTTGCAGGATTGTCGTACTCGTGACCCGGCGACGTTTGGCGTTTCTTACGATGCCTTTTACTGTTTCTTGCAGGATTTTTGCTGTCCAGCAACTCGTGAGTGTTTGAGGTTTGGCCACGGCACGCCACAATCGACTTTGCGTCGCGTCGTTGCGCGCTTCGGTCGTTTTGCCGCTACAGTATTTCAAATGTCTTTCGCGTTTTTTTTTTTAATGCTGGCCAGCATTTTTTCATTCGTTTTAATGTTGAAGGTTCGTAAAACACGCAGCCGATAAGCGCGTGTTTGTCTGGCTATAGGAAACGTTAGTTTGACTATAGTCAAACAAACAATTATGATCGTTGGTTATATTGGTTCTGTTGAGATGTGTGTGCGCCATTTCCTTGTTAAACAAGCTTATGAATGTGACGAATTAGTGACGTCATGTCAAAATCTGATATTTGTGACCCAAATCTATTGAAAAATGGCGCCCGCCCGCCCAAATCTATTCAAAGATGGCGCCCGCCGGCCCAAATGTATTTAAAGATGCGTTCCGTTACGCAACAAACATTTGCGCGCGTTATTTTCTCCCGTTTTGAACCACTCTGCTCAATTCGTGCGACGCCGCAAACCTGGATCGTCTGTCGGATGTGAGGTGAGTTGATGGATGATGAAATTAAAATCTTGATTATCATTCTGATAGTGACTGAAATATTTTAACTTAATACAATATAATGCTAATTATAAATCTATATTAAATGTAAAACTGTACTTAGTATGTTTAATTGTTGCAAAAATAACATGCCATTTCCCCTAAGTATATATTGCATATAAAACTGTACTTTATGTATAATTATTGCAAAAATATCATGCCATTGCCACTCTGCTGGATGTCTATAATTGTTGCAATAATTTGTGTTGGTCTTGTGTAGCGCCAAATAAGGCCGCCTAGCCAGCATCCTTGGACGCAAAGCAAGCGGGAGGCTCTTGAGCCATCTCAGTGATGTTGAGGACACTGAGGAAGACTAGTCCTAAATCAGGTGAAAACAAGTTTGTGCAAAGTTGCAGCTTCCCAGCACACAATTAATGGTGTATGCGTGTTTTTGCAGGCTGCAAGAGGAGCCGAGTGGGATGAGGAAAAGGATGATTCCATTTCAAAAGGAGCAATGCAATTTCCAAAGGAGCAATGGCCTATCCAAAGGAGCAATGGCCTATCCAAAGGAGCAATGGCCTATCCAAAGGAGCAATGGCCTATCCAAAGGAGCCATGGCCTATCCAAAGGAGCCATGGCCTATCCAAAGGAGCCATGGCCTATCCAAAGGAGCCATGGCCTATCCAAAGGAGCCATGGCCTATCCAAAGGAGCCATGGCCTATCCAAAGGAGCCATGGCCTATCCAAAGGAGCCATGGCCTATCCAAAGGAGCCATGGCCTATCCAAAGGAGCCATGGCCTATCCAAAGGAGCCATGCCAAGTCAAGAATGAAGCAGCATGCTGCAAAAGTCGACATGTGTGCGGATCATGTGCCCAGGAGGGGGCAGTGTGGTTGCCTTTGGTTATGGGTGCACGACGGAAAGGTTGCAGGTGTGGACAGGGTTTGGGGGTCTGATGGTTGGTCTTGCTTAAGAGGTGTGCTGTGGTTAAGGTTGTGGCTTGTCTGGATCCAGCGGTGTCTTGTGCTTGGTTGCCATTGACTGCTCACTTGGGGGAGGACGTGGTTACGTGGATGGACACAAAACGAAACTTTGACGTTGAGCCGAATGTCCAATTTTGCCATGACTTGTAACATTTTGTCTTTTTCTAACCTGCCACTGTTGTACTTGCTGCGTTCGTTGTTCTCCCCCGCCACCCCCCCCTCGTTGTAGGGCGGCGTTGGAGCGAGCCGGTCCAGAATGTCCAATTTTCCAATGTGACTTGTGACATTTTGTCGTTTTCCTAACCTACCACTGTTGTACTTAATCTAACCCTAACCTACCACTGTGGTACTTGCGTTCTCCCCTCGGTGTAGGGCAGCATTGGAGCGAGCCAGCAACAGTGTCTTTTTCTAACCTACCACTGTCGTACTTCATTTAACCCTAACCTACCACTGTGGTACTGGTGTTCTTTGTTCTCCCCTCGGTGTAGGGCGGCGTTGGAGCGAGCCGGTCCACGAGGAAGGCGCGGGTGCTCAAGGCATAAGCAGCGCACAACGCATTGCATGTTCTGCCTTTTGCAGGCTGGACGCTAAAGGGGTGCGCATGGCCCGGCCCAACCCGACCCGGCGACAATCACAAAGAGTAGCTAGCCGCTGTGGTCAAGTAAGCAAGTGACCTACCGCTTGGGGTGCATTTTCAGTTTCTGACATTGTTTCTGTCTGCAGATGGCGACCGGGACACGACACGATCAGAGGTGGACCACTTCCCCAGCCTGGTGGCAACACGCCGAAGTATCCTGCCTTGACCGAACACTGGGTTCTGAGGGAGACCCGCTTCCCTGGAGGCGTCGACCTGCGCAGCTTCAACGTGTAACATTGAGTTTTTTTTTAAATTATTTTTAAATTCACACCAGCGGTGTCCAAATGTCTGTTTGAGGGCTGCATACTGAAACAAATTCAGAATTCTTTGACACAAATTAAATAACGAACTTGTGCTATTTTTTGCTACTGCTACAAAGCGGTGTTGTGTTCATTCATGTGGTGTGTTGATAAAGTTGCCCCGAGGCTGCCATTTGGACACCAATGGTGACATGTGTAGGGCTGCACGGGTATTGGAAACCTGCCATATGGTGGTATAGGTTATTGACATGCACTTTAAGAAAGGAAAGTTTTTTTTGTTTAATGTGGCAAATGACTCGTGCTCCATGTTTTCTGGCCTCCTATTTGTAATGAGTTTAGAAGATGAAGAGTCCTTGATGCAAGTTAAATTTAACTGATCTAACTGATGTCATTGTGATCAAATAGTTCATTTCCATCCCAAGTTTTTGCACGACTTTGCTCAATGTACAATACTGCCATATTACTGACTTTCCAATATGTTGTGCAACCCTGATTGAGTGCCAACGCGCAGCGACGGCAAGCGCAAGCGACGGCAAGCGCAAGCGTCCACGCAGCGACGGCAAGCGCAAGCGTCCGCGCAGCGACGGCAAGCGCAAGCGTCCGCGCAGCGACGGCAAGCGCAAGCGTCCGCGCAGCGACGGCAAGCGCAAGCGTCCGCGCAGCGACGGCAAGCGCAAGCGTCCGCGCAGCGACGGCAAGCGCAAGCGTCCGCGCAAGCGACGGCAAGCGCAAGCGACGGCAAGCGCAAGCGAGACTTTTGTGCTTGTCTTGCAAGGTGGAAGAGACTGTGCAAAACGAAGAGCCGGCGGACGGAGGCCACCAGACCCGTGAGCGGGGTGCAAAGGAAGGAATCACCCAAAGAAAGCAGTCGCCAAGTGATGAAGAGGAGCCTGATGCATGACTGGCCAAAGCTGGCCAGAGGGGACATGGCAATCCAATATGCAAGGGTAGTGTACACACTTGTTGGTTTTAATTTGGTTTCCTTATTTGTCTGCCTTTCAGGGTTGCCAGGGCAGCGGATGGGACGGGCGCCAGCATGCACCGAGAGGGATCGGGCCGCACCCACAAGACCAGGGAGGGGGCAGGTAATGAGTACGTCGACACAAGTGAACCGCATGCAACTGAGTGCTGTTTGTCTTTTCGCACTTGTGCGAGGCGGAAGACGAGTCCAACATCGGCCGGAGCAGACCCGGACCTTGGCCCGTGACGAGCGGAGATGCGGCGAGGCCGGGAGGGCAAAGCGCCCGGCCAGCGTTGCGGGGGAGTATGACTTTGTTTTTTCTTTTGCGCTCTCCCTCCCTCCCTGCCTACCTCCCTCCCTCCCTCCCTCCCTCCCTCCCTGTTCGAATAGGGTAACTAGCAGCACGCACGGGCAATTGGGTTGCCGTGACCCTCTAGATACGAATTGGCAAAGTAGACACCCCCTCCCTCCCCCCCCCCCTCTCTCTCTCGCTCTCTTTCTCTGATGCGCCCGGCAGTACCTGCATGGCCTGGTGCACTCAGGGTGGAACGTGGCTATACCTTGCCCTTTGTGGAATACCAGGGTATAATGTCTGCCTGCCTGGGTCCCAGTGTCGTCGACGGTGTCGAGGTCGATGAGATTCTCCGTGACGCCCTCCGTGACGTCACGTTTTCCTTTTTTTTCCTCTCGGGGCCAAGCCAGCTCTCCTGGCCGGTTGTGCTTAAGTGCGCACCAAAGCCTCTTCTCATCTGCTCTTGCTCTCTCCCTCCCTCCCTCCCTTTTTGTAAGGGGTTAAACCTTTCATAACCCGGATCGCTCCAATGCGGGAGGGCCGTATGAGACATGCGCCAGCCCGTGCGTGGCGCTAGTTGCCTGATTCAAACTTACCTTAGTCAAGGTCGCTAGTGGAAATTTTCCTCTTGCCAAAACCACCACAATATGTCTGCCTTTCAGGATTGCCGGGGTAGCGGACCGAACGAGTGCTTGCACCGAGAGGGACAGGACCGGAGCGCGAGACCAGAGGGTAATAATAAACTTTATTTGTATAGCACCTTTCATACAAGAAATGCAGCTCAAAGCGGTTTACAATAAAGAAAGAAATAAGCATTGAATGCTTCACATAGGAACCGACCTAAAAAGAACATGACATTAAAACAAAAACATTCATGTATGCATACACAATTAATAAAGTGAGCTTAAAATAGGAGCAAGCTTTAATAAATAGGTCATGAGTACGTCCACAGAAGTGAACCGCATGCAACAGAGGGCCGTTTTTCTTTTTGCAGTTGCGCGAGGCGGAGGATGAGTCCAAACGTTGAATACCGGCCGGGAGGGGACCCGAACCATCGGCCGACCTTCGCCCGTGACGAGCGGCCTACACGAGACGGACGGACGGACGGACGGGTGCAGATGCGGCGAGGGCAAAGTGCCCAGCCAGCATTTAAGGAGAGTATGACTGTTTTTCCTTTTGTGCTTTTTTCTTTCCCTTCCTCCACTTTTTCACTGGGTGTGCACACTGGCTGTCTGCATGAAGCCGTTCTTTCTCAGCGCTGCGTCATTTGGCAATATTGTTTTTATTGTTTTTTTAATACATGAAGTGAACTGTTTGTATTGTGTGTGTGTGTGTGTGTGTGTACACCTCTGAACCTGAATTAAACTGTGAACTCAATTCAAGTGGTCCATTTTAAACTGGCATGCGCAGTCTATAGTGCATAATCAGAGTTACATGACAGCATACAAACTGGAATCATTTGAGACATTCTCAATGATGAGGCAATTGTAAAGTTAGTCTCAAACAAAATTGTCTTGTTAAATATGCACTGTCAGGCTTTTTATTTTTACTACACAAAGAAAAGCTGTATGCATTCTAAATTGTTGACAAAAGCCAAGTAGCCTGACACCCATAGATTCGAACGACAAGCTTAAGCCTACGAACAGTCCCCGTTGCGATCAATAAGTCTTCTTTGGCAACCCTGCTTTAAAATGGCCACCGAACTCACAATCTTGCTTTATGTTGGTGCATTTTTCTGTACGAGTAAAAGTCTATTTTAATCAAGTCTGAGGCTTTTTTTTTTTTAAATCATGCATCATGTGGGCATTCTTGTGAATAAAGTCCACGTTGGTGTGTTTTCTTCCTGTTTGTGGTCTTGTAAATAAAGTCAACTTTGGTGTCAGTCATCATTCACGATGCGCCGTAATTGATGCTGCATCTCTTAAATATGAAACTTATTGCATGTTTTGTTACAGGGCTAGGCTTCATTTGCTGGCTGACTACAAAGAAGGCCGTTGCTGTACAGTCCAGGGCGTTGCTAAAGTAAATTGAATTTATAAACCTAGCGTGTAACGTCCAGGACCTTGGCTTTCAATTCAAAGCACAGTTGCATGTTGCTTAACACGGCCAGCCTTGGTGCATGTAGTGGGTGCCACCTCCCAGTTCCGAGTTAACTAAAGGCCACACCGCAACCTGCTTAGGTGGCACGCAAGTGAGGCACTCTTAATACCGGCATCTTTATTAAATTGACCTTATCAGACAGGTGAGATGAATTCCAAGTGCTGCCACCTAGTGGCGGCGTATTTGCCTCAACCTGTCTAACGCTCCATTTAACTATGCAATCTTTTTTAATTTGAAACATTACAAATGATAGGTGCCCTAATTAGACAGCTGGGTCAATGCGACCCGTCTTTTGCGGTTTGATTTGCCCCAAGCAACCTAACAAATACACATATGCACACTTGCTCCATTTTTGCTCAACTTTAGTGTTATTTATTCATCACTCTTTATTCATTGTGCATTGTTTTTATTTTATTTTTGTGTTTACTTGTATGTATATTGTGTACTATGTCTTGTCACCGTGGGATAGTGGGAACGTTATTTCGATTTCTATGTTTCTTGGCATGTGAAGAAATTGACAATAAACCAGAGTTTGACAAGTACTGCCGCTATCTCGCCAATGTGCACGTGTCTAAAAAGTACAAAGCATCAAATTCATTTGCACGATAAACTTCTAAACCACATGCTAAAAAACATTCACCTGATGCAGAATGTCTTCTACTGTAGCTTGCTTAGATTTGCCAAATTGAACATTGCCGTACTCCAACCCGAGGCTGTCCTCAGCACTGCAAACCTTTGTGCCGGTACACCGTATGTAAATGACGGGATTTTTTTTTTTTACACCTCATCTAATATGTATCAAGCATACCAGATGGTGTTTTAGAACAGCCTAGAATAGTCAATTACGAAAATGAAAAAAAAAAAAAACTTGTCAAAGTCCTAAAAAGATATGTTATTTCTTTAATCGCTGCAAGGAAGGAGAATTGGCAAGCGTTAGCCCATTCATGATCAGCGCAGAGCAGTATATTTTGCAGCGCGGCGTTGGCAGCGCAAGCAGCATGGGGTGCAGGTAGCGCAGGCAGCATGGGGTGCAGGTAGCGCAGGCAGCATGGGGTGCAGGCAGCATGGGGTGCAGGCAGCATGGGGTGCAGGGGGCGCAGGCAGCATGGGGTGCAGGGGGCGCAGGCAGCATGGGGTGCAGGGGGCGCAGGCAGCATGGGGAGCAGGGGGCGCAAGCAGCCGGGATGGAGAATCGAACCCTGGATCTCAGGTGTTCGAGCGCAGCGACGGAGCCACTCGCCAAGCGTGGCGAGCTCGGCAGTCACCCCGCTTCCACTTCGAGTCATTCTCAACTGCCTAGTGGTGCGTCCCGCGCGCGTTGGGTAAGTACAAAAGAGTGCAGACGGCCGAGGGCTGCCAGGTCGAAACAGCCGACTGGTTGGTGACACGGCCTCTTGCCCCGAAAGAACCTGGTTCGATCCCAGTGGGGAGCGCATTCTCAGAGCTCCTTTTGTAAGTGTCTGCATATGTGCGTACAGCTTGCATATTTAAGTATTTATTTATGGGTAAACACCCAGTGTGGCCCCGCCCACAAGTGGGCGGAGCAATGCAGCTGGGCCCGCCCCTGGGGGAAAAAATCCAGTAGCCCCGCCCCCTGCCCTACTAAAAGACAGTAGGGTAGGGGGCGGGGCGAAGCCCCGCCCCCTACTAAAAGACAGTAGGGTAGGGGGGGGGCTTCGCCCCGCCCCCTACCCTACTAAAAGACAGTAGGGTAGGGGGCGGGGCGAAGCCCCGCCCCCTGCCCTACTAAAAGACAGTAGGGCAGGGGGCGGGGCTTCGCCCCGCCCCCTACCCTACTAAAAGACAGTAGGGTAGGGGGCGGGGCGAAGCCCCGCCCCCTGCCCTACTAAAAGACAGTAGGGTAGGGGGCGGGGCGAAGCCCCGCCCCCTGCCCTACAGAAAGACAGTAGGGTAGGGGGCGGGGCTACTGGATACTGTCTTTCTGTCTACTTACTACTGTCTTTTAGTAGGGCAGGGGGCGGGGCGAAGCCCCGCCCCCTACCCTACTGTCTTTTAGTAGGGTAGGGGGCGGGGCGAAGCCCCGCCCCCTGCCCTACTGTCTTTTAGTAGGGTAGGGGGCGGGGCTTCGCCCCGCCCCCTACCCTACTGTCTTTTAGTAGGGTAGGGGGCGGGGCTTCGCCCCGCCCCCTACCCTACTGTCTTTTAGTAGGGTAGGGGGCGGGGCTTCGCCCCGCCCCCTACCCTACTGTCTTTTAGTAGGGCAGGGGGCGGGGCTACTGGATACTGTCTTTTAGTAGGGCAGGGGGCGGGGCTACTGGATTTTTTCCCCCAGGGGCGGGCCCAGCTGCATTGCTCCGCCCACTTGTGGGCGGGGCCACACTGGGTGTTTACCCATAAATAAATACTTAAATATGCAAGCTGTACGCACATATGCAGACACTTACAAAAGGAGCTCTGAGAATGCGCTCCCCACTGGGATCGAACCAGGTTCTTTCGGGGCAAGAGGCCGTGTCACCAACCAGTCGGCTGTTTCGACCTGGCAGCCCTCGGCCGTCTGCACTCTTTTGTACTTACCCAACGCGCGCGGGACGCACCACTAGGCAGTTGAGAATGACTCGAAGTGGAAGCGGGGTGACTGCCGAGCTCGCCACGCTTGGCGAGTGGCTCCGTCGCTGCGCTCGAACACCTGAGATCCAGGGTTCGATTCTCCATCCCGGCTGCTTGCGCCCCCTGCTCCCCATGCTGCCTGCGCCCCCTGCACCCCATGCTGCCTGCGCCCCCTGCACCCCATGCTGCCTGCGCCCCCTGCACCCCATGCTGCCTGCACCCCATGCTGCCTGCACCCCATGCTGCCTGCGCTACCTGCACCCCATGCTGCCTGCGCTACCTGCACCCCATGCTGCTTGCGCTGCCAACGCCGCGCTGCAAAATATACTGCTCTGCGCTGATCATGAATGGGCTAACGCTTGCCAATTCTCCTTCCTTGCAGCGATTAAAGAAATAACATATCTTTTTAGGACTTTGACAAGTTTTTTTTTTTTTTCATTTTCGTAATTGACTATTCTAGGCTGTTCTAAAACACCATCTGGTATGCTTGATACATATTAGATGAGGTGTAAAAAAAAAAAATCCCGTCATTTACATACGGTGTACCGGCACAAAGGTTTGCAGTGCTGAGGACAGCCTCGGGTTGGAGTACGGCAATGTTCAATTTGGCAAATCTAAGCAAGCTACAGTAGAAGACATTCTGCATCAGGTGAATGTTTTTTAGCATGTGGTTTAGAAGTTTATCGTGCAAATGAATTTGATGCTTTGTACTTTTTAGACACGTGCACATTGGCGAGATAGCGGCAGTACTTGTCAAACTCTGGTTTATTGTCAATTTCTTCACATGCCAAGAAACATAGAAATCGAAATAACGTTCCCACTATCCCACGGTGACAAGACATAGTACACAATATACATACAAGTAAACACAAAAATAAAATAAAAACAATGCACAATGAATAAAGAGTGATGAATAAATAACACTAAAGTTGAGCAAAAATGGAGCAAGTGTGCATATGTGTATTTGTTAGGTTGCTTGGGGCAAATCAAACCGCAAAAGACGGGTCGCATTGACCCAGCTGTCTAATTAGGGCACCTATCATTTGTAATGTTTCAAATTAAAAAAAGATTGCATAGTTAAATGGAGCGTTAGACAGGTTGAGGCAAATACGCCGCCACTAGGTGGCAGCACTTGGAATTCATCTCACCTGTCTGATAAGGTCAATTTAATAAAGATGCCGGTATTAAGAGTGCCTCACTTGCGTGCCACCTAAGCAGGTTGCGGTGTGGCCTTTAGTTAACTCGGAACTGGGAGGTGGCACCCACTACATGCACCAAGGCTGGCCGTGTTAAGCAACATGCAACTGTGCTTTGAATTGAAAGCCAAGGTCCTGGACGTTACACGCTAGGTTTATAAATTCAATTTACTTTAGCAACGCCCTGGACTGTACAGCAACGGCCTTCTTTGTAGTCAGCCAGCAAATGAAGCCTAGCCCTGTAACAAAACATGCAATAAGTTTCATATTTAAGAGATGCAGCATCAATTACGGCGCATCGTGAATGATGACTGACACCAAAGTTGACTTTATTTACAAGACCACAAACAGGAAGAAAACACACCAACGTGGACTTTATTCACAAGAATGCCCACATGATGCATGATTTAAAAAAAAAAAAAGCCTCAGACTTGATTAAAATAGACTTTTACTCGTACAGAAAAATGCACCAACATAAAGCAAGATTGTGAGTTCGGTGGCCATTTTAAAGCAGGGTTGCCAAAGAAGACTTATTGATCGCAACGGGGACTGTTCGTAGGCTTAAGCTTGTCGTTCGAATCTATGGGTGTCAGGCTACTTGGCTTTTGTCAACAATTTAGAATGCATACAGCTTTTCTTTGTGTAGTAAAAATAAAAAGCCTGACAGTGCATATTTAACAAGACAATTTTGTTTGAGACTAACTTTACAATTGCCTTATCATTGAGAATGTCTCAAATGATTCCAGTTTTTATGCTGTCATGTAACTCTGATTATGCACTATAGACTGCGCATGCCAGTTTAAAATGGACCACTTGAATTGAGTTCACAGTTTAATTCAGGTTCAGAGGTACACACACACACACACACAATTACAGTACAAACAGTTCACTTCATGTATTAAAAAAACAATAAAAACAATATTGCAAAATGACGCAGCGCTGAGAAAGAATGGCTTCATGCAGACAGCCAGTGTGCACACCCAGTGAAAAGGTGGAGGGAGTGAAAGAAAGAAAGCACAAAAGGAAAACCAAAGTGATACTCTCCTTAAATGCTGGCTGGGCACTTTGCCCTCGCCGCATCTGCACCCGTCCGTCCGTCCGTCTCGTGTAGGCCGCTCATCACGGGCGAAGGTCGGCCGATGGTTCGGGTCCCCTCCCGGCCGGTATTCGACGTTTGGACTCATCCTCCGCCTCGCGCAACTGCAAAAAGAAAAACGGCCCTCTGTTGCATGCGGTTCACTTCTGTGGACGTACTCATGACCTATTTATTAAAGCTTGCTCCTATTTTAAGCTCACTTTATTAATTGTGTATGCATACATGAATGTTTTTGTTTTAATGTCATGTTCTTTTTATGTCTGTTCCTATGTGAAGCATTCAATGCTTATTTCTTTCTTTATTGTAAACCGCTTTGAGCTGCATTTCTTGTATGAAAGGTGCTATACAAATAAAGTTTATTATTACCCTCTGGTCTCGCGCTCCGGTCCTGTCCCTCTCGGTGCAAGCACTCGTTCGGTCCGCTACCCCGGCAATCCTGAAAGGCAGACATAGTGGTGGTTTTGGCAAGAGGAAAATTTCCACTAGCGACCTTGACTAAGGTAAGTTTGAATCGGGCAACTAGCGCCACGCACGGGCTGGCGCATGTCTCATACGGCCCTCCCGCATTGGAGCGATCCGGGTTATGAAAGGTTTAACCCCTTACAAAAAGGGAGGGAGGGAGGGAGAGAGCAAGAGGAGATGAGAAGAGGCTTTGGTGCGCACTTAAGCACAACCGGCCAGGAGAGCTGGCTTGGCCCCGAGAGGAAAAAAAAAGGAAAACGTGACGTCACGGAGGGCGTCACTGAGAATCTCATCGACCTCGACACCGTCGACGACACTGGGACCCAGGCAGGCAGACATTATACCCTGGTATTCCACAAAGGGCAAGGTATAGCCACGTTCCACCCTGAGTGCACCAGGCCATGCAGGTACTGCCGGGCGCATCAGAGAAAGAGAGCGAGAGAGAGAGGGGGGGTGGTGGAGGGAGGGAGGGAGGAAGGGGGTGTCTACATTGCCAATTCGTATCTAGAGGGTCACGGCAACCCAATTGCCCGTGCGTGCTGCTAGTTACCCTATTCGAACAGACAGGGAGGGAGGTAGGCAGGGAGGGAGGGAGAGCGCAAAAGAAAAAACAAAGTCATACTCCCCCGCAACGCTGGCCGGGCGCTTTGCCCTCCCGGCCTCGCCGCATCTCCGCTCGTCACGGGCCAAGGTCCGGGTCTGCTCCGGCCGATGTTAGACTCGTCTTCCGCCTCGCACAAGTGCGAAAAGACAAACAGCACTCAGTTGCATGCGGTTCACTTGTGTCGACGTACTCATTACCTGCCCCCTCCCTGGTCTTGTGGGTGCGGCCCGATCCCTCTCGGTGCATGCTGGCGCCCGTCCCATCCGCTGCCCCGGCAACCCTGAAAGGCAGACAAATAAGGAAACCAAATTAAAACCAACAAGTGTGTACACTACCCTTGCATATTGGATTGCCATGTCCCCTCTGGCCAGCTTTGGCCAGTCATGCATCAGGCTCCTCTTCATCACTTGGCGACTGCTTTCTTTGGGTGATTCCTTCCTTTGCACCCCGCTCACGGGTCTGGTGGCCTCCGTCCGCCGGCTCTTCGTTTTGCACAGTCTCTTCCACCTTGCAAGACAAGCACAAAAGTCTCGCTTGCGCTTGCCGTCGCTTGCGCTTGCCGTCGCTTGCGCGGACGCTTGCGCTTGCCGTCGCTGCGCGGACGCTTGCGCTTGCCGTCGCTGCGCGGACGCTTGCGCTTGCCGTCGCTGCGCGGACGCTTGCGCTTGCCGTCGCTGCGCGGACGCTTGCGCTTGCCGTCGCTGCGCGGACGCTTGCGCTTGCCGTCGCTGCGTGGACGCTTGCGCTTGCCGTCGCTTGCGCTTGCCGTCGCTGCGCGTTGGCACTCAATCAGGGTTGCACAACATATTGGAAAGTCAGTAATATGGCAGTATTGTACATTGAGCAAAGTTGTGCAAAAACTTGGGATGGAGGTGAACTATTTGATCACAATGACATCAGTTAGATCAGTTACTTTAACTTGCATCAATGACTCTTCATCTTCTAAACTCATTACAAATAGGAGGCCAGAAAACATGGAGCTCGAGTCATTTGCCACATTAAACAAAAAAAACGTTCCTTTCTTAAATTGCATGTCAATAACCTATACCACCATATGGCAGGTTTCCAATACCCGTGCAGCCCTACACATGTCACCATCGGTGTCCAAATGGCAGCCTAGGGGCAGCTTTAGCAACACACCACATGAATGACCTTCAAAATGAACACAACACCGCTTTGTAGCAGTAGCAAAAAATAGCACAAGTTCGTTATTTAATTTGTGTCAAAGAATTCTGAATTTGTTTCAGTATGCAGCCCTCAAACAGACATTTGGACACCGCTGGTGTGAATTTAAAAATAATAAAAAAAAACTCAATGTTACACGTTGAAGCTGCGCAGGTCGACGCCTCCAGGGAAGCGGGTCTCCCTCAGAACCCAGTGTTCGGTCAAGGCAGGATACTTTGGAGTGTTGCCACCAGGCTGGGGAAGTGGTCCACCTCTGATCGTGTCGCGTCCCGGTCGCCATCTGCAGACAGAAACAGAAACAATGTCAGAAACTCAAAGAGCACCCCAAGTGGTAGGTCACTTGCTTACTTGACCACAGCGGCTAGCTACTCTGTGATTGTCGCCGGGTCGGGTTGGGCCGGGTCGGGCCATGCGCACCCCTTTAGCGTCCAGCCTGCAAAAGGCAGAACACGCAATGCGTTGTGCGCTGCTTATGCCTCTAGCACCCGCGCCCGCTGCTTCCTCGTGGACCAGCTCGCTCCAACGCCGCCCTACACCGAGGGGAGAACAAAGAACACTAGTACCACAGTGGTAGGTTAGGGTTAAATGAAGTACGACAGTGGTAGGTTAGAAAAAGACCCAAAATGTGAATGTCTCGCTCCAACACCTAGGGGAGAACAAAGAACGCAAGTACCACAGTGGTAGGTTAGGGTTAGATTAAGTACAACGGTGGTAGGTTAGGAAAACGACACAAAATGTCACAAGTCACATTGGAAAATTGGACATTCGGGACCGGCTCGCTCCAACGCCGCCCTACAACGAGGGGGGGGACAAAGAACGCAGCAAGTACAACAGTGGCAGGTTAGAAAAAGACAAAATGTTACAAGTCATGGCAAAATTGGACCTTCGGATCCACGTCAAAGTTTAGTTTGCGTCCATCCACGTGACCACATCCTCCCCCAAGTGAGCCGTCAATGGCAACCAAGCACAAGACAACGCTGGATCCAGACAAGCCACAACCTTAACCACAGCACACCTCTTAAGCAAGACCAACCATCAGACCCCCAAACACTGTCCACACCTGCAACCTTTCCGTCGTGCACCCATAACCAAAGGCAACCACCCTGCCGCCTCCTGGGCACATGATCCGCACACGTCGACTTTTGCAGTGCGCTGCTTGATTCTTGACTTGATATGGCATTGCTCCTTTGGATAGGCCATTGCTCCTTTGGATAGGGCATTGCTCCTTTGGATAGGCCATTGCTCCTTTGGATAGGCCATTGCTCCTTTGGATAGGCCATTGCTCCTTTGGAAATTGCATTGCTCCTTTTGAAATGGAATCATCCTTTTCCTCATCCCACTCGGCTCCTCTTGCAGCCTGCAAAAACACGCATACACCATTAATTGTGTGCTGGGAAGCTGCAACTTTGCACAAACTTGTTTTCACCTGATTTAGGACTAGTCTTCCTCAGTGTCCTCAACATCACTGAGATGGCTCAAGAGCCTCCCGCTTGCTTTGCGTCCAAGGATGCTGGCTAGGCGGCCTTATTTGGCGCTACACAAGACCAACACAAATTGCAACAATTATAGACATCTAGGAGAGTGGCAATGGCATGATATTTTTGCAATAATTATACATACCAAGTACAGTTTTATATGCAATATATACTTAGGGGAAATGGCATGTTATTTTTGCAACAATTAAACATACTAAGTACAGTTTTACATTTAATATAGATTTATAATTAAAATATTTCAGTCACTATCAGAAAGAATCAAGATTTTAATTTCATCATCCATCAACTCACCTCACATCCGACAGACGATCCAGGTTTGCGGCGTCGCACGAATTGAGCAGAGTGGTTCAAAACGGGAGAAAATAACGCGCGCAAATGTTTGTTGCGTAACGGAACGCATCTTTAAATAAATTTGGGCCGGCGGGCGCCATCTTTGAATAGATTTGGGCCGGCGGGCGCCATCTTTGAATAGATTTGGGTCACAAATATCGGATTTTGACATGACGTCACTAATTCGTCACATTCATAAGCTTGTTTAACAAGGAAATGGCGCACACACATCTCAACAGAACCAATATAACCAACGATCATAATTGTTTATTTGACTATAGTCAAACTAACGTTTCCTATAGCCAGACAAACACGCGCTTATCGGCGGCGTGTTTTACGAACCTTCAACATAAAAACGAATGAAAAAATGCTGGCCAGCATTAAAAAACAAACCCCGCGAAAGACATTTGAAATACTGTAGCGGCAAAACGACCGAAGCGCGCAACGACGCGACGCAAAGTCGATTGTGGCGTGCCGTGGCCGAACCTCAAACACTCACGAGTTCCTGGACAGCAGAAATCCTGCAAGAAATAGTAAAAGGCATCGTAAGAAACGCCAAACGTCGCCGAGTCACGAGTACGACAATCCTGCAACAAACAAACAAAAATAAAAACGACAAACATTTGCTCGCTTGCCTGAGAAAATGCCCCGCGGTCGGTGGCGCCTGCATTTGATAATTCCCCTTGAGCGCGAAAATCCTGCAACAAACAAACACGGCGTCCGTCGGGAGAAACGGCAAGAAACGACAAACATTTGCTCCCTTACCTGACAAACCGCCCGCCACGCGCTCGGTGGCACCTGCATTTGATAACTCCTCTTGAGCACACCTGTCTCCAATTTACCTGAAGACGTGACGTCACATCCGCCAATTCAAATAGTCTTCTTCTTCTCCTGCTCGTCCAACGGCGCTTTGCACACTAGCGCCATGGTGACTACTGTGGAAAGGATTGCTTCGATGACTATACGCTTACAATGTAAAACTTCAGGCTTAAGTGCTCAACTGAGACCGCTCGTGTCCCTCCAGAACACTTTCTTATTTATTTATTCGTTTATTTTACCTATTGAAGTGTTCATGAGGTGTACCTAATAACAGGCCACTTCATTAGGGGAAAAAACAATAGGGACACTACACGAGGTAAAAAAAAAAAATGAAATGAATAAAACAAAATAAGGTTTGTGACTATCCATGGTCTTCTTAATTGACATCATAAACAATGTACACAAGAACACTGACACATTTTAGGAGTCTGCAGCTTTTATAAGAATTCAAGTAAGTAATTCACTGTCATTAAAAAAGGTCAATAATGCAGTTTGTATCCAGCTGGCAGGATGCATTATGCTGCAGAACAGAGGTAATAGTTGTCGTCATGGTAACATACACACATCTACTATTTTAGTGCACATACTGCATTCATACTGCTTCAATTTACACGCCCAGTTCAACAGTCCCAAGTGGATTTTCTCAGTGGCTTTCGTGGATTCTTGTTCATGCTGCATACGTTGGGTCGCAGCGTTGGTCACAAGTACTCACTAGGAGGCAATTGTTTTTTTGGTGGCATTGAGTTCACACCAAGTGCATTCTTTAAATAGCCTCAGAAGAGAAGGCGGGCAGGCCTGCTTCGCCGAGCGCAGGGGAAATGTCAGTGGCTTAACAGTCCCCATGCTGCTAAGCTACTTTGCAAGAAGGAATAAAAGCCTCAATACAGCTCCTTAGTGAGCGCAATATCCGATTCAATTGGCCTTAGCCAATTGTGGAAGTAATTTGTCAATGATTCATCCTCAAACGTTGTAATACTTTGGGAGATTGACAATGTACGTTGACATATTTTTGCTTTCATCTCATTTGTAAATTTAAAATGGACGCACCTTAAACCAATGGAGGAATATTATATTTTTAGTGGCGTCCTACATGTCGTGCAATTTTAATGTACAGTTTCCAATTAGTTTCTGAGTAGACAAATTGGGCTAAGGCAGTTCAAAATGAGCAGAATTGTTTTTGGGCAGGGTTCCACAGCTAATGCGAGGTTTTGCTGTGTAATGATGTAATGCTCCCTGAGGCAAGGAAGGACAGATGAATAGCAAGAAGTTCCCTGCGACCATTGTTGCTACTAATGTATTTTTAATTTCCCATGAAGTGATTGGAGTCCTCATGCGACCACTACGCCATAATTGGTTGCCTGCGCGAACATCACTCAGCCTAACAAGCGTCAACATGCATGGGCACAAACCTTGGGGTCAGAATAGACATGCTTTAAAAAAAAAAAAAAAAACAGAATATGACAGGTTATCATATAGATGATTTATTTACATTTTCTATTTACACTTTTCTTCATTTCAAAAATTTCTGTACATTTTTGTCCATTCGGGAACCCTTCTGTGAGCAAATGTGAGGGATTTTTTTTTCTTTATTTTTGTTCAACTGAGAGGAGCAAGACCTACTATGGGGGATGTCATTGCAGGAGATTCTTCAACGATGGTTTGAAGTTCAGTGTATTTGTTGTAGGCTGAAGAGGGCTGCAGCCATTTCCTCACTGCGGGGAAGCTTGGGGGAGCACACTGGCATTAAATTAACACTAAATCCATAGAACTGAAAGAGGAACATTTACAGTATGTAAAAAAATCAAAGCCAGATTTTATTTCCCCCCCACAAGTTTCAACAAAATGTTCATCTTTCAGTTTGCAGTGTGGAATAAGGCAACAAAAGCGACATGTTGATAAGCCCCGCCCCCCCATCCTTTTCAAACAAGGCTCGAGTGTACCTAATGTATCAGTATCAAAATAATAATGTAAACAAAATAAAGGATATGACATGAGGAGAACATCCAATTTCAATTGCGTTTGCCTTCCAGAAAAATAAGAGCATTGTTTTAAGTCCGCTTTGAAGAGCATTCACCCTACAAAAGAGTTTCACGTCAAACATTTTTGTTTCTCACGGTACCTTTTCTCAATATTGGCGAAGCTCTCTGGACTCAATGGTCTGGATGGAACGGGGGGGAGATTTCTTGCACACTTTGCCCTTTTCGCCGTCTTCTGTTGACTTGACACAACAGTCAAAAAAGGTCAGCAAAAAAAAAAAGTTCTCCCGAATGTCTCCCCATGAGTAGAATGCGAATTCTTTGAGTCAAATAAAAAAAGGTTCAGTGCTACATCCGCTCAGTTTTTCAAATCTCCTTTAGGGCAATGTGGTCCTTCCACTGAAGAATCTTCAGGTCATCATCTCTTATAGTGGTTGGGTGCGTCAGCAAAGGCGAACTTCAACCGGTAGGCCTCGGCCAGCAGCACGCTGACTTCCTCGTTGCCCCAGTGCATGGTGGGAAGGTTCTGCAGGAGAATCATTAGGCCCTTTCGGAAAGAAGAGCGAGCGCATTTAGATCGAGGCGGCCGTGTACAGTACACTACTGAATGATCGTTTAAATATTTCACATTGTATTACGGGGGGAAAAAAATGTAATCAGCAATAAAAAAAGAAAAAGCCCTTTGGAAGACATTATTTCCTCCAAAACTGATTTCTAAATTAATTTTGTTTGTATAAACAGATTTAATGCATACATAAAATAAAAAGTGTAATTATTTTTGCACTGACTTATAATGCTAAAAACCTTTTTGTTCAATACGGCACACACACATACGCACAGAATTGATAGTGGAAACATTATCTCCCCAGAGGCGGTAATTAAGTCATTTTTCATGCAGACACACAAAACACTTGCCGAATATGACCCATTATTTGCTGTTTACATCTCTACTTTTGCAAATGGAACGACTAATTCCACTTATTTAAGGTTTGGCTAAGAAGAAAAGTAAACATTGGAAAACGTCGCTGATGGGTTCATACAACAGAAATCAGCACAATCCTTAAAGTCAGGAAGATTACAAATCGGATTGAATAGGACACTGCAAAAGTAAACAGGTGGGTGAGGATGTTAAAAGGAATTAAAAAAAAAAAAAAAGAAAAAAAAATGTCTAACCAAAATTCATGCTCCGCTGCACGTATTGAATGTTTACAACGAGAAGGCACTTTGTATTATGGCTGTGTTCGCCATATTAAAACAAACTTGTTCCATGATTGGTTTTTTTTTTTTCTTCCTTGTGTTTTTAATGAGGAGCTGAGACAACCTTAATGACTTCGCAACCGGGGGCATTTATATTCTGAGTGGTGCCTTTAAAAAAATTTAAAAAAGCCAACTTTTCTCTCACTAATTAAGTTGCCATTCATTTTTTTTTTTTCCCTTTCGCCCATCAGGCACTTTGCTGTGTTTCACCTCTCGCATCGTGACTAACTTTAAAAGGTGAGCGGCGGGAGACAGAGAAAAGTTTGGCGACATGTTTGCGTGGGCTTTAAAAGCGACGAGATAATTAAGTAAACATTAACGGCGGATCACGGGCCTTTCGACGTTTTAGTGAGAAGACAAAAGCAATGAGAAACTCATTAAACCAGAGATGTCAAACATATTTTTTTCACGGGCCGCATTGTAGTCATCGCTTCTTTCGGAGAGCCATTATGACAGTCAACCCAAATAAATGTATGAGCACCTCATATTAGATACAGTAAAAGCTACAAAACAAACTGACAAACAAGAGACGAGTAAAAACTGGTCAAATATTAAGAAAAAAAGAAAGATATTATTAAAAGTGAAGACAATTTTCAATTCTAGTCATGACACACCAATTTGATGCACAATTTGTCTTTGCGGGCCACATAAAATGATGTGGCGGGCCAGATTAACTTAAAACTAGCTAGCTAAGCTCGCTAATAAGCAGTCTTGGCCAACAGCTGCTTGTTTATGCCACAAATAAAACTTGGACCTTTTGAGGGGCTGACCTTCTACGACCCCCCACCCAGCAGTGTTCACAAAGACACATTCCCTCTGAAGATTCTTGACTGGAAGCTTTTGGAGAAAAGAGCGGAAGGGGAAGGAGAGAAAGGGCGCCTGATGGGCTTTCAGCCGGGCCTTTTGCTCATCTGTATTCCGCCGAGCGTCATCATCCGCTCGCCGCTTTCACCGCTGCACGAGTATTTATGCTGATTCACGTCCTCGCACGAGCGGCACATGGTACATAACGTTTACAATGAAAGAAGAAAGTGTTTTGGCCCGCCGACTGGAGCGTTGTGAACCTAAGAGAAGAAAGTGGACCTGGGAGACATTAGAAGTAGTGCGTGCCTCATGTTGTGTTGCATGTTTGAATATTGGACGCTTTGCCCTCGTGGTTCTGGAAGCCCGAGGCTAAACAGCATGTTTCGGCCTCCCCCAAGGCTCTTCGCTACGTGCGCTTCATCACTCAAAGAAAAATATCTCGCGTGTTCACGTGATCTGAAGGATGGATATTTATGTCGCGTTTAAAGAAAGTTGTTTTTTTTCAGCAACTGCAGGAAGCTTAGCATGTGCTAGCATATGTCCATAAATTGCCAAGGTCGTCTAACGGCAGACCGCCGTGTAATCAAGTCCTGCTTTGTGTCATGGATGGTGACTGAGGAGCTTCATTAGGGCCATATTTCAGCTCGCTAACCATCTGCCGGCTATCACTTCAACGAGGCTATCGGCTTTAATTGCACGCGTCTCGGCTTTCGGGAAGGAGCGCGCTCGGGCTCAAACGTGCAGGTGGCGTGGCGCCACCAGTGAACCGCTTTCATATTATTCCAAAAAAAGTGTTTGCAAACAAAGTCGTCGCATCTAATAGGTGCTTCCTCCATGAAATGCTTCTTAATAGCTTGTATTTTCCCCTGGCCCAAAGAAAAATAAATAAAACGTGTTCATTATGTGCGCGTGTGGCTTCCTGCTGCTATTTAAGAACAGAGATTCATTTGTCCCGCAGCACCAACACATTGATCCGACACGACTGTACGTGGTGTGTTACACACACACACACACACACAAAAAAAAGGCAATTAGCTCGCCGTCCCCTTCACTTGGCGAGCCTTAAAGTGCTTAATGGCTATTGATATTGAGGGGAAAGCAGATTGCCAATAGAGTCGGCGGCGCTGAGGCTCTTACTTTAAGAGACGGTTGCGTTTGCTTTTAGGTTGTTGTGTTGCGAGCTGAATCGCGCCTCGCTTTCGTCTTTGTATGCAACGAAAGTGACACTCACCGCATTAACTTTTATCTGGCTGGTTTTGATCCTCCCCGGTATACCTCAAAACTCCTATTTTAAGTTCTTAAATCAGTTAATGTGTTTTTAATCAACGCAGCTTTTGCTATGATGCATTCTATTACTTATATTGATTATGCTGGATGGATAGTCATGCTATTTTGTGGATTTTTCAATCTCAGGCTTTATTTGGGGATGTAATTCCACTTTTAGCCACTAGATGGCCTAACTGCAACTTTTAATAAAGAGTGGTGAAGAGAAAAAAGTTGACAGAATGTCTTAAGATTTTATGATCCTGCCTTGGCGCCTTCAGAAAGCAATGCATGTTTTTAAATAATGATAAAAAAATATTTAAAAATTATTTTGAATAACGCCAGTCATTTTCTTTTTCTATAATCGAAGGGGGGGAATTTAGTCAATTATAACAGTAGATTTGTTTTTGTGAATTTTTGTTTTTAAAGGCCATAAGCTATTCCGCAGGGTCTCCGAAATCCACTTAAAAGGAGCGTGCGCCCATGGAGTGCAGACCTCTGCCAAAGCAACATGTTCAGAAGCCACATCAAATAAACCAATCAAACCAAAAAGGGCCATGTCGCTAGCGAGATGAAACTTTGCTAAGTGAAGTGAGGGTACCGCCGCTTTAAGCCTTTCAAGGTGCCTCAACACACATTCAGATGATATGCACTTGTAACCAACTGGCGTAAGAAGTGCACTGTTTTCTCTGACATGCATCGTTCCACCCCCTGACCTCCCTTGCACAGCTACATGTAGACACACACACACACGTGCGCGATGGCTGTCACCCGCGTGCACACACTCCAGGTAGCCGGCGCTGGTAATGGTGTTTTGTGGCATCCTGAGGTGTAATGGGCAAAGGCACTGCTCCGTCAGGGCCATTAGCTTTCTGTAGCTCATATAATTACACTAAATGGGCCCTCTGGCAAACAGTGGGCGCGAAAAGAGGAGTCGGCCATGTGGCACACGAGGAGAGGTGCAGACGTGAAAATGGCCGGGCCGAGTCACGAAAAGACAGGTGGATGAAAGCCCCGACTGGATGTGTCGTTCCGATGGCTAATGAGGCAATGCTTTGCACATTTGGAAAATACTTCTTAGCCTTTTATTGTGCAATTGTTATGACACTTCAAATTTCGTTTTCTCAAATAGATTCCGGGACCTAAATGACTGCAAGTGCCCAAAAGCGAGAGCAGCCCAAAAGAGAACGGCAGCGCATTAAATGCCACCCAGCAAGTCCCGAGAAGCGGGCTAATTAAACCTGTTCTTTGTAGCTTGTTGGCTCCATCTTCACACACGCGCTCGCTCGCACACAAAAACACACCAAGGAGCAGTTGCCAGGCAACAAGTCGAGACTCCATGAAGTCCCTAAATCCCGGACAGTTGGTGAGTTAACATGGAAACCTTAACCCAGCAGGAAGCCGGCACGTCCTTCAAACATTTTCGTCTGACATATTTGCTCGACCTGCCACCGGTTTTCATCCAAACCTGCACTCTGGATTTTTATTTGAAATTGAAATCAATTTTTTTTTTCCTCCTACATCAAAATGTGTCAGCATCTCCCTCGATGTTAGCGTGTGTGTTTTTTTACGTGTGTGACAAGTGGAAATAAAACGCTGCAATATGTGCGGCATTATTTATGGGCATGTCGAGGTCTCTTGAGTGCGCCTCGTTCAGCGGTAGGAGAAAGGTATGACGAGCACATGCGCTAGCGGGCACGCATCCCAGGTCGGCGGTTAGCCGTTAGCGCGCTCGGCCATGCGGAACGCCGGAGGGCGGATTGCTCGGGGAGGAAACCCGCCTCCGCCCTCCCGCTTTTCATTTAGCGGCTTAACCGGTCCCAGCAAACGCGGCGGAGGAGGTTTCACGCTTTAGTCGGCGTACGACGCCCGATAACCGCCGGCAAATTATCATTTTAAATGATTTTCTTCCTGTCGGTTAATTAAAAGCATCAATGTGAATCAATCATTCACTCGAACCAAGTGGGGGGGCGGCGGCGGGGGGGCGCAACGTCACACGCCGCCGCAGAGGCTCGTTATTGCCATTGAAAACAATTAGCTCGTACTCAAGTTTGTGTACGGTGAAAAACGACGGGCTGTAAATGGGCTTTTTTTGGATAAACAAAAACAACTCCGGATTTAAAATTAGCATTAGCTTGGACTTTTATTTGTCGCTCATAAAACCACCCTGCCTCTATTTAAGTTGCTGTTTAAAATTCTCTGACGACCCACTGAGGCACAAAACCAAGTTGGGTCTGAGGCCGATTGGAATTTAGTTTTTTGTCATCTCCCCTTCCTGTTTACTCGCCGTTTTCTTTTTCTGTGACAGCCTACTTAGGCGGAACACCGAATTAGCCGCTATGTTTTTGACAAGTAGGGAAATTCATTATGCACTTTTTCTCTTTGCTTTTAAACAGTTTGAAACATTGATTTTTATTCTTCCTACTGTTTCCTTTGAAAGTTTTATAAGCATTCCTTGCCTATATCGAATTTATTACTCTATTAAAGGAATTACTGAGAACATATAAGATTAAATGCCTGCTTCAAGACGTAAATAGCATAACATGTTTCCATGTCGACTTCCACCTGAATTGATTTATTTATCGTATGCGTAAAGCAGACGTGGCACGAGTGGGCTGTGCGAGTTGATAAGAAGTTGCTCAGCAGGCCCTTAAGAACCTGCCAGGCCCACGTCTGAACTCGCACACTCGCTGGATCAGAAGCAGAAATCTCGGCGAATTAAACCGCTAAAGCCGAGGGAAGAGCGGGAACGGTAACTTTTTTTTCCGGCTCACCCGCTGACATTAATCTGCGCCCGAAAATACTTGGTGTTCTTTTTGGGGCGGATCAATTTGCGAGCGGAATTTGGTGATGGATCAAGTGGGGCCGCGGTACATGAAGACGTGCGCGGCCGGCTCATTTGCGGTCGGTCCATTGTCAAATGCCGTGATGACATTTGGCCGAGTGCGTTTTGCCATTTTGAATGGGAAGCGCGCGCACAGCTAGCGCCGCTGTCGTAGCTCGCCAGCGCAGTTAAAAGAGTCATGTTTCCCGGCGAGCGGGCCAGCAATGTCACCTTCTGGCAGCTGTCTAGCGCCACCCGTCTTCTGAACCTTACAGTTAATGACCATGGAGGTAATGGAGAAGGATGCGGACCATGAACAACTCCACAATTACAGCCCGGTGGATTTCTCGCGCGCCTTATTGAGCTCCGCTATGAATTATTATTTTTTTTTTTTGTCCCTCTCTTACCTGAAAGTCTCGCTCCTCTAAAATCTCTTTCCGCCACCTCACCAGGAAAGCTGCGCAGACGTAGAGATGGAAATGGGAGAAACCCTCCGGTTCAGCCTAAAGGGGAAGGAGATGAAAAAAAGTGGCTGTTGATTCGACGACGTCGAGCAAGTCAACAACGCTTCCTTCCGCTTCATTTTGACATATTTAAACCATTAAGCTAGCGAGAACATTTGCTGCCACAATCCACAAATAGGCAGAACAAGCAAGTGACACAATTCTTCTTTTCTTTGCACGCCTTCTTATTTCAAGCTCTCATTATGTTTGGCAGTTTGCTTTTTTTTTTTATTATAATAAGCAGCGGGGAATTAGAGTAGCGGAGAGAGAGAAAGAGAGACAAAGGATGAGATGTTCCTTGTTCTTATTCATTTTCCTCCCGAGCCCTATCACATGGAGGATAATTACTCGGCTCTTTGAATGCGAGTCACTCCCGAAACGCGTGCGGCCCCTTTCAGGACGTCTTCTGATATTCCAAGTGGAAATGCGTTGAGCTCGTTCCCGAATTCTTATTTTCCCCAAAATCGGGGAATTAAAGTGCGTCACCTGCACACTTTGTTGGTCTGACCGAGCGAGCAAACACAGATGAGTGAGTGTATGAGTGACACACCATGTTTATCAGCGGCCCAAAAGATTTGTCGTTTTAATTTTCTTTTCTTCTCCCGAGTGTGGGTTTTGGAGTTCACGGCTGAGGGCACTGGTAAACTTCTACCGACTATAAAAGTGAAATTCACTCTTATCTCGCTCCCCGCAAAAAAAAAAAAAAAACGTCTTAAAGCTTTGTAGGATGCTCGCTAGGCCAGTATTTGGCAAGGCGCTGATTTCTCTCCCTTCCATGTCTAATCCCAAACTTTTTTTTTTTTTTTAAACACCCTGCTGACCTCTGTAAATAATGCATTTGTGTTTGATGCTGTAGCTGAGTAGTAAATTGTGGTTTGGTCATTGTTTTTAAAGAAACAAGCAAAGGTTTAGCTCGATTATTAAAAATGATTGAAAAAAGGTATGCTTGGAGAATATCTCGAGGTATTTTAAGAAAATCAAATGGGCTTCACTGCAATAAGTGTGTATTGTCCAAATACATGCAAAGGCAAAACATCAGGGCCGACCATCCCAACAGATTAATGTTGACAGTAATAAATGTTAGCCGCATTCGTATCATCCATCACTCTTTGTCTCGTTCCGCATCAATTTCTCTCCCTGACACACTATCCCTCCCTACTGTCCTATCGCGCCGCCGCCTCGTCGTTTCAATGACGTCCGTGCCATTATGAACTAGAAAATAAAGTTTGTCTCGCTAGTCAAGGTGACTCAGTTAAATGCGCGCGTCTCCTCTGTTGTTACGCCTCGTCGCGGCGGCCATATTGGCGGAGACGCGCTCGACTGGCTGATCAAAGCGGCGAGGAAATGGGTGAGGGTTGAAACGGGGGGTGGGGGCAAAGTAAACAAAGATGCGACTGGGAATGCGGGACTTCTGCAATGTCACAGCGGCTTCAAACCGTCTCGCGCCGGATTCACGGCATCTGGCAAAAAGCGAGCGGCGTGACACGGAGCTTCATTGATATTCCCTGCCGACCCGAGTGATGTAAGATGATCTTGCGCTGATGCAATAATTACGTGGGAAGGACAAAAACGCTGGGAAAGCACTTTTGGAACGCCGGAATGTAACGTCACACCCAGGTGTCGCTCTCATATGGCAAAAGAGGCAAAATTTTCGCGCGCATGTAGCGGTCACTCAACAACGGCACGGAGAGGAAGCGTGATTCAGAAGCTGAAAAGTGTCACAGTATCTCTTTACCAGCCATGCTAATGCTGCCACACTGTGTTACTTGCTAATTTCATGCTCTACGCAACAGGGATAATTTGGTCCCTGTCTGCCTACCCGCCCGCCCGCCTGCTGGGAAGGAAATGTGAATGTGCGTACTTTTTTTTTTTCTTCTCCGCTACATGATTCCTGTGTATGTGTCTGTTTTTAATGTCACTTCCATCCCGTCTCTTTGCGGCAAAAAAAAAAAAAGGGGGCGGAATAATAAATGATCATTTGGAGGAACAGAACCAGACAAACAGGAAGATGAAGGCAAATATGAGCAAAACGCAGAGAAAGAGGAAAAGGCTGGCTTGTGTTGGAGCGAGCGAGCGAGCTCGTCCGAACAGATGGTCACGCCGCAGAAGGAAGACCACAGCGGAGGCATTACAACACTCAGGTTAAAGCCTCCCTTGGAACGCGCACAGATGCCGAGAGGCAAAGGGCAAGAGCTTCCTATTTATCAGGGGGCATTTGGAGTGACCCCAAAAAACATGTTTGTGTCTGTCCGACAGCCTCGCTTTGCATTTAGCTCATTCGAGCACATGCCGAGAAAAGATAAATGGGGCAAAAGCTGACAAAGGTCATTAAATACTTTTAAAAGAGCACTCCAAATGAACTGTTTTGGAGGTTAGCGTTGGTGCTAATGCTAACAATTGGAGATGTTTGGCACAAATGTAGTTTTTTACTTGGTACATTTATCACTTACAGGCGCAAAGCTGAGAGTAGAAGAGACAAAAGCGCTTGATAGCTGCTGTCGTGCTGAAAGTTTTATGAGTGGAAATGGCCCAAATTCCCCAACTGGAGCGCGACTACAGGTGACAGAGCCTGCCAGAAAACAGGTGTACTATGTGTGAGTGTTTGTGCATCGCATCCAAACAAGCATTGTCAAATCAAATATTTAGGGGTTGAATTACAAGTACACTGTGTGGCTGGGCAACTCACTCAACCGTCATTTATTTTCCAACTTTCAGAGCCCAGTGCTTTTTTTTCTTCTTCCCCCGGCTTCCAATAAAGCAGCGGGTCTCCGGTTCTCGTTTTCAAGTGCTTGTGTGGTCTGCAATTACCGTACTGTACATTTCTCTTTCAAATTGATTATACCTACTTGTCGCTCACGACATATTCAAAATATATGTTTCTACGGTAATCGTGCTGACTTTAAAGTCACAAATACCCGTATTGACTAAATTACTGTCTTAAGATAACAAGTAAAAGTCAAAGACTTTATTTATGATCAACCCCAACATTGATAATGCGAATAAAACTTACTAGGTATTAATTCCACTCTTTCTAATGCCACTATATTAAATGGTATAGGCATCTTTTTTTGGCAACAATTAGCCTCACTGGTCCCAATTCAACAAATGGTGACATGAAAGCCAATAAAGTGAATTTGTATTTCATTGCGATGCTCTACCCGTCTCATCATTTGCACTCCTGACCTCTGCGGTGGAACTCGAGCGCTCGCCGCACAAGGAGCCGGGCGATGAATCAATAACAAACATTAGGCGTAATTGGCGATGTAAAAAGGAGGTTAACCACCTCGCTAAAGAGTAGGCGCTGCTATTAAATCAATGAAGGAAAGGGGGAAAAAAAAAAGGGTTTAAATGTGAAAAGGGCAGCGGAGAGACATGTTTGGAACATGATGAGGAGTTTAGCCTCTGTCTAGTGTTACGCCATAGGAAGGAAAAGTGATGACCTGGTAGGTGTCCCACAGTCGGATGGTGCATCGTAGCGGCAGCTCCCGCATCAAAAGGTTGTTCATCCAGCGGAAGGCAAACTGCAAGTACTCCACCTCGTAATGCTGCATGTGATGATGCACCGACTCTGCAAGATGTAGGAAAAAAAAAAGACGTGCTGATTTCGGGGGAGATTAGTGCAGGAAAAGAAAAATGACTTAATTCCCGCAATCCAGGTGTCAATAACGGCATACCACAAACACACCGGTATTGATTATCGCATGGAGTGTTGATGCGGAGCGAAAGGCAGCGTTGGTATTCATGGCGTTGTCTTTTTTGCTGAATCAGCGCAGCCTGTCTGGCGATGGATGACCAATTGTGCTGCACTGTCTGAAGGTGCGATGGAGGTTTAGGAACGGAGGTTTGGAGCAAGAATAATGTTCAAATCATTGGGCGGGCTACTTCCTGCTTGCTGAGCTTGCTGGCAAAAAGTAGAACAAAATAAACATTGAAAGACTTTGCTGATTTGTTTCATTTCTCGTCTATGTAAAAAATGATTAAAAATACCGCTCTTTATTCAGCGGCTGATAGATTTCGCAGCAATCAAAACCTCGACACTCAATCAACACACGCACACGTGTGTGTGTCTCATAATAGAGCTGTAATTACTGAACTGTCAGAGTTTGCGAGAAAAGGCAGTTGGGGGGGGGGGGGAACTATGGCATCGTTTTGACTGACAAGCACACACGCAACACCACAACGAATATAATTTGGCTATCCCAAAATATACATTCCCAACAACTGCAGCGTAGCTGTCAGAGCACACAACATGGCCGCCCTATTAACGGCGGCGCTCGGCCGGCTGCCAAACAACTTTTTGGACAAAGTTAAATGACGCTAATGAACTCGCTCCGTCGAGTATTAGCGACTTGAGTAACCGCGAGGAGGAAGTGCAGGTTGTTAGATTGCCGTTTGTCATGACGAATTATCACAGTGGGCGAGGAGCTAAAATTAAGGCTAACACACACATACGCATAAACTTATGGCTTTTTAACTCTGGGCTGCCGTCCAGCTGGCACGGCGCTCAGCACGCCGGGTCGGCTGGTTACTGCGGGCCGAGCAAGGTGGAGGATGACATCGCTCACGGCCGCTGATTGACTGATGAGTCTTGTCTTCTTTCCTAGCGAGGGGGGTGGAGGCCGCGCCCACGGCTCGTGGCCGGACGGTCAGAGGTCGTACAGTGACGAGTGAGTATTTCCCGCCGTTGTGCTGATGACGGCGTTTCGGCTCGACTCTCCTTGGCGCGCAGCATAATTGCAAGCACACGCTCCTTCCTTCCTCTCGTCTGACCTTTATTTGCTTCGCTGATTGCTGACAAAATGGAAGAAGGTGGAAACAAACTTTTTTTGGGGGCGATGAAAGTAGCAGCCCAGTATAGCCGTCGATGGCAGTATAGATTTTTATTTTTTCCCCCCGTGTCACTCTTATCTTCCAAAATACTATCTCAACCCAACCAGGAGGCTTTGCCAACAATCCACGCTGTGAGTGTGCCTTGCCTCTCATTTGCATAACTAAATTCACCTTTGGGCAATTTGCATGTTAATGAACTCGGTGCTAATGCACTTGCTCGCGACAAATACACAGACAGAAGATAAGGGAGAGATAAAGAGATCAGAGAGGCGTTTTACGCGTGCCGACAAAATGGCTTGTCTTTGGAGAAGGTAGGATGCCCGGGATGGCGTCGAACAAGGCAAACAGGAGTTTGCGCGACTCGTTACAAGTGGAATAATTATGAGGGGCGGGCAGTGAGGGAAAAAAAAAAATCCTGTCGCTTTTAATCGAGAGCAATCAACTCCAGGAAGTAAAATGCTACTTCTGTATTCAAAAATGTTTGCGCTCTGTAGTAAATAAATTGAGGTCTAATGTGTAACCGGATTGACAATGCTAGTGTCAAAAGGCAAACTTCTATCTGATAGGTGCTGGGGAATCAATTTGGAAAAGATGACAAGCTATTGAGACGGTCCCCCCCCAAAAAAAAAAAAAAAAAAAAAAAAGAAATGACAGACGCTCAGTCGACAGCAAAGCGAAACGCGATCGCGTAACACAAGATAAAGACTATCAGTGATCTCATTAGGCGCGGTAATGTCAAACCAGCGAGGTAGAAAATGTCCGTGCCCCGGCTTGTGATGACAGGGCACTTATGGAGTAAGACAAAGCGAAACATGCCGAGTCACATTTTTCCTGCCTTTTTGCTGGTGCTATGCTCTCAAGTGTCGCAAGGACATTGTTCTGCTTTGTCTTCATTTATTTCCTTTTAAACCCACATTCACGCTCCAAATGCAAACAATCTGTTTTCATTAATACGCATAGCACAAGCGTGACCTGGACACGCGAGCGCAAAACTCAAGGGGAGGGGGGGGGGCTGAGTTAAGTCCTCACCTCGCCCTTTCTGGTGACGGCATCGGGGGACATTACAAGGTTATCCAATAACATGGCCATTATACAAAGTCACGCTCCAATGAGACCTGCTTGATGTATACGTACGTACTTTTTATTTTTTTTCTTAGCTGGGAAGAATTTCCCCACATCGGATTTGAGAACGTTTCAATGGCAATGCATGAGACTAACCATCAATCCTGCTGACCAGCTCCTCCAGGGCCTTGACCTTCCTCTGGATGCCCGGTTGTGCAAACGTGTAGTTGTCCTGGGAAGAAAGAGCGGTGGTCACATGGGTCAGGTGTCCGTCGCATGACCTTGACGCAATCAACTGTGTGCAACAGATGCAGGTGAAAACCGAACCTTATTCGCAGAGAGCTGATTCAATCAAACAGAATGCCATTATAGGAATACTTGTCATGTCTCTCAGTAATTTCCTGGAAAACACTGCTCAAATTGTTTCCCTGGCGGTCCGGAACCAATTGCAGATCCAAAACGGTCAGAAATTGCACCATTTTTATTTTTTTTTCTACCTTCTCCGACGGTTCATTTGTCACGGGAAAAGAGCAGCAGCCATTACAGGCTTGAAGTGTTTGCCAAGACATTGCGCATCACGTGCGTCGCTCGAGAAGTCTATTAAAAAAATCAGCGTATGGCCTTGAAGACAAAGCGGAGAGCTGATTGTCTGGCGGGGTTGGCAAAAATTGAACATTAGACGGAACGAGAACGTGTACAATTGCAAAAAAGAAAAGAAAAAGGCAATTACGCGTGTAATAACTGCGTGTCGAAAATGCTAATAAACCTACGATGCGCTGTAATAATGTCACAATGATCACGAGAGCGACCAAGAATGATACGTCAAACTTGCGGGATGTGCATATGAGAAGGGCCTGTAAGCATTCTGTGGGCGACTCCAAGCACATACACACACACAAAACCAGGATTAAGTTTCCTTGAGGGGTCATTTCAGTATGGCCGGAGAACAGCTGATGTGGCAAAGCATCCAACAAGCAGAGAGTGATGGAAAGAGAAAATGAGGAGAGGGTAGAAGGGAAGGAGGGGTGATTTAGTAATAAACAGCTCGAGTTGTCCTTCAGGATCAGCAGAACGAAGGTGTGCGCATCCCCCTGAGTTTAGGCCCCCCCCATTTTGTTTTTCAATTTTTAGCGGAATTATTCTTCCCTGAATGAGTCATGAAGCAAATTAATAGCATGGTTGTAAGAAAGGGGAAAAAGATACCCAGTACATTTTGTTATAAGAAAAGTATCAAAAAAGCTTTTGGAGGGTCTGTCGTCGAGCACTTGCAGTTTAACCTAAATTCTTTTTTTTACAGGTCAAATGACTTGATCTCAATTAAATACAGAATTTTCCAAATCTTCAATGTCTTCTATAGTCCACATTTGGAGTTAGTATCACAGCCCTAACAAAGACTGGTCAGTGCTGTTCACAGAAAAGAAATTTCCAAAATGCTCGGCAGATTAATCCTGCAGCTTTGACGCCTTTGCAGGTTAATGTCAGGGGAGTCGAGGAGGCGACCCGCGTCGTCATAACAATTGCTTCTTTGGTTCTCGTGACCTAAAATGATTTGGATGAGCACTTTTCAGAATAAGAGGATAAATTCCCAAGAGCTATTTAGTCAACCTACTAATTCACGAAGCCTCCTCCATCTATTAATCTGAATCACATTTGCCTTTTGTAATTCGGCTCTATTTTCCAAGTCGCCTCTTCTTCTACACTGGTGTTAATTTGGTGCGCTGCGGTGCAAGCGTTGGAGAGTAATTACATTTGCATTATTGAGGCTGCTGGCTTTAATCAACTACCTTTCTTCTCCTGCTTTCACCTGCTTGTTGTTTCCCTGCTTCCAGTCACCGCAGTACATTTCCCAGTTCTTCATTTCTGCTTTATCTCTTTGACAGAGTTCCTCACATTTGTCCTTTATTTTAAATTATTCTCCTTAATTGAATCCAATCAGGTATCAGATTGCCATTTTCTCACATTTTTCTTTATTACCTCACACACATCGAGTCTTGCGGTCGTCTTGTAAGACGGGCGGCACCAAACAAACTATGAAGGAAACTAATCTTGCATATTTCCTTACCGTTCTTGACTTCTCCGCAAATCTTGGGCTGTCATGCAAGCAGAAGTGCCCACCAACCAACCAATAGTCGCGCAAGGTGTCAAAAGCCTCTCCACTGGCTCTCAGCTGAATCAATAGCTGCTCTTCACCTCTAAAGTCCATTCTATTAGAGACGACAATGGACCCACACTGGACTCAGATTGCCTTCCATTGTGGCGCCCGATGTCTATCAGCGAGTTGGACAGCGGCGGCGCAACAATGCGGCGAGCGGACGGGGCGTTTGTGTTGGTGAGCGGCAAAGAGACAGATGACAGGTAAAGATAAAGGCTTTACGATAATAGATGCCGCCGTGTTGTGTCGAAAAGCAAAGGACAGTGCAGGCAGTTATCGGCGAGACGCTTGATGCATGTCTGTGACGGAAAAGGAAGATTATATAAAACAGGTTGAGATAAAAGACAAGAGTGGAGACAATATCCAAGAGGGATTAAAGGATTTCGGCGAGCGATTGATGGGACAGGTTTCCGAGATGTGGATTGGCTCGCTCATATCTGTAATGGGCTCGCCATTGCCCGGATTGGGCCAGTCAAGGTTGGGCGCCACACATCACTTCCTGAGGGACCAATCATTTTTTTTTGTAGCTTCTTGTTTGAAGATGATTGTTTTGGATGAATGTATTTTTTTTTGCACCATTTATTGGCTAGCATTGTCGAGTTCACCCCATGTTCGGGAAGTCAAAGACTATCATTGTTTTTTTAGTTTGGAGCCCTTTTGGGGGTATCTGCATTTTTAAGGAGGCAAGTTCCAGACTATAAACGGAAAGATTTAAGCTCTTTTGGAGGCAAAAGTGGTGTCGCAGGGACTCCTGAAGGAGCCAAGGACAGTCTGCTTCGGTCTTGCTACCTTCTGCTCGACATTAGACGGCGGAGCCCTGCTCCTACTCAGAGTCCCCGTCTCGAGCTGGTACCACGGAAACAGATGGTTGCCTTGACAATGAGCGGGGCACACATGGTTTTGCCTGCACTCCAAATGAGGCCTTGGATGCAGCTCAGACGAGGAGCAGCGGGAAAGACAACCGTCACGCCTTTAATCATGCTACATTTTATGTAACATATTTGTCAGGTCGCTCGGCGCTGGCATTTGGTTAGGTTTTATTTTACGGAGCGCAGTGTGCCTAATTGTAGTCTGATATCCATATCAAAGTAGAATGCAATTTCCATGCTGTGCCCTTTATTATTACATTCATATCCCAATGTGACCGTCGCCCCAAAAAAATCCAATGTTCAATCATGGGCTGAATAATTCTTTTAAAAGCCACTGCTCACTAGAATTTGCATAAAACACAGGTGTTCATCGGCTGGGTTTGAAAACTAAGCACCCTCTGGGGCGTGCTGACTGTGTAATGGACTTTTTGAACTTTTTGACTTGCTTTCCCTCCCCAAGAAACGGAGGTGAGACGCAAAACGGCCACGTATGGCATCGGAGGCGCTTTCAGCCGCCGCCTGCGAATTTCACGCCGCAACTTCTTCCGTGCATGTTAATGACGGATTATAATTGGCAAATTACCTTGAAATATTTATACCGACGGACAGCGACGGCAGCGGCGTTTTTAATGGATTGGAGATGTGGAACCATTGTAACACGTTAAATGAGTTAAGTCGTCTGCGAGCTCTGTCCAATTTAGCACGGCCCGAGAGTAATTAGACCCGGGTCGATTTAAAAATAGCTCGATCAAACGGCCACATTGACTCATCTAGATAAGATCTGTTCACGTTTTGCAAATATTCTATCCTCTAATTGACTCATTCTTGGATTCTTCAAGGGTCTGCCTGGCAAGAAGTAGAGTCATCTTATTGGATTAGCGTAAAGAGTAGACTATTTGAACGTGAGCGGAGAGGATTAGGAAGTTCAAACATGTTTGCGGGGAACTCGGCGTTGCTACTGTCAGCTGCCAGTTTGACGTGGAAACGGGCTAGGCGGGACTACGTGCTTATCTTGTTGATAGGCCGGGCCCCGGGATCACGCTCCGGCGCCAGTGTTTGTCTGTTTAACTAGGCCTTCCGTGTCGGGCCAGGACAGACGAGTGCGGGATGCGCACGTCTGCCACTCAATCTGACACCCATTGGAGACGTGCTTTAATCCATTTTAACAACAAAAGCTTTTGGCAAACTTTGTTTTGGGATCATAGTGTGCGGCGTGAGAAAAGGCTTAAACCGCTAATATTGCCAATTCAGAACCGACTTTTAGGAGTTAAAAAATGTGATATCTAACAACGGAATTATGCAAAGTTTTATGGATGAGATGTAGTAAAAAAAATAAATACAACAAAATTCCCCCAAGTATTTTCAAAGGCATTTTTTCGAAGAGCACAGTGATGCAATTAGCCCGAAACAAAACAGCGGCGGATGTATGAGGCGCTTTAAAGCCAATGAATAAATGTAATTACGCAGACAAGACTCCCTTCCTCTCTACCCCATGAGACGGCCACCTTTAGGACACAGCGTCGTTTAATAGAGAATGTGAGCGGCTTGGAGACGAGGTCAGAGAAAGGATCGCCAACTAATTACGCTGCCGAAGCACTCAGCCTCCGCCGGATTGTTTAAAAAGCATTAGGGAAGGTGGAGGATGCAGAGAAAAAAGGGGGGGGGGGGGCAAAGCGGCTTCCCAGATGCATTGTACATAATTAGTTTGGAGCCAAGGTCACAAATAAACACAAGCGCCGAGACGACAGCGTTTGGCGCACACACTGAAAACGCGCGCGCCGACGCACGCTCCATTCTTCTCTCTTTACTTGCTCGCCTCGCAACTTCAGCTCGCCTCGCCGCTTGGCTCCCTCCGGAACCACACGGGCACAGTGACTATTAATTTCCAAAATGAATCGCCGACAAATTGACTGTAATGAATTAACGCTCGCGTGCGCGCAATCACCGTTGACAAAAGACTATGGAAATATCACAATTTGTAATGGAAAATTCCAGCTATTGAAAAGATGATGTTTTTTGTTTTCCCAACCTTCACCTTGAGTGATGTTCTTAAAGCTCAAATTGTCAATCATCAATTTCGGGTTTCAAGGTGTTTAAACATTGGATATCAAAGTTACAGCCACATTGTAGAATGAGCAGGAAATAAAATATCTTTCACGGAGTAGGAGAAACAGCGCCAATGAGAAAGAAGAGCCCGGCAGCTCCCGCCTACGTCGGCAGTATCAATAGCCCACACTAGAAGATCTTCCCCTCGGGCAGCATGTAGGTGGAGACACTTGGAAATTCAGCGTGTACAGTAAATTGGTGCAAAAGTATGGACGTGTGTGAAGAGAGTTCCCCGGCCCTTATCTTTTCAACACACAATGACGGCTACGCTTACCTGGATGCCGTCCAGCAGTTTGCTCATGCACCAGAAGCTGTCAGCTTCAATGTTCCTCAGAGCCTCTTCCTGGAGACTGGACACGTCAAAGTTTTCCACTTCTTCCTCTGGAGGAGGGAAATGAGAGAGAGTGTGAATGGAGGAGGAGGAGGGAGGTGTGTTAGCTCGAAGAAATTCAGGTTTACTTGGGTCGCCATAATAGACTATTATGAGAAGGTCTCGCGGAAAAAAAAAAATAAAAAAAAATGACGCCGTCAACACGGGGGAGCGGAAACAAGAACGGACAGGCTGGTAATAGAAATGGTGCTTAAAAAGATCACTCTGAGGCAGACCTCAGAAAAAATAAAAATTCAGGGAAGACTGATTCAGTCTGACTTGGCAAATGATGAATTAGTTTTTTAAGGTGTATGTAAAATGATACACAGGGAAGAAATGATTCAAGCACAGTCAGCCCTCTTGGAACGGGTGACTACAACAGCGGGGTGGCATGGCGTCATTAACGCCACTCGTGTGTGACGGACAGCGCGGGGCTTTGACAGAATTCTGACGAGCCACTGACAACCAGTGGAGAGCAGATGAGACGGGACTGATTAAGCGTGATCCAGAGTGGACACGAATGGAGCGCACAGGCCAGACGGCAACAGAGAAGGGGAAATGTTTAGGCAGGTGTTTTGGGGGGGAAAAAACGGTTCTGTATTTTTGCAAGACTGCGAGAATTGTACAATGTCGGTGAGTAAGGGAGGGGGGGGGGGCGATCTGGCAGCTCTGTTGGTATCCTTGGCAACCTGGGTGGAATGTAGTTAGGTTGGTAATGGGCATGCTCAGTCTGACAGAATGACAGACAGGGAGCTGGAAGCAGGCCACAGCTACAAAGCCACTAACAATTGCACCGTATGTAGACTCCAAAATGGCGTCCACAGCCTTTTGATTTGATGACACTGCAATGCTATTTCAGAAGACCCCCCCCCCTCGACTACCCCAAAGTTGCTGTGTCTTCCAGTGGGGCGGCTCAGCTCCAAAATGTGAACCTTGACGAGAGCAGATTAGAAGGGATGGCTACCAAGAGTCCAGCGGTTGCCCGGGAATTGGGCAAAGCTCGCCGCAACAGGGACTGAAGCCAAGAATTCTGCCGGGAGGACCGCGAGGCAACAGTGACCCCTGCGACCGCTGGTGGAAAACCAAACCGAGTGTGGGGGGGGAAGAAACAGTTGAACCTGATGTCATGAGTTAAATTCACATCCAGGCACTTCAGAAGCGGCCTCACGCTTGATGAGGCTCAAAGGAAGCTTTGTGGCGCCACCGTTTGAGGATTTAACACAAACCGGCTAACTTGTCACGACGCACTTGATCCGCTGGCAAAGTGGAAGAATTGCCGGTCGTTCGATAATCTAACAAGCATTTGGCGGGGAAAGAAGGGAGGAGAAAAAAAAATACCACCACTCCAGTCGGGTTCTATTAAAACACAAGAGCTCAACTACTTTGGATTCCGTATTACAATGGAGGCGATAGCAAGTGAGAGTCGAGAGCGAGTGTGACATTTGTATCCTCGAAAGCTCAACTTGCAAAGACATCCACTTACAACATTGTTCATTAGAACCAATTTCCCACCCAAGTCTTTGACATTATCCCGTGTCTCCAAGCTGTTAGCCTTCTTTTCGAGTTGCTGTCTCTACTGGACACAGGTTCAGTTGCCTGCCAAGCCCCAGGGCTCATTTCCTGTTTGTCCTGGCGCATGTGGGGGGGGTGGTTGGTCAGGCAACATGTCCATCGAGACCAACTGCTCGGTTGCGGCCAGCTGTGAGCACTTGGCACAGCCTGGCACGCGGAGCCGGGTCACACCTCGGGAGACGAAGCGCCGGCGCCGACACGCACGTCGCCATCTGCCCTCTGCGACTGCGGGCCACAAGGTAATGTGATGTAAGATGATAAAAGACCTAATTTAGCCATAAAGTCATGTTTAAAAAAAACAAAAAAACAACAGCATCCTGTTCGACAATGTTCTGCGGCTTCAAATTAATCCCCGGCAAAGCCGTGGAGCAAACCATCGGGGAGCGGCGCCATTGTTTAAACAGAATCTCCCCATCCATAAGATTAAAGCAATTGGTGCAGTCACTAGTTGTAATTTACAGTGGCGGCTCAGGATTAATCCAATTAATTGAATGACTTTCTATTAAGGCCAAGATTCTAAACATGTTACTCTCTCCTTGCCACCTTCAAAGTGCAAAAGCTGGAGGCCTAACACTTGCAGATGAGACACACGTAGGCTGCTTGTGAAACACGCGAGCGCTACAATTAGTGCCGCGGCGCCATCGTTAATGAGAGATGAGGCTTTTTCCAGAGGTGGCGTTCAAGCTGTCGTATCATTAGGAGGCGAGTCAACTTGGCAAGATGCGGCGTCACCGACGCATTGACTCAAAGACGGGATGTGGGGAATCGCAGCGGGAGGTTGCCATGAGATTAGGCCGACAACAACGTGAAGATACAGAGGTGGGGAGGAACGCGGCGGGGGGGGGACTCGAGGTGTGTTTGTAAAGTCTTCCGAAACTTGAGAGGATAATCTCGACTCTCCAGAGAAATAAGCCGATTAATTTTATGCAGAGCAGCATCTCCCCCCCCCCCCCAAAAAAAAGCCTGCCAATTGACCTTTTAGCTAAAACAGACATCGGACGTACAGACCGGCCAATCAGAATGCCCGTTTTAAGCCCACGTTGGACTTGGCAACCGTAACCAAGGGCGGGCGGGTCTTGGTGTGAGCTCAGTCCACGTGTCAAACTTATTCCAAGTCGTACAAGTAATAAAGAAACTCTTGAGCCATAATATCACCGCATCTCACATTTTGTGTGCGGTAATGCCTCAAGCCCATGCAACAAAATGGCAGGCAGGCGCCAAAGCTCTTCGCGAGATAATGTAAGTCCTTGACATGAAATGCAATACAGATATTAATATAGTATCTGTCTATGCGCAAGTACATAATGACCCACTTACCCCGGGGTGAGATTGTTTCTTGGAAGACGAGTGTTTAATGCCGAGTATGACGCGTCATGTTAACTGAGTGGCGAAAATATCTCCCGCCCCTTTTTTCCCTCAAATATGCTGGCAGATTGGAACAACATATACAGAAAGGTAGAAATTTATTTTAGCATCTTGCTTCGGTTGTGACTGTTTTGTGTTACAAATACAGTCAGTTAAATCCGTTTTGAAGTTCATTTCCATCTTAAGCAAAGTAAATCAGACTCCATAATACAGCGGACACATCTGGGAGCTGACAAGAGGTTTTTTTTTTGGAGATCCTGCCGGTGAAGTCCATTAAATCATTACCCTGTGTAATCTGCGGCTTTAGTTTGGGAATAAAAGACATTAGGGGACGTTATGCGGAGCAGCAGACCCGTTTGAGGATCGGAAAAGTGAAGCTGAAGGGCGATGAAATGCCTCGGCACAGCTGGACTCGATATGTCTGATGGCCTGTTGTTGTTGTTGTGTAATATTTTTTGTTTCCCCTGCACCATCATTGTCCATTTACGGCAACACATCTATGCAAATCCTCCTCGGTGAAATTTATGACGCAAGCGACCCAACTGCCACGATTGTGTCAGTTGCATCCAATTGCATCAGGTCAAGCGCGACGCATCCAAAAGATAAAAAAACATGTTTTTCTGTCCCAATCGAGTGGCGGTGAAAGAGAGAGCGACGTGAAAAGATCTGAAGCGTCTCGGCGAGTTTCAATTTAAGGCTTTTTATAGTCAAGTAATTAACTTAATCTAAAAATATTCAATACCCCCACTTATGATTATTCACAGTCGATAAATCACTCTTTGACATAACTATTTCGACTGCGCTCTGCTTTTTATCAGAAGGAATGAGATCATATCTGCTTACGATGCGGGAAAGGAGCGAGTCTATCGGGTTACGGATTTATAAATCCTGTTGTGAAGCCACTTGCCGTTCGAAATAACCTCCAGTCGCAATTTTTCCCTTGATTTTGGAAAATACGCCGCGGCGACACAACCTCAAGCCATTACCAAAAGGAGTCGCAAATGGAAGCCGACAGAGCGAGCATCGACAACGCGACTCGTATAAAGTGTTATGAAAAGACAGACATTGCGGCGATTGATGGGTGAAGACAGAGACTTGAGGGTCAGAACCGAGCGGCTGATTCAATTTCGGCCGGTCCCAGTCCTATTACTTAACTCCAGAAAGAGGGTGATTGCATTCTAAAGCCTATAGAACATTGCGGCGAGGCAAAGCTCGGGCTGTGAGAGTAATACAAATGGGGGGGGGGGAGGCGAACTGTCTGGGAGAAGACAATGCTTTTCGCAGAGTCAATAATCTCGTTGAATCATTAAAGATGGGAGGGATTAGAGGAAGTAAAGGTAGATAAGGAACAAGCAACCTGGAGCCGCTCGGCGCCGTTGAAATAGTATCCAGACCAGGCAAGAATAGATCGATGTATAGTAAATAATAAAAAAAAAAAGACATGTTGCACCATTTTTTTTAAAAAAACGAGCTCATTCACATTCAATAGAGTTTCTTCGGAGAAGGCTATTATAAAAATCTGGTGGCTATGAAATTAATGTACAATCATCCAAGTCGACGGCTCGGTCTTAGCGCTTTCATCAAAATAAGTTCCAATTCAGTGAGGTGTAAAGATTTTAAATTCGAGGGCAAAGGGAGCACTCGGAGAACTCTGTCCTCGAGATGCATTAGGCGGGCTGACAATTTTGGGTCGACACCCTTTTTTTTTTTTCTTCTTCCCATTAGTCAATCAGGCCTTGTGCTAGGCTATTTCGATGGCCTTGAATTTTCCAGTTGTCAGGCGACTTGTGCTTCATAGACGCTACGTCAAGCGCGGCCAGCCTTGAAAGCGCTGAGCCGGCGGTTTTCCCAGCTGGTACTCAATGTCGCTTAAAACGGAGCAACAAGTGAGCATGTCGTTGGATTACCGAAAAAGAAAATACTAGACATCTTAGTTGGGTGCCAAAATAAAACTTTTAGGAGTAAGTGACAGATTGTGTCTTTTTTCCAGAACAGCTATCTCACAAGGTCATGCAAAGTATTATTATTACCTGGAAGCAATTCACTCCTGTCTTGTGTGTCAATAAAGTGATGTAGATGGAGCAACAGCGTGCCGCGGTGTCCGTTGCGATATTTGCACTTGGAAAGACAATTTATTCAAGGTCTGCGATATATAAAAAAAAAAAAAAAGGACAAAGGGGGAAAGACGTATGATGTATGTTTGTTGGACTGACTAAGCCATCGCCACCCTAAGTATCCAACAATTACGTCGCCGAATGTCGTGAGAGCTGGAACGGACAAAAGCAAACAAAATGGATGACAAATTGGAAATGAGAGCGGGAGACGCTTTTAAAATCCATTTCTGCTTTGATAAGCAAAGCAGCTAAATTGCTTCACACTCCAGGTGGATAAACAGCAAATGTTTCGTGTGGTCTCTGACGCACTACTTGTAACACAATACTCATCGATAATTAAAATGAGACTCGTGTTCGTGGAGCTAATCTTCTATGAAGCCAATTTTTTTTTTTTTATTTGATGTTGAAGGAATATGATCTATGCCTATGCGAGAGAAAAAAAATATCCCGACAACAAACATCGCGTGTTGTTCGCGGCTCATCAGCGCACGACGCCGCACACGCGGGGAACTGAGACGCGGCGTGATGCTTTGAAGCCAGGGGTCTCAGTTCACGCCCACAGAGGCCGGCAGAACAAACGGAGGAAGGTGGAGATTGAAAGAGTTGAAGGGAAAAAGAAGCAAAGGAGAAAAGATTTCATGATGAAAGTGTGGAGCAATAAGTCGACATCGCTGACATGTGAAAATATTCGCCTTTAGGGATGCACGGATACAACAAGTGTTTACATTTGATACTAAACACGATACCAAATACCGATACTTGCCATTAATTCTCGCAATTTGGATGCAAATGCGCATTTATTGCAACTTCCCTTCCGTATTTAAAGATTGTAACGCAGCTGTTGTGCTCTATACCGCAGTGCTAAGTGCAAAAATAAGCCCGACTAAAAGTCCCAACAAATGGGAGGGGGCTTCAAAATAGAGAGTCCAACCTCTTGCATGCAAGCCAGCACTTAACGTTGGGGCCCTAATGTGTCTCTCAGCTGCTCGGGGAAGCCAATTTCAGACGAGCTATTTTCACGGGAGAAATTTCACTTGAAAATATGATAGAGAGAGAATTCCGAGTTGGCCCTGAAGCTGTTCAAAGAAATACTTGAGAGCCCCGGTGTAAGCTGCGGTGATGAAGCAGCAAATGAACCCTGAGTCCTCCCAGCTAGGAAAGGTGAAAGGTGCCAGGGGGAGCCACTTGCAGCAGAGGGTGGTAAAAAAAAAAAAAAAAAAAAAGACAGCCGACACATTGGTAAGAAAAGCGAAAATGAAGTCGAGAGGGAGCTACTCACCGATGTACTCAAAGACGTAGACCACAAAAAAGGGCGTGACTAGGTCGTTGATGCCTTGCACGTAGCCGCTGGCCGGGTGGCGGATGGCCCAAATGAAAAGGATCCGCTCGAATATCTAAACGGAAAGCGGAGCGTCAACAATTGCCTGTTCATTGCCAACGGGGTAAAGAAAAAAAAAAAACATCAGTCTGTGTAAATTTGTGAGGCATGCAAGGGGGCACTTGTGAGCAATAAGAATAATATGAGGCATGCCAAGCTTGCAAAATGAAATGGAATTAAATAGGAAGAACATTGCTTTGCGCTGGGAGCCTGGCGGAGAAAACACTTTTGATTTATTAGCTACAACATTCGACCAACCCGGAAAAAAAACTCAAGTAAACAACAGAGAAACAAAGCAGATTTTTTTTTTTTTTTGTTTTACCGCAATACTTGTTGATGTTGTTCGGCCACGGTCGTTCCTGTTCATGTTTATTTATTTTTCCTCACCATCCCTATTTGAGTGTTCCAGCATTTGCTGTCAGTTCAGGTGAATTAGAGGCGAGCTGGCTGGCTGGGCTGGTTTTGTTTTGCTCGAGCGCAAATGGATTTCCACGGGGGAACACATCCATCGAACCGGCACCTTTCCCGCATCAGACCCATCACGTATTTTTTTTTTTTCTTCTTAATATATAGGAGAGTATGTCATGTTGCTGTCACTTTCTAAATAACCTCATAGCTCATTGTGTTAGGGAAAACAGACACAGTGATATGGCTCTATTTCTTTTTTTTTTTTTGCTCTTTTAAATAAGTCCAATCACAGTTAAAGCAGTCAGGGGTGATTGTAAGCTGTAGCTCTCCCCTTACCTGCCTCCACACGTTTATCAAAGCCCCATCCATCAAACAGGGAGGCGCTGGTGCCAGCAAAAAGGGGGGAAGCGGGTAATGGCACTTTGCTTTTCATGCCGCCTCAAAAGCTGACATGCATATTTCACACACAAGAGGAGCTTCAAGTGAAAAAGGCAGCAGCCGCTGCCCACGCAAGATGTGTTACGGGCAAATAAGCCAACTTTGGGGGGGGATGTAAAAGACACGTCGCGACAAGCGCCTTGAAATGGAAGCTAATGTTGGCTTTTGTTTGAACCCGAGTTTCATCCCTCAAAGCGTATTCAGGGCTACATGTGGACTAGGGACGAATTTATTGAATTCAAATCTAGCCATTTGTCCGAATGGGGTGGGGCAAACGCTGCATGTTCTGAGCTCCTCTTAACTTTACGTTTCGCTATGAATTATCATTTTCCCTACATTGTTGACCGCTTAACGAAGACTAATAAATCCTAATCTCGTCTGGGTGGGAAATATTTTTACACGGGGAACCCATACCTGACTCTCAGTAAGTATCCTGTGAACTCGTCCTACTGTTTGAAAAGCAACCAAACACTTAGGTAGCACTTATGAAATCCCGACAGAACCGCTTGGATATCCCGCCTGGAATGGAACAGACTGTCGACTGCCTAAATTTCAGCAGAGCCCCGCCAGGGGAGGCGGGGGGTGGAGGTGGGTGGTTTTGTGCCGCAGAAAACAAACAACCGAATGAAATGAAGCAGAGGTGATTTTCAGGTGGCACTGCAGCGAGCATAACCATATAAAAGGGCCCTTTGGAGTCTGTTGCATATGCGGGAGGGAGGGAGGGAGGGAGTGAGGGTATTTCAAATCAGTGCTTGTGGCTTTCATTTTGAAAGCGAAAAAGGAGAGGGGGGGGCTTGTATGATATGGATCATCATTTGATAGTTTCCAGCCTTGACTTGTATGCTTGACAACGGAGGGGCAAAAGGTATTTGCGACCGCTAATGCGCTTCGACTTGGCTTTGTGTGCATGCAAAAAAATGGTGCAATACACCCGTGCATCTGCCTTAATGAGTGTTTGTGTGTGTGTGTGTGTGTGTTTAGAGATGCGAGCGCCGTCCTGGCTACCTCATTAGCCACAAGCCTTGTTTTTATTCCCCATGTGGCCGCAAGTTCTTAAATTAGTCTTTTGCGCGGGGGAAGTTCTGATCAAGAGCAATATATAACCTTTAAAGACTGAACATTTTGGCTTCGCCTTGGTTTTACGTACGATTATTGATCAATTTAACCCTGTCGCAGCCTTCCAAAAAAAGGTTTACCAGGTCCTTTTCACCAAAATGAAGAGAACAAACAAACAAATAATGTTGGTGCTAGGGGTAAAGGCTGATCTCACCTCTTGGACAGAAGCTTGTTGAAAGAGAGGAATAAGAGGATTAGTTCTTGGTATGTCAATGTGAATCTGCAGAGAGAGAGAGAGAGAGAGAGAAGGGAGAGAAAAAAAAAGACAAACTGAAGCAATGGGCAGGTTAGCGCGGATCAAGCGGCGGACAGTAAGTGTGCGATTGAAGGCACACTAATTTCAGAGTGTGCCCTAGCGGCTGAGCGACATGGCAGGCGGACAGAGTCATCAGAAGGGAGGGGAAAAAAAAAACGGATGCAGGTCAGCGGCTGGAGGCGAGCCCACTGGGACAGTCCAGATTGTGCCCCATTTTTTTTTCTTCCCCTTTTTGATGGATGTCGTGGCTTGTTACAGGGAACCGAGTCAGGATGGAGTACTCATGGTCCTGTCCAGCCTTACCTCTGTCACCTTTGGCTGTAGCACCAAAGACTCTGGACTCATCCTAGGAATATCTATTTGGATCTGACATGGAAAAAAACATTTTAGACACAAAAACATGCACCCATTAGCGCTCCTCTTCAATGTTCTCAGCTATTCAGACAAGCGATTCAGAGTAGGAAAAAAAGAAACTAAAATTTAAAAAAAATAAATAAAAAATAATCATTAAAATAAATTACAAATGAAAATAAACTCATTAAACAGGCCTGGACAAAAATGATGGTACCCCCTAATCTTCAAGCGGTGTGACGAAAAAGGAGAAATTCCAACTGGCTGACGAAGCAAAAGGGTGACAAACTATAAATGAATAAAAAAAAAAAAAAATCCGCCATGTGTTGTCAAATTAAGTGCCAGAAAGTGAACACTCCTTCACAAGAAAAGACAAACCGGTGCTCAACAAGTTTGGCAAAGTCAAAGAGATGCTTCAAGACACGATCCAAGTCATCACCAAAACAAGCCGGCGTGAGACTTGGGCGAAATTGGATGAAACGCGACAAGGTGTTTCTCTATGGACAGCCCACTGTGATGTTTGTTATCGGTCCGAATTCAACCAGACAATAAACAAAGAGAAAGGAGTTGTTTTCAAAGCCAACGAGCAGTGCTTGTTTTTGTCAAATGAGTGCCTGAGTTGAATCACATAGCCTCACTTAGAAGGAGGCCAAACCGGGGGAGAAAAGCACTTTTGCTCAAATAACTGGTTTCGCTGATCCTGCTACACACACACACACACACAATTGTAACTCCTGTTTATCCCTTCGAGGAAATCTATGAATACAAGCGTACCTGTCTGTACGTGTCCTGATGGTGCTCGTCATTGCGGGAGTCGTAGTACTGCTGGATGAAACCAAAATATTCCTGTCTCTTCCTCTGAAGGACATTCTCTCTCCTTTCAGCGTTGGCAGGCAGGTAACCCTGAGGAAAGTCACATCGTATATATTTGGACAGATACAGTCACATCTTCTGCTCAAGTGCAAACTGCCTCTTGGGTATTTTTTTTAAGCAGATGGGGTCTGTTCTTTATTAAATCGCTATTAATCCAAAACTATAGAATTCTTTATTTATATTTTTATATGATATATCTTTATTTTTTTTAAAATATTTTTCTTTGTAGTGCTTTTCACAAAATCACTCATTCGCCCGCTCGTAGCTTTCACATCAGATAAAAAAAACTTCAAATATTTTTATTTATATTCCGACAGTGTCCAAATAATAATAATAGGCAGTAGCACGTTGGAGGCTACGCTAACAAACAACTCGAAGCGCACAAACACAAGCAGCACCCACTTGGGACTCATTAAATTCTTTTAACTCCTACAACTGCCATTCATTTATTTTTTTGTGTTCTCTCTTTCATATGTGTGCGTCAGTATAATAAAATAGTATATCTTTTATGTTTTTATTTTAAAACTGAAGATGTGATAAACTACAACGCGTCGCTACTTTTGGCTCTCGAGTCGCTGTCGCTTACGCGTATAAAGAGACGGCAAACTCACGACCGTGCCGCCCTTTGAGACTGTAAATAATTTATTTTCAATCTTTCCAACAGAAGAGCTCAAGCATAATCCCGTGTCCACATGAATAAACGACAAAGTACATTGCAGCGGTAACTAAATCAGACAAATGAGACGGGCGGGATATGGAGGCCATCTCACAGTTTATACCAGTACGTCGGACCAATTACGAGCTCCAAATTGACCGTTAAAATTATCTATGACTCTCTTAAAGCACTTTGACAGATGGAAGGACGTCTCCACCCCGCAAATGATGTCATTACGCAGCCTTCAGACACCGTAAGCCTGCTTTGAATTGTTGATATGACTATTAGCTTCATTTTTTTTTTTCCCTCCAAGACGCTAAAACAAACAAGGCGGACCCGGACCGCATATGTTCTGTCTACCTGTCACGCAAACGGGCCAGGTCCTAATTGGTTGGCTGCCAGACAAATGCAAGGGGAGTGAAGGGGGAATCACAAAGGTTGGGGTCGGGGGTCACGGCGCTCGCGTGTGTGTATGAGGTTAATGGAAAGCTCAGCGGAGGTCGGCGACGGCGCGGCTGCTTTACGGCTCGATGGAACCGAGCACCTGCGTAGTTAAGTTTTAAGATGAAGCCGCCGCTTTTCAAATCATCAAATATTTCACACGGTAAAGTGCATTACTCAGAGAAATGGCGCGGCGCTTAAATTGAAGTGGCTAAATTGGAATTTAGTTGTGGTCGGCTAGCTTGAAAGGGGTGTAAATGCACGAATGTGCGTTATCCGCCCACATCAAAAAAGAAAATCTCGGGCTTTCGTTGTCCTCCTCGGAATGCATCTACGTGCCGAAGCTTCCATCTCTCTAATGGATCTTCCACTTGAAAAGCAGAGAACTGTAAATACATGTTGGGGAATCCATTCGGGGACTTTCAAATGAAGCGGCTTCTTTTTAACGGAGCTTTTGCACCATCCAAATTATTTTTGACTCGGGGAGTGAAAACAAATGGTCCCGCTAAGGGACAGGGTAAAAGTTGAGCAAAAACTTTTGTGTGAATTTATTCTTGTCTCTTGACTGGAGGCCTCAATATTCATTTCTTGAAACTTTGTGCATTTTCAAACACACAGCATACAAGGAAAAAAAACGACAAACTCAAAGTAATGACATAATTATCAACTCATATTTCCTCATCAGTTCTCACTATTATTAAATTGCAAAATTATGGGAAAACATTCAATATAGCGACGATTATTTTTCAAAAGCGATGACCTGGTGTCAAATCCCCAAGCGGTCTACATTATTCTATTTTGGGTGTGATAAAGAACCTAATTATGTTCATCGAGCAATGTTCCCTCTCCTGTCTCAGTTCAGCATTCCGTCCATTTCCTTTCCTAAATTATCAAACAGTATGAAGCCTATATTCGATTACAGCAGCAGAACAAACAAATGATGACAATATGTATCGTTATTATTGAAATAACCCCCCTATTGTTTTAAACAGAACTACATCAGGACGCCGTCTACTATCATTTTCCCTCTCTGCACCGATAATGTAGCATATTTAGACGATATTTACCGCTGGTTTTATTTGCCACCAGGAGCTTTTTGTAAAATTCATTGCGGGGGTGTTATTTGGAAACGCGCGGGAATATATCATCGACGTATGGAGACGATTTAACTGACCGGGTAGAGCCAATCCGATATGGTACAGCGGCTTGGGCAAATACGCCATTCCATATCTGATTTAGATTTGCGTACAAATGCTTGACGATTTAAATACGATTTAAGACTGCTTGGTGTTTTCGAGTCCTGAATCAAGATAAAACTTGCTTGAGCTTTTTATACCGTGGGTAATTTGACCAACTGAATTCTATATATTAAGTGATTTATTCAGCAGGGGGGGGTTTTCCGACGAATAAAATAAAAGTGTTTTCCACCGAGTGTAACCGAACTAGCAGTTTAACGTCATTATCTGTAAAAATCAGTCCCGCTGCTTTACGATACATATCATATAAACTCGGCGTCTTATCACAGTTCAGACAGCTGGTTAGCTTTTTTTTTTTTTTTTTTGCACCCCCCCCCAATGCATCACATTTTGCAGCCACACTCCATTAGCAAATGTACATATTGCCACGGGCCGCCATTCTTTCACAAAATAGAAAAGTCATTAAATCCATTTGCCTTCCACTTGGGGCTCGGACGCCGAGCGCTCTTTAAACAAATGGAATGAGATGGCGTTGTTTCTGAAATAATGGGAAGTTCAAGGCGACGTGTTTTGGATAGCCTGAGGAGGGAGGGGGGGGGGCAACCTGTGGAGCCCCTCGCTTGCATAGTGAAATGAGGTGGAGCAACAATACGCTTGGCAATATTTCCCGTCGACTACTTTTTTCATTTCCACGCTGAATAATAACAACGTTGTGCTGCGTATCTCTCGGTGTAAACGTCGGGCCGCTGTGGTGGGATTGCCCGGCTCTCAAGGAGAGGGGGGGAATTTGTTTCTCATCTTTGTCAGGTACAAAAAAAAGAAAATGCCTAGTGGAAAGGAGAGGAGGAGGGGGGGGGGGGGGGGTTAAATAAGACGGTGCATGCTAGTGAGCAGCGGAAGGGCACAAGGGACATCAGCGGAGTGAAGTTTTATTAGGTGTCTCTAGCAAGTTTATGGCATCCAGCGAGGCCTGCGAGCCCGAGTGTGTGTGCACAGATTGAGAATAGATTTCCGCCTTGATCCCTCCTATCCATCTTGCCATCCGACGGCGGCGCAGACAGGACAGAAAAGGCAGTCAAGTGTTATGACACTCCGGAAGATATGAGTGCTTTTTGGACGCCGAGCTTTAATCCCAGCTTTGGATTTAACCCTGTGATAATTCATACCCGGAGATCAAGGTCTCTATTGAAATCCTCACCAGGTGGGCTAGAAAACCCATATTTAGCTTGTTGGAACAGTGAAGATAAACATTTCAAATTCAAATCAACCTTCAAATAGTCACCAGCAAAAATGGTAGTCATCGCTTATGGGTGAAACAAAAAAACTGTGTGAATTAATTTTGAGCTGAAAAATTGTGAGTGAATCGAATCACACTATCTTCCCATTTTAAAATATAATTTATAGTACGGACAAGTTCGTTCATATTTTATAACGACGACATTTATTTCATCATACCTTCTACCAATTGTTGTAACTCATTATTTTATGAAATAAATGGTCATTTTGATCATTTATAATAAATCCATTTTTAATTGGAATTGAAGACTGGACGTGACCACAAACAACGACGCTATCTTGAGACATCGCACGTGGCTCGTTGCCTAAAGCGATTCCTGTACAGCATGTTACGAATAACCGTAAACAATCAATGTTTAATATGGATGCCTCTTTGTATACTGCAAACATGCGTCTCTTCTTTATAATCGAGTAATACAACATAAAAAAAAAAAAAAGCTCAGGGCCATTTTTCCCTAATGTACTGACTAATAATGACAAAGCTTTGGACCAAATGGGGAAGAACTTGCAGACGAAAAGGTCAAGTCATAATTCCATTGCCTGCTGTGTTGCTTGTGCGCCCGAGCCTACTTCCTACTTTCATTAACATTCATTTCTCCACAGGGAAGCCCTTGCGGTTGCCTTTATGCAAGCACGCATATACTTACATGCCAAAAACGCGAACGTGAGGACGCTTGCCATACTGTGGCAGGACGCCCTCAGTGCCCCCCCCCCCCACCCCCAGTCGGCTAGCGTCACGCCAGCTAGCTAGCGCCACACAACACAGCCAGCCGCTCACACCTTTAATGGCATCTTTTCTGCGGCACATTAGCTATTGTGCGGTAATTAATGGGAGAGTCACGGTGCTCAAAAAGCCCGTCATCTCTCGGCAGACTCGCAGCCGTACGACACAACAATGGCTTAATGAGTAAACACACAGAGTGTCTCATGAATAAATTATTGGTTCCTCGCAATTAATTTTCCCTATTCAAGTTTTTTTTTTTTTTTTTAATAAATAAAAAAAAAAAAGCAAACTCAAACTGTTAGCAGTCTTCATAAATCAAAAAAAAAAAAAAAAAAAAGAGAGCAAGGTCGGGAGAAAGATGATGACAGCAACTTTATGTGCCTGCCTGTGTGCGGGGTGATCATCTGTTATGTGTTTATTATTATTTGTACAAGTTTATTAGCGCAAGCGGCTGTGTGTGCACTTTTGTTTGCATAGTTGTGTTTCTTCCAAGATAACAGCTAAACAAACGCACGTTTTGCTAATTAATCGAATTCAAATCGACATCGCAGTGGAGCAGAAAGCAATTTTCATATCGCAAAGGCTGCAATTTCGGGGGAGAAAAATCAACCGTCGTATCAATTTATGGCTCATTGGTCTTTCTTTTTGCATAAATCTATAAGACCAAAACATGAATCCAAACTTACCGAAAGGAGTTTCCACGCGATTGGTCGGACTTGGCGCGGGATTCCAGACCAGCTGAGTTTCCGAAGCTCTTCTGCAGAACAGCAAAAAATAAATAAAAACAGCCTCGAGTCATTTTTGCAAAAATATGTTGATCAATATGGAGCAGTCACAAAATCATTAGTGGCTCATTAAATTTAACAGTCAAATCTTTTTTTTTTTTTATAAAGATTTGGAAGTCCCCCAAGACAAACCTTTCAAAAGCAAAGAAAAAAAAGGGTAGATAACTACCTAATGAATAAAGCAAATAGTTCCAAGACTTGCATTCAAAGCAGAGTCGAGGAATTGATAAGGAGAGTGAACGGTATTGATTAGCGCTGCCAAACGACTGCGCCCGGCCTGTTCTTCAAGGCAAAACGCAATGAAGTCCGAGACAGATAGCGGGATGGGAAATAGAAATCAGCTAAATAGCAAGAGGTTGGATCCATTGGCCAAATTGAGTGAAATGCATTAGAGCTTGCTTGCTCGCTGGAAGCGGCCATTTGTTTGCGCTACCGCCGTCTTAAAAAAATAATTCTCGCTTACCTTGCCTGATGAGACTTTAATTATGTAAAGATTCACTCGTGATTTACTACCACTTCTTGCTTTTCTTTTAGATAACGGGCTCTTATATTGTGCGGTCAATCATAAAGTTAAAGGTTTTGAAAGAAAAAAAAAAATATCATACATGCATCAAGTTTGTCGGCCGTTTGAAATCGCAACCATGAGAGGAATTTGGTGGTGTGAGGCTAAAAAGGCAGATCAGTGGCAGAAAAGCGCACTTATTTTTTTTTTTGAACGCATCATTAGTTTGCCACCAATGACATGCGCCTTTATGTGGTAGGGGGACAGCCGCGGGGAAGTTATGTACCGTTTTCGCCCGAGCCGAATTCATTAAGGGTGGAATCGTTATCCTACAAGCAGCTCTGCATTCATTATTCTTTTAAAAGCTAGTCAAGGGTGTCCCCTTCTCTTACCGTGCACCCTTTGAACCTTCATTTGCACTGTCAGACAAGGAAATGAGTCCATGAATCTTGTGGACTCGGGCTTAATTAAACTATGTTATATTTCTCGCACCTGGCATTAATCTCACCATAGGAGGAGGGCAGAGTCGGTTAATGGTACATCCTGATGGCACCGAGACTACGGCACTCTTGGATGATGGCAGGGGGGATTGCAAACAGAGCGGCAAAAAAAAATAAAAAAATCCTATCTGACAAACGCTCTCCGGCGGGGTTTGGATCAATGCTGAATCCAAATCACTCAGCCCAAACGGTGCGGTTATAAACATTCATACGCTACATTAGAGGCAGAGCAGGCAGGACTCAGACTAGATCATTTGCAAGCCGCTATACACGTTGGGGAAAATAATTTCTAAATACACGCGACGTGCCAGCACGCATCTGGCCGCCTGTTCTGCCGAAATTGAGAAGAGCACAATTCAATTTCCCAGAAGGCAGAGACGTGCAGGACACGCGGGGTGGAATTGCGCATGTCGTTTTATTAGCGCCAAGCTAACTCACCTCTCTCGACAACTCTGAGGGCGCCTCTTGTGCATTATGAATGAGACGGCCGTGCCCCGGCTACCGCTGGAATACATTTCATGTCATTTTTGAAAATTAATCTGTTGTCGTGGGTGAGAAAGTTTCTGCAACTGTCCCGGAGGCGGCGAGGCTAGCTGTCCTTGTCGGGTTTGATGAGCAAAGTTAACAATGCGTGGCGGCGGACGGAATTTGCCAAGTCTACCAGCCCTTTTTTTCCCTAATTTGTGTCGGAACGTGCAAACTCCACTAATTGCAATTTTCAAGGCATCTCTTTAAGCGGTCTCTATAGAAAGAAATGGAGGGGCAGCTCACGAAGGCAGAGGAAGACTTTACAGGCAATTTAGCCCGCAGACAATCATTCCCAAGTATAGCAAGTGGGGGAGGACGTCAAGGCCGAATCTCCCCGGTGGGTCCGATAAAACGTCACGTTATTGTGGAATTAGCGTGATTAGTATGGTGGATGTTTATCTTGCCGGCAGACCCCAGAAGGTTGGTCAACTAACGCATACAAAAAGAAAAAAAAACACCTGTAACATTAGCATTACAAGGCCAAGGGTTGACTGATATGCATTACGCCTGAGCGCACGCTTGTGCGACTGGTGCAAAAACACAACACGCGTCCGGTGAGAAGGCCGGACGTCAGCAAGGACGTAAGAAGAGCTGCCAGTCAGCGTCGGCTGAGCAGCGAGTTTGACGGGCGCGGGAGGTGAGGGGGTTGGCGGGCCGGAGCCATGCACTATTCAGGCATCATTCAGATGGAGCCAGATCACTGGGGCAAAGCAAGGTTTTGGCACAAACCTGTTAAAAAAAAAAAAATCTAGACTAGAAAGTCACATATCTTTGTACCAGTCATAGCTACAAAAACCTTTTTTTAAACAACTCACCATCTTGTATTACAGTAGAATTAAAAGTGACTATTTATTTGTCCAGAAGGGGGTGCTGTAATTTAGTGACGGAAAACAAAACCAAAACAAGCTGAATTGACTTGAAATTTCGCAACCGAATTTAATTTGACGATGATGTGAAGGTGAATGTCATCCATTGTTGCCGTTTGAAACGATTGTGAGAGGTCAAAAAAAACAATGCTATTACAAGTGACATCTCTACCATCCGGTGTGTTATAATAAATTTAAGACCGCCGCCTGTAAACCTTCAATGCAGCGATGTTCTTGGACCACCTAACTCATCTGGGAAGGACGACGCGCTTCCGCCAGGGAGCAGAAGGCTCGTAAACCCACAAGAATTATTAAAAAAAAAAAAAACCTCACCCCTCCTTCCATCCCGATTATACCCGCTCAGCCAACCCGATTGAGTGCGTGCGTTAGCCTCGCTTTTAGCTTCCGTTACGTTCACTTGGCAATGTAGTGACATGGTGCGCGGCAGCTGAAGAAGAGTAGAACGCGTAATGAATTATGCTCGGTGAAATCAGAAGATAATGAACAAGCGGCGTGCTAACGTGAGCGCCCGCTCGCACAATTCACTCATCGAGTGACTGACAATGAAAAAGCCTCATCAAATGACACAATTTGAACGAGCGGGGGCCCATTGGAGAAAAAAAATCCACACTGAATTAGCGATGCGACAGATATGCTGATTGCGGCCACTGTGGATTAAACATGATCTCATAATTCGATATATGAAAACAAAAAAGATCAATTCATTCAAATGAAGCTCTTCCTCGGTTATATGTGCTATTTATTTGGATTATTAACATTCCAGGCACACGTAGCCTTGACGAGGAAAAAGGGCTGAGTGATTTAGAAACATAATCTAACTGCATTTTTTTTTTCTTTTCTTGAATCAAAGTGCTGCGTCGAAATAGAACGCCGCGTTAGGGCTTCTGCACTTTTCCCGTGCCAGGAGCCACTAAAAAGGCCACGCGCACACACAAAGCCCGCCATCATCAGCACTGCATTAAACAGAGTTACATCACCGTTTTGGCACATGCTGACCACATCGTGGAGCAGATGCAAAGAGGAGAGAGAGGTCTTTTTGGCCTGTGGCTGCCGCGAAAAGAAAAGCAAAGCGCCGCAGCACCCCCAACAGAGCAAAGGATGAAGAGAGAGAGAAAAAAAAAGTGCGCATTTATTTTTAATTGATGCGTGGCACTTTGGCCACCGGTTGTGCGTGGGGGCTGCCGAGAGGGCGGCGAAAACGACAAGACAAACGAGGAGAGGACCTGACACAACAGGGACGAGGGAAAAGTTCGGATGAGTTGCGAGTGGAGGGATGAGGAGGCGCGTCGCCATGGCAACAGCTGCATTCCTGCCACCAAGCATTCCTGCTCCGACTCTCATACGAGCAAAAATCATGTGGCGTAAACGCCGGCGATTTGAAGCCGGTCCAAGTTGTCCCCGGCCCACAAGCCACCACCTCCCTCCAGTTTCCTGGCGCTTTCCACGGCTCGTATCACACGGCAGACAGGCTGGCCTCAGGACATGGGGGGGGATAATGAGCCGCAACCCACCTGACATCAATCAGCCCGTTTCTGCACAGGTCATCGCCCTACGCGTGACCTTACATGCTAAGCAGACTGCCGTCGCCAACGGAGTTTTACAAAACATGAAATGGTCCGAGGCATGAAGAACACCACAATGCTTAAGTGCGCTGACATTTTCGCGTGCGCCTCAGACGACCGGGTGACACTGCTAACCAATTTGGAAGGACCGGCAGAGCTCCTGCGCTACACGGCCGGCTCGCTGATAATGTTTCATTGGCGATGAATGAGGACAAAGAGCATTCTCGCAAAACAAAGGCAGGCGCCCGAGCTAATTAAAACACGTCGTTTCTGCTTCGAACTATTCCCGACACTTTGCATGTTGGGCGCAAGCGCGTGACTCATTAGTTGCTAAGCGCTAATTCCCCTCACGTGCTCCTTTTTTTCTCGAGTGCTCTCCAGGCGCCGCGCAGAAACCACTCGAGGCATGACGACGAAAGAGGCTTTGAGCGGAGATTTTGCGAGGAGTTCAACGAGTACGCCGTTCTCACAATGGGCCAATGGTTGCTTAGCAGATAGCAGCTGTTTGCGGAGTACAACCGAGACTTCGGCTCGTCTCTTACCGAGATCTGTATTGGGGCCAGCCAACAACTGCTTGAACTTATCCAGACGTGACGCTTCCCTTTCCGTCATGGCTGGAGTGCCTGATGTGTTCTGGTCGGCCATGCGCGCCACGAGCGGGATGACGGGCCGGTGTGGCAGAGAGCGCTGTCTGTACAGGGCTGCGTGCTCACCTGCTGCATCTGAAAGAGAGAGAAAATTTTTATTTTTATTTTATATGTATACACAGTACACAAGTCCGCTATGAATGAATAAAATGTCGCTTTTGTGGGGGGGGCATTTCAAGCTGGCGGGTTCTTTTCAAAAGAATGACCCATTTTACATTAGAGGAGGAAAATGCGCCAAAGGTAAGATTACGTACTACATTGCAGCATGCCATCCAAATCTACTTTATGAAAACGATGCATGTGACCATTTTTCTTTTAATGTCGTTTCGCTCCAAGCGCGTCGCCTGGTGAAAATGATGATAATTACTGACCCTCCCTCCCACCCACCACCACAATGTGCGCAATTGTGTGTGAAGCCACCATGGCATCGAGTACAACCTTAAAACACAGCGTATTGTTTGCCCACCTGCTAGATGCACCCGCCATTTATTTATTTATTCAGGTTTACATCTCGAATGTTGAATTTTTGCATCATGCAGGTGTAAAATAACTTTTCTTACATATGCGCATATCGGTGCGATCCGACAGCACGTGCCAGCTCGGGGCCGCGTCGTCTCCAAGGAGATGAGAAGGAGCGCCGGAGGGCAGCGGTCTGTTTATGTAATCATAACACGGCAGCGCGAATGTACATCTGTACTGTATTGATAATAACTTACTTTTTATTCCGTTTGAATAACACGTCGCAGTGCTGCAGAGTGCAATGAAGATCGCAAACCTTTGTTGACCCCCCCGTGCCTTTATTCAGAAGCATATCGGTAAAACTTTACAAATTCTTTTTTTTTTTTTTTAAATCATCATTGAAATAAGTGAAATTAATCTGTGAATGTCATGTCAAATTTTACTGCGCAACCACAACAACATCACATTTTGGTTTCTCAGTATCATTGCACTTTTTAACAAGGTTTCCAGTATTTTTCACCCCCCGGAACATTTTGGTTCAACTCTTAACTTTGAAAGCTCTGCTGTACGAATGCCTGCCGAGCGATAATTGCGCCCCCAAACAACAAGCTCCCCGCTTCCGAATCATTTGAACGCCGTAAACGCGAGCGCAGACAGGCGGCTGCCGAGAACGCTCCAAACATCAGACGAGTTCAATTCTGGCCTGTCGTCAAGTTGCTCCGGCACTTCTCTCCGACGATGCGCTGCCAGAAATCATTAGCATCATCTAATGGCATGTTTGCTGCTCACCTCACAGGCGCAACTCCAGTTTCAATTTTTTTTCTTCTTCTCCCCCTTCAGCCCTAATTCACCCCCTTACAACTAAACGTGATGATATAATAATGAGAATATGAAGATCACTCCAGTTGACAGCTTGGGTTGTAAAGACGCCAATCTAAGTAAGAGGACTATGCACATTTTGGCTTGATGTTCCCCTTGCTAATCTGTGGCCTCGTGGCTTGCAAAACAAAGCATCACATAAGAGTGAAAAGAAAAAGGCGGGGGGAAAAAAGAGGCGCTAACCTTTCGGTGATCCAATGCGAGCTTCGCTGTGGGATTTTACCAGGCGACCTTCAGTGTCGAGGCTGTCCGGGAAAGCGAAGGAAACCTCCGGACTGGTCAAGTCTCCCTCCTCGTCTTCCTCATCCTCCTCATCGTCGTACGCCGTCTCCTCCTGTAGATCGTCGTCCCTCTGGGGGTCGTCCAGCTTTTGTCTCTCCTGCAACTTGCTGTGATTCGCAATCACCTACGGAGAGGGTGGCCAAAGTTTGACGTGTCGCTCGCCGGGCGACCCGAGAATACCAGGGTTACCTTATTGGCAGTTTCCATGACAACCTCGATGTTGAGGTTCTGCGCGGCCATGGCCAGCAGCTCGTCGTCGTCATCACAGACATCCCAGGCGTCGCTTGTGATGCTCTCAAACTCCTGGAACGTAGTGGCCTTCTTTGGCTTGCCCGGCGTGGAGGGAGATGGTCTCTGGCCAGCTTTAATCAAACTGACAAAAACATATCATGATGATTATTGGGGCACGTGATCGTCTCAACATGGAATCAATCAGATCTCAGAAACTCTTGTTGCACACTTAAATTTCAGCTTAGGGGCCACTGTGCACCTAGTAAACAAAATAAACAAATAGTCTGGAACCCTGATTTCATTAGGTCATACAAAGCAGTTCAACCACAACTTGATTTTCTGGTAAGGCCACTTCCTCCTCCAAGACAAAATACCAAGCAACTGTAGGAAGAAAGAAGTCAATGCACCACACCCGACACCCCCCCCCCCCCCCCCACACACACACACACTTACATACAAACACACACACACACTAGTTGCACTTACTTAGCGTGAAGAAGTGGGTCAAAGGGGGGATGCTGTGCGCCATACACATGCTGAATGCTGAGGAAAGTGACACAGAAAGACACGGAATGAACTGTCAGGGCGTCCATGCACATGCTGATCTAAGATCGCGACTATAAAAGCCAGTGCAGCCATGGTATTGTCAAATCTGATCTGATGTGTGCTGTTGTGAAATGACAAGTCTGTGATTGCGATAGCCGCTATTAGCATCGCATCTTCGGCCGGCTTGTAACGTGTGATTCCCGCAACGAGGCGAATGTGAAGAACACGCAAGCAGTGTGAAAGCCGCGATTGTTATATTTGCCAGCTTGACAAGTTAAACCTTAAGGCTGTATCCCAGCAAGTGTTGCTGAACGTGAATTAGCCTCGCTAGGCTAATGTAGCTATTCGTAGGGGAACACGTCACTCACCTGCCGGGAACCTTCGCCGCATTCCTTTTCCAAAACTGCTTTTTGTTTCCGTCACCCGACATTTTCCCCTTCGGGTCCGACCGGTCCTAAACAAAGACGCCCGGACGCTGTCGCTACTGGCAAACCGTCAAATTCAGCTTTTATTTACACCAGGTTGCTTCCTGTAAAACTCAGAGCGCCGCCATGTTGATACTGGCTCGTCGCGAGTAAGCGCGTCTGTGATTGGCCGCGTCTTCGCCGGCCAATCAGAAGTGAGACCTGTTTGAGGAGCGGATGACGTCGTTATTCAATATTGTAGCTTTGTTGATAAAGCAAAAAGTGGTGTCAACTATCAAATGGGAGACCACCAGCATTAGGAATTTAGCAGAAAAAAAACCTTCCGATTATTTTGAGTCAAAATGCTCAAGTCAAAATGTACAGGCCAAAACAAAAATTTGCCATCAAGAATGTATTGTTGTATTAGATAAACGCAGTAAAGGGACTCAGGGTTGTTTTATTTCTATTTTGCAGAGTTAGTAGGTTAGTATTGTTGTTGTTGTAGTTGTTAGGAGCCCAAAGCAACTTTTTCCACATTATTTTCCCACAGGGGTCTCAAATTCCAAGTGGGACTATATTTTGCAATGATATTACACCAGCTGAGGTCACCATATCATAAAAAAAAAAAAAAATGACATGTTGTATAAGTTTGGGGGCCCCCTAGTGGCAGGGTGCATCGTTGCGTTGGGTCATGAGAGCTTATTGTGCTGATGTGTCGAATTTGTTTCGCTGTCACACTCAAGCCAATGAATACTCACTCGGTCCCTTTCCCTGGTTTGGTTTATTCTACACAATGGGATACACAGGTATTAATAACACATTAAAACTCATGCCTAGCTGGTTTAGTCGTCTGATATTATAGTGGCTCAACAAGCTGCACTCTGAGGCGGGGAAACTTTTTTTTCTTCCTGGTGTGAATCACCTCTTGCTTGTACAAAATCTTTGCGCCAAACGAGTTCCCCTGACAGTATGAGACAAGACACACAAAACCGCATGTACTGAGTGAGCTCAGCCTGTTATGGTGGCAGCTGCAAGCGTTGACTGAATAATGGATAATGGGAGTATAGTGTTGTTGTCAGACCTTTTCCACAAGTACGGGCAGGTACAGGTGGCTCTTTATCGGGATTTTCTTGCGTGGAAGGATATTAAAAAGAACTGGAGGAGAAGTTCTGGCAGCACTTCCCCAACAGGTAAGTTTATACTTCGAGAAATCACATCTGTTTTTATCATATGTCAAAAACTTGATCATTAATTGAGGGTGACAAATAATTGTATTTGTTTTTCTACTGTCTGGGCCTCCTAGGAACTTTGAGAATCATATTTATTTTGCATATTTGTAATTGTATTACATCATCCATTATAACAACTCTACTAAACATTTTCGACATTTACGGGGTGCGCACACTTGTGCAACCACATTGTCTCACTTGTTTTGTTTGTGACTTCACCTCTGTATAGTATTTATTTCTCAAATCACAAAAACCTGTGATTTGAACAGGGGTGTGTAGACCTTTCCAATCAATCCAGCTATCTATCCATATTTTCAAAATATTTTTTAGATTAGAATCTTAATTAATTTATTAGTAGCTATTAATAATCTTCTGTTTGTACTTTTTTTTTTGGGCACACCCCATCAAAGCAAACACGAGTATTAGCAGAAGGGTTAATGTTTGCTCATGTAAACGAGTTCCCCAGCCTAAGATCATTGTAGCGTATCCAGCGGGGCAATTATCGTTGGTACACTTCACTTTAAACCTGGCCATTGACCTTCTTCAAAGTGGTATCAAGCGCCCGATAATATGCCGCCATAAACACTTCTTTTTATTGAACCAATGTTCCAAGTTGGTCACATCAAAATGTCTCCCGGTGATCGTTGCGACCAGAGCGTGTCACCGGGAACTTGGAGGTGGGACTCAAGATTGGAGACAAATTAGATCAAAATAGTTAAATGGCGCTAAAACAGTCTTTTAATGGGGGTAGTTTTACTCAAATTTTTTTTGTGGGGAAAATTGGAAATATGTGACAAAGAATTCAGCAGTGCAATGACTTTAACAAAGGTCATGTGAGCATGCAACATATTCACTTTCCATTATTGCCAATGGGATTTTTTTTTTTTCTGCAGCGGTCTTATTCTAATTTGTAAAAAACAACCCCCGGGATATTTGTCTGCTTTTTTCAAGGAACAGGATACTGTACTAGTTTTATGCCCAGCGTTTTGGAAGTAATCCTGTTTGGTATGCAAATGATGAGTGTGTGTAGGGGGGGTTGTTTTTGTCACATTGAATATCCCAAATGCGTGCATCCAAATGCCACGGCTGATGGATGGAAAAGCAGATACGGGTTTAACCAGAGTAGGACAATTCCTCACAGATTGTATCTTTGGGGAATCACGTCATACGTTTGACACGACAGCCTCACTTTGGCCTGTTTCTCATGTTTGTCCTCCCCTTCAACCAGACATCCAGCGCGTGTAAACATCAAGACGACTCGTTATGAATCGTAAACGTCACTCGCGCATCGTGGCTGCGGACCGCAACGGCGCTGTTGACATTGAAGTGGATTTTCTTGAATCAGAGCAGCTGTCAGTCAAATGTAGGGGCGGGATTCAGAGGGGGGGGGGTTCGCCTGAGATTTTATTTTAACACGCAACGTCCATATAATGCCGCCATCCTTTATATTGATATTGAATGGAAGCTACCACCTGGAAGGGAGAGCTTTGAAAAACTCTCGGGGCTTCAAATCACTATGCTACCTCAAGCCCACCAAAGCCTCACATAGCGGGGTGGGGTGTTCGAGATATTTGCTTCATACAGATCCGGTGCATTGTAGTTGCACAATCACTTCGCTGTCCTCATGTGGCAACCATAACAGGTAGAGTAAGTTTTTATCGGACTTATTGTTGCTGTAGCCGTGCAAGTTTAACCACATTGTTTGGCTAGGCAGTGTTTTTTTTTTGTTTCCCTCAATTGTAGGAACTGATGGAGCAGGTAGATCTGGAAAATCCCCACGGCTAACCAGCTGTAGTTTAAGCGCACGACCGACGGCGCTCCCGTTCCACCTTCCCCCTTGCCTGTCCTCTCGTCTCCATCTGTTTGCCTAAGCGCCGGTCGAGCGAAGCCGAGCGGCCTGTTTGACAGTCGGCTGCCGAGTGTACCCGGGCAGATCGGCGCTTTTGTAATCTAAAGCCGGCGCTCAATGCACAGCCCTGTCCGTACGTAAAGAGACGGCCGCGGAGGGAGCGATACGGTCTTGGAATGCCAGACAGCTGGAGATTGGGTAAAGCGCAGGTTTATACCGCATTACGGGCCTTTTTTTTATTGCCGTGATTGTATTTATTTACCTGCAGCAGCTGGGGTCAATAGACAGAGGAAGGAAGCTAATTACACAATGAATCAACGCAAAAGGGTGGAGACCTTCCGGCGGCGGTGCATCGCTATCCTCATCATTCACATTTTATCACTTTTTTTTTGTTTTTTTGGTATGGATGTCCACATCACTTATCTTGTCGCTCGCACGCGGCTTGGAGGCAGATACGTGAAAAAAGGAAAACGGCAAGGACTTCGACGACTCAGCGAGCGGCGGCTTTTCCTTCAACTTGCGCCGGCTTGTTCTCCAACACGTCGCTGTTGCCAACACGCAGTGGCGGAAAAGGGATTACATAGCCATCCACTGTGTACAAGCGGGGGGGCGGACAGGGCAAGGGAGTGGACGTCAAAACGTTTTTTTTTTTTTGTCAGGCTGAAGGAAGGTGTGACGAGACAAGTCTTTTTTTTTTGTGTGAGGAATTCTGCCGCACATCAATTGTGAGAATGCCGAACGGCGCTCTTACGGCGCTTGCAATTACTCCCAAATGCATTCTAAGGCCCATTTCATGAACATAAAGCTCCTCTTTCTTTGCCTAAGATAGCACTTTTGTCTTTCTTAATTACCGTTCGAGCACATTGGCGCCGTCGTTCAATGTGACGCGACAAATTTTGGTCTCTTTTTATGGGGAGAGTTCCGTCATATTTTCTTTTCTATTAGGGAATCAAACTGGGTTATTAGTGTTGTCTAGCATTGCAATGATCTGGCTCATGTGACAGGATGGGAACAAGAAGCCTGAGGATTTAAATCAAGTGTGGTCCCAATGAAGACAGATTAGTGGATTACATTCATTATGAGAGCCAACGTGGAACGCGCCAATGCCTCGTTTACATCGATACCACACCGATAGCTCGTCCCGTCTTCAACCTACTTTTTCAGTCCGAGACTTATTTTTTTTGCGATAATCTCTCTCCGCGAGCACACAAACACATCCCGCTTCTAAAAAAAAAAACTGACATTCAGCGGCGAGGCGACCTATTGAGCTGAAAAGCGCCACACTGAGCGGCGCGGCGTGAATAGGAGACTCGCCGTGGCCCAGCGCCATTACTAAGATCCTTTCGGAGCACAAAGGGAAGGATGTCAGAGCGGAGCGGAGAGGATCTGGGCCTTGTACGGCCGAGGGGCTTAGCGTGTAGCTTAGAGGACTTCGCTCGGCTCCGAACTTGGGCAAATGTGCATGTGGAGGGGATGTGTTCTGGATGTGTGTGTGCTGATGGGATTATTGTGGACTCGGGTGCACATATCCAAGTGTGTGAAAAATATACTGTATTCAAATTACTCACCAAAATCAGCTCTTACGTGGTGTGATGCCACTTGTTGCTAGGCAGAAAATACCCCTTTCCTCTTGAGTGTCACTTTAAGACAGGGAGGAGAAGCATTATCGGCGCGATCGTAAACATGACAGCAACAAGCGAGATAACACGTCAGTCACTTTAACTTATCTTGTATGTCTACTGTGATTATTTTCCACCATTAATCATCTACTTTTGCTTATCGGTTCCACTCACGTTAAATTAGGCGTCAGCATATTAGAATATGCGTGCAGTTTTCATTTTGTTGCCGTATAAATTGAGGAAAAGCGTAATTGAGGGTAATGCAATCACATGCGCGGCGACGGAATCCCATTGACATTATGTTGAAATTGCCCGAGTGAATGTCGTATTACCGCCGCGCCGCCGTTTCCCTCAAGGCCATCACTCTTCCGCCTGTTTGTCAAAGTGTGAATATCGATGGCCGTAAACTTATTCATGCCCGCACGCCGCATCATCTTTATTTGAGAACGAAATGAAATCCCATTCCTGGCCAGACTCCCCGGAGAGAAATAATATGTAGCGCCGCCCGCCCGCCCGCCCGCCATCCATTTGGCCATATCAACTTCATAATTCGGGGAGGAATGAATGCGCCAGAGAGTTGAAGAGGTCACTTTAACTCCACGCCAGCGACGTCTTTTCCCCATCACTTAGTCAAGCTGCTTCCGAGTTGGGATAAATATAAAACTTATCCCCGAAACTGTATGCAAATGAGCTTTCAAGTTTTTTTGTTCTCAACCCTTCGCAGAAGTTTTTAGGAGCATTTGGCAAAGTCTCCCTTAAAATAATGAATTGGCAAAAAGATTGGCAGCGCGACGCCGCCCTTAATTTCCACGCTCGCTTCTTTTCAAGTTCAACATTAGTCCTTATTAAATTCTTTGATGTAACCGCCAGCAAGCGAGCCTTCTGTCTCACTCTCCACGGACTTGCGGAACGGGATCACGCCCTACTTAAAAAAATCTTTTAATGACCAGGGCTGGCTAACTGATGGATTTTTTTTTTTTTTCCACACGTGGAACCTTTAGAAAACTTAAATCGGGATGCGATTAGCTCAGCAAACACTTGCTGGGATCCCTCAGGGTTTTTCCTGCTACCTGTACATTTCTTTTGCTCTGGGCCCGCCCGTCCATCACAATTCAAGCAGCAGAAGACTAAACAAAGCGCAAATTTAAAATATTTCCCTGCGAGGTGGGAATACGTTTCATATTCATCAAACGTTCGTGTGAACCAACAAGTGCAAAAACGCTTCTCGTGTTTATAAAATTGTGTTATTGCAGCTCGCAGCCACGCCGCGCACGTGTGTGAAATTGTCGCCGTGCACAAGACGGACACCGGCGACCAGACCAAGGCGGCGTCGAAGCACCTTCAGCTCAATCCGCACGCGTTCACAGGTATTGGGGAGAAACTGCTTCAATGTCACGGGGGAAAAAAAAAAAAAAAGAATGAATGCGAACGTTCAATCTTCTTAATGCTAAGCCGGCAAACGGCCGGGCAGTTATAAAGGCAATACATTAACAAGAATCTAAAGTAGCTATTTTGTAGATGGGGGAGTCGAAGATATCAATCAGCCATTAGATCGTCGCCAAACAAGATGATCGGATTAACGTAACTCATTCGAGCGACTACCCAAAAGAAAGGATTCAGCTAATGTATGCATTAAAGCTCGCCATCATATTTTTTGCAAAAACTTGGCACGTCACATTCCCACTTAGGGCTATAAGAAAGATTTGCCGCCCACTCTTAAAACATTTATCCAACTCAAACTACTGATAAAAGAAATGCTCAGCAAGTCAGTCGAGTATTAAAAGCGCTCGGCGTGCACATTTTTTCCAGCCTGTGACGACGGTAAATATTCCAGAAAACTTCGCCGTGGGAGATTTTGCCGGGTTGACCTTGTGGGAATGTTTTTACCAAAAAAAAAAAAAAAAAACCTTTCACTGTGATTCATATCTGTGAGAAGATATTGAGTGGGAAAAAAAATAATCATGATGACTCAACTCCACGCACTTATGACGCCGCCTACGCGTTGACGACACTGATTGTGATTGTTTGTTTTTTGTTTTGACGCAGTTTTCTACGTCAGGAGGGCGACGACGGCGCATCAGTGGCGATGTGACGACGTCACTTTTTACAGCGACAACCTGGAACTTTGCCGTCACTGGATTCAAACCATCAATGATCAAGTGTCAACGCAAAGTATGTATTTTTTACAGTGTGAGCTACTCCAGATCGAAATGCAAAGTCTTCCCGTTCCCCAAAGAGGGGAGGGTTATTACTATCCTTAGAAAACATGGATTTCTTTCTTTTGTCGACACCCCCGAGGGAAGTCCTGAGGCAAATCTGGAAGAAAAAAAAAAAAAGTTGCTTTTCAGCAGCTCTGTCGCAGACAGTCCCCTCTCGGGCTCAGGCGTGTAAATGGCGGCATTGCAATTGAGATTCTGCTTTCTTTTCTAAACGGCACGATTCGCAGATCCCTATAGATGGCGCCGTTGCATTCTTTTACATTTGAGATTAACACAGCTTTTGAGTAGAAGATAAATATTGAAATTAAATATGTTTATGGCAGCACAAAATCAGGGTTTTTTTTGCATTTTTGGTCAGGAACCAACCGACATTTTATTGCTGACAATACTTTTTTTCCCTGTGACAAACGAGATTGAGAATTGATTTTAAATTACGTAAATTGATGTTGACGGGTGCTTTTATCAAGGAACGCGTTTTTTTTCCAGATGGATAGATGGTCGGTTGTATTGGACGAAACTTTACTTTTAAAACGACTGATTGTTAACGTGCGTTCATTCGTTTTGCAGGTGACAAGTCTTGGCGGGGCCCGCCCGCTCTTGAGTGCTTTACCGTTGAACGTTTTCCAGCGGCGTAATTACATTAGGAACCACAACGCGGAGGACATTTTGAATGTTTTACTCGCTTGATTGGATTCCGTTTGAGTCGTGACCGCACCTCGATCCCGACGCGTTCATTTGCAATTCCCGCGAGGGGAGGGTTCGTCGTATCGCCGTTTGTCGTGCGTGAGCCGGGCCACTCCGTTGTCCATAAACAAGCCATTTAGCATTTTCCGTCTGGGCGCTTTTTGCAAGTTTTATCACCAAATGATGCAGTGCCTAGCGATTGCTTCGTACACCCCTCATTATTTCTCCGGCAGCCTCGTTTGAAGGTTCTCTTGTTAATGAAAACTTCATCAAGCTGATGTCAAAGTGCACATTTGTTTAAAAAAAAAAAAAAAAAAGATTCATCTTAATACGTTTCTCCCCACAGCCAATCGTCCCAAGAGCCTGCTGGTGTACATCAATCCCTTCGGCGGGAAGCGGCAAGGGAAGCACATTTACGATCAGAAGGTGGCGCCGCTGTTTTGCCGAGCCTGCATCGCCACGGACGTGATTGGTGAGCGGCTATCGGAGGTGTACCTTAAACATCTCAATAAAAAATGACTCTCGCCGGCCGCCCGTGTCGGCGTGAAGAGGCTTGCGAGAATATGATTTGGCTTATGGCGGCCATTAATCATGCCAGCACCTTAATGGAGGCGCTGATAGCTGATAAGCTCGGGTATCCAAACACATCTATTATTCAATAAGTGTTTGCAGCGGCTACACGTAGTCGGCGCTATTGATGGGCCGTCGGAGTGAATACGCTTTGCTCTGGAGTACCGGAGTCTTTTATTTGTGTTGTTATTAGAAGGGCGCCACGCAGATTTACAGTTAGAATTTTAGTTTTGTTTTTCGAGGCTCCGAGCTCGTTTTGGGGGCAGGGGTGATATACGACCCCCGAATTAGGTTTTCTTCTTGTTGCCCGCACGCTTCCACTTTTGTCCCGTACATCAATCTGTGCAACGGGGGTCTAGTAAATACTTCAAATTGCGGTACTTTTTCTTGTCTGCCCGTTTATTGTCTTTTCCTTGTCATCGGGCTAATCGGGAATGACTATTTTACTTGTCTCCATAGTTACGGAGCGGGCCAATCATGCCAGAGATCATTTGAAAACAGAAGCAAATTTGGAGAAATATGATGGGTGAGTCCTTGACAGAATATGATGCTTTTAACGTGTCAATGGGAAAAAATATGTGCCTATTACAAAACATTTAGCTGGAAATTGCACAAAATGTTCATCCCACTGCAAATGTATTGTTATTATAAATTCATTCAAACGTGTTCCCGCTTACACTGCGAACAATTATAATGCAAAAAGTCGACACGCTTCATGTTTTTAGAGTGGTGTGCGTGGGCGGAGACGGGATGTTCAGCGAGATCCTACACGGGTTGGTCGCCAGGACCCAAACGGAGCGCGGCATCGACCCCAACCCGCCCGACGCACATTTGGCGCCGTGTTCCCTCCGCATCGGGATCATCCCTGCAGGTGACACCGGCATCATGAGGCGCTCGTGAGAACCGAGGCACTCGGACGCCACGTCCGTATCGGATGACGGCTAAAAAAACTCAAGCCCCCGCCGATCACGCTGCGTTCCGGCGTTACCTGAGGGGGTCGCCATGGCAACAGGGCAGGCGCTCCCACCGGGGGCTCGAGTAGGGTCGGTCACCCCAAGAAAAAAAAAAAGCACATACTATTATAACCCTATTTTGTATGACATGTATTTTTTTTTTTTTAGCTCACACTGTTTTTACAACCTTTTTAATGGTCAAACACGATAAAAAATATGTACATTTAATCGTACCCAAGGGGGCCTTTTTGGAACATACTGTGACAAGACATTAAGTATTTTGAGTGTATTTTCTTTTAATGTGAACATATGGCTGCTCGTCTAAATACAAAAAGATAAATGGCCCCGAACGTACTTTTACGGGCTTGTCGAATGGGTAGTCGTCTTAAGTGTACGCTTAACATTTGACTTTGACAGCTTGGGAATCTTTCTGGTCGGGGGAAGAAAAAAAAAAAAAAGTCATTTCGAAAAGTTACGCTGAGGGTTTAAAATGGACGCCTGCTATGTTGTTATTTGAACAGGCTCCACTGATTGCATCTGCTTTGCGACGGTGGGGACCAACGATCCCGTTACGTCCGCCTTGCACATCATCGTAGGTGGGTGTGACTTTTCCCGACATTGTTTTTTTTTTTTTTTTTTTTCCCCGTCATGGTTGAATAACAACGGTGGATGTGAAGACGCCGCTCACCTTTGTCAACAGGTGACTCCCAACCCATGGACGTGTGCTCGGTGCACCACAACAACACGTTCCTCAGATATTCCGTGTCGTTGCTGGGCTACGGATTCTACGCCGACATTCAGACTGACAGCGAGAGGCAGAGATGGCTGGGCCCGGCTCGCTATGACCTGTCGGGTAACAAAAACAACAATGGCCTCCGTGAATGAACTCACTTGGAATTTCCCCTGAAGTGAACTGTCTTGCCCTGCTGGCCCCAAAAACAAAATATGTCCGATAATATTCAGCCATCCAAAACAGGCTCAAATCGGTAATCGGCATCCTTTTTTTAGCAGCTAACTTGGATAAGTGAGCCGCATCCCGGGATGCCAAACACAATGCGGGCTCTCACGCTATTATCATTTCAGCCAAACGAGAGAAACGGCAGCACAATTAGCCACTCCAAATTGTCTTTTCAGCTCTGAGCAAAGCCGACAGAAGGGTATCGGCGGCAATTGTCAAGGCGCCTTCTTGTGTTTTTTTTATTTCAGGGGTAAAGACCTTTCTGAGTCACAACTATTATGAAGGCACCGTCTCGTTCGTTCCGGCTGAGGACAATGTGGGCAACCCCAGGGACAAGGAGCAGTGTCGGGCCGGGTAAATAAAACCAAACACAATACAAGAGCTGATAGCAAACAGCAATCATAGAAGGACAGAGCTCTGATGTCGAATCTTAATGGAGGCAAAATGTAACACAAGGCTTGTCGAGGCTTTGAATGTGATAGCGGCGCCGCCATCACAATGTGAAAGCGGGTCACACTTGTGTTGCAGGTGCCGCGTTTGCCATCGCCAAACCTCGTTACAGGAGACGAACAATGACGAGCCGTCAGACGCAGGTAAAAGATTTTGGAATAATAAATGACAACTCGGGAAAAAGTTACCGAAATAAAAATTGTTGTGCTCAATGAAGCACATTTATAAAAAAAATACTCATTTGCGTTGACAAATTATGTTCCTCATTTCTGCTTTTATACTTTAATTAGAATTGTTTTGTACGGAGGCCTCGGTGGGCTTGTTGTCACGAGGCGTGTTATCACCTCGCAAGGCGCTTCGGCGGAGTGACTCTAATGAATCGTTTAGAAGTCTGCGATCACGTTTTCGCCGCCGCTCCTTTTGATAAGCTGACAAACAAACGAGAAAAAAAATAAAATAAAGGAGGGGTGTGATTCTCAGAGGAACGTCAGTGTCTCTTCAATGGAGGTTTATAACGAGGAAATGGAGCTCACTCTTCCGTTTGCTGGACTTCTTTATTTGCGGTGAAGTTCGCACCAAGTGGGAATACAAACTTGTCAATAGTACAGACTCGGGTTTAATCCACCAAAGGAAGATGCCCGCACACTCTGGAGCTGACTTGCGTCTCTCCTACGTCAACAATAATTACTTGTCACTGAGGCTAAGATTCACGACTTCATAATGACTAAAAGTTATTATGATGTCAAGATGTGTCAATTGACTTAACGGCACATTTCCACACTGTATTTAGTTATACTTAGCGCAGTTCTATGAGCCTTTTCCAGTTAGTTACTTGCTCTTGATGCGCACTTGACTTTTGTCAGACTGTCAAGTTGATTACGACTCATTAGGTTCTCAGGAAATGGAAAAGGTATCAAGGAGGGCGACACAAAAGCTAACACAGCAGTGACGTCAAGGATTTTTAAGTGCTTCCAAGCGGAGGCGGTATGAGTTTGAAAGGTGCCTTGTGCGTTGGTTACAGCAAAATGAGTAAAAAACAGCCACGGAAATGTAAAACTCAGATACGAGCCTGCGTGCTAACGTCGATGCTAAACTAATATCCATATCGCCCCCCCTAACATGGCCGCCACGTTCTTTAGCCTGCTCTAGTCTACTCTAAATCTGTAAAACTGCCGATTTTTTTTCCGTCTAGTCGTTGACACCTGGACGGAAATCCGCGGGAAATTCATCGCCATCAACGCGGCCAACATGAGCTGCGCGTGTCCCCGCAGTCCGCGGGGCCTGTCGCCCTCCGCCCACTTGGCCGACGGCACCGCCGACCTCATCCTGGTCCGCAAGTGCTCCCGCTTGGATTTTCTCAAACACCTCCTCCGCCACACCAACAATGAAGACCAGGTAGCCTCCTGTCAATCATTTTAGGTTCGCCCGCCCACTCGCTGCGCTAGCAGCTGACTCGGCAAACGCCGGTTCACTTAAGTTCAAGTGCCCTCACCTACGTGTCGTAAATAACCTTCACCCGGTGGGCCCGTGGAGATGCCGCTAATGGCTGCATGGGTGATATGCGGAACATAAGAACCAGACTAAGGCCCTCTCAGGATAGCGTTGGAACTTGGGCGATTAGTAATTATTACCTCAGGAAGTGGATCAACTGTGCAGCTGCCTCGGTCAAATGTGCTTAAAGTCAACACAAAGTCAAAGAGTGAAATCAATATTTGGGTCGCGAGGCGTTAGATGGTTAAATTGATATCGTCACGTCCATTTTTCTTTAATTGTCTTTGTGACTAAACCAAAATGATTGCAAAACAATTCTCTGGCGTTTCGTAACTCGGTGTTTCCTATTCGAATGAACGAGACAGGCCGACGATTCAATTCGTATCAGTAGCGATGTTCGGTCGAGCGGAGAAAAGCGAGAAGCCACTAAGCGTATTCATGGCCTTGTCACATAGACTTTTAGGCCGAGCGTCCGGCGTGAATACAAAGCGAGAGCGCCGTCATAAAGTGAGTCCGATGTTCGAATAAACGGCTGTCACTCTGCTTTTTTTTTGGGAGGTGAGCGGACAAGAGCGGGCGACAGGAAAGAAGATGAGAATAGAGAAAAAGTGGCATCCCGTGAAGTTGGAGAAAATTGTTTGCGGGGCACGAGTGAACCTTTTGGCGACGCTGACTGAGATGAAAAGGGAGACTGACAAAATAATGCGTTCTTCTCTCGGTTTTTTTTTTTCTTCACCCCGCCGTCTTCTCGCTCCTCTGATGCTGATTTGCTTTAATGCGCCTCCATTCTGCCTTCCTGCTGTTTTTGTAAACGAGGAGGAAAGTCGGAGAAACTTTTTTATTAAGAAATCACCGGGGATGTGTTATAATATAATGGGGTGAAATTCACTTTTTTTTTTTCTTTATCTGGGATTTGTAATTTGTCCGCAGTTCGACCACTCGTTCGTAGAGGTCCACCGGGTGCGCAAGTTCCGCTTCCAGCCCCTCCACAATGAGCCGGTGTCGCTGGAGGACCTGAGCGGGCCCCAAAAGACAGCGCCCGAGAGTCCAATTTGCTCGCGCGACTTCGCCTACAGCCACTGGACGTGTGACGGCGAGATCCTGCCTTACGTCGCCGTCCAAGTCAGGTGCTCAAACTTCCGAATATATTAAGGTCAAATGAGGGAAACGACTTCTGTTTCACGCGTTATTGTCCTCTACTTACGAGGCGCTGTAATGATGCTAATTTAACAACCCTCCCCATCTTCAACGTGTACTCCCTTTTAATTTAGGGCGGAGGTTTGTGCGTCCATTTTATCACCTAGCCAGCGTGGAAATTGAGTTTTTCGAAAGGGCTGTTGTTTTGAGTCTGATTAGCTCGTATGGATCACAATTGTCTAAGCGTGTCCGCCCCATCTGTCATGTCAGCGAGTGCGCCACACGGGCGATAAAACCACACGAGATGAAATCGTTAAACGGTGTGTGCGTTTGTTGTTGTTGCAGTGTCCAGTGCCAGCTGATCAGACTGTTTGCCCGCGGCATCGAGGAGAACAGCCACAACCAAACGCCGCTGTGGCTTCTGGAAGCAACAGCACACCAATCTGTGGACTGAAAGTTGAGCGGGATGGAACTTTGGCGGGGTAATTATTAGCACTTCCAGCCTGAAGGAGCCATAAGCGAAGATGAAGGCTATTTCCCTCTTCTGGGACAACAGATTAGATAAATTTGAAAAACCAAGTCATTTCCTTTTCTTTGATGAAGACAAAAGAAAAAAACAAATGTTTCATCTGTGATCCAAGCGGGACCAGATGTGAGTCAGGAACTCTTGTAAGGAGCCCATCTGATAGACTAACAAGGCCCCGATGATGTATTTTGGATAATAAGGTAAAGTGGTTGCTAAGTGGAGTTTGTGTGTCTCAGCGCTGAGAAACACCTGTGGCTCCACTGCGGCTAAAAGCAAAGCGAAGCGCTGACTCGTTCCGGCCGAAATTAGTCCAAATGAGACATTTTTGCTGTCATTCGAGACTTCTTTGCTCAGATGCACTCAGATGTCAAGCTGGTCTTGATGTCTCTGAAGAAAGGTCACGGAAAATTTGAAGACTATTTTTAGTTAGCGTTTATCTGCTGTATCTTCAAGTCTCGGCCCCTGAGCCAATCAAAAGTTCTTTTGGTTTCGCAATGGAAATGAATTGTTTGACCTTGTAGTCCACTGACTCCTATTGAATAACTAAATAACCAACTCATCATTATTTATATATCGTGCTTTCCCAACAGCTACAACAAAGTTCTTTTCATGAAACATTTAAAAAAAAATACAAAAAAATTAAAACAGCAGGGGGCACAAAATTGAACCCTGCGGAACACCATATTGAGATACTCCGGATGGTTAAATAAAGGCAATCTTAAGATCTTGTTGTCAGTCAACTGTAACAAAACATGTGAAAGGAAAATTGTTTGCCAAAGTAAACAAGTGAGTAGCACAAAAAAGGCTTTAAGACTTTTATTTCCTTTTCCTGCTCATGTTGCCCATTTTGTTTAAAAACTAGTTTCTCCAATCCGGCGCAAAGTAGGAGATATATCACTGACTGGACAGATCATTAGGTAGGCTTGCTAAAGAGGAAAACGGAGTAAAGTAGTACACTAAGCAAATAAGAAACATCCTGGCCAGTCTCATTAAATGTGTCATTATGCAGCGTCCAAGCGGACTAACGTGTAAATTTCAGTGACAGATAAATAGGATGAAGACGAGGAGCTGTATTGATTGCAGTGGGCCTCCTGTGAGAGGGCTAGATCAATGATGCTACATCTTCTTGGTCAGGAGCCACTATTCGCTCTTCACACACGCCCTGCTCCCCTCCCTCAACCTCTCATACACACTATAATGTACTTGTAGATGCTAAAGGTCAGACTATAAAGAAGAGCCCTGTGGTATTTCTTTTTTTTTTTGCATTATAACTGCATTCATTTGTCTTTTGGATGTCGGCAATTCCCTAGCAAAAATGCTACGTTCGAGAAAAGATGGACATGCCCTAATATTAGACATGATTGCTCTGGAACCGTATTGATTTTGGATGACAAAATGACTGACTGAAAAATATTTTCAAAATTGGCTCACGTCAAGGCGAGATATGTTAATGGTGCGTAATCGCGTTCTTCAGAGGTCATTGTTTTACATCAAAGCAAGAATGCCATTGACTTTGAATGATGCCCGCAAAGGACATTCCAAATGACAGTAAAAGGTCAACTCGGAAGGTTTATGTTCCTTGTTGGCTCAATATCCGATCCAAAAAAGAGCAGCTATGTTTGTGGTTTGAGAACTATTGAGTAATGTTCTAAAGTAGCAATTATTTTACCTGAGTATAATTCGAGGCTATTCCATCATCAGGGATTATTGTTATTGTAAGAGGACAATCATGGCGGAACGGTTCGAGATGCTTCAAGTAGCCAAGGTCAACGTTATTATTTATTTGTACCTCTCGACGAGCTCCCCGAACCCCGAGCGAGAAGCCATTACCTCAGCTAGTGCGTTGTTAGCAAACATAGGAGAGCCCGCTCGTGACTTATTAATCAGAAAACAAAAACGAAGCCGCCCGGGCAGCCAGACAAACACACGCACGACGCAGGACTTTGTTTTTCTGCGCAACGTCAAAGTTATTGCGCTGCTAATGGTGCTTGAAGTAATTACACTCTCTATTGTTGCTCGCAGGCCGCAACGTGGTCGTCCCGGCGTAGCGCGCACGCACACACGAGGCAGACTAACAGTCTTGCCCTGAATGGCGCCATTAGCCAGAAGGCATCTGCTATAGCTCACTCACCATCCAGTGTATGTGGAATAACTCAGCCTGCATAAAAGGGTCAGCAGGAGTAAACATAGTAATTATGACTTATAGCTACTGGAGCGTGGGTGGGAAAGACTGAAGGTTTTTTTTTTTTTTTTTTTTTTTTTTTAACCAAAGCAACAGTTGAGTCCAAACAAAAAAAAAAAAAATCTCATTGCTTACTTTTAGTGGTGGAAAAAGTGATTGACTAATTGTCCACGTGGAAAGATGCAACAACTACTAAGGCCTTTTCGAAAAATCTGACAGACAGACAGACAGTAAAACTGTGCCACAAGTATTCTAAGTCTTCCAGTTAACCTCTAACTTATGTGATTTATTTATTCGGTCACACAAGGTAGATGTGATTCCCGGCTGCCTGTTGGACTGTGTCGAGGCGGGATGCAGCACAATCCAATATTAATGCACCTCAGCTCGGTGTGACTCAAATGTCTCTTGGCGTGAGGCACTATGTCCTCCAGGAAAAAATCCCAACCGATCTCACCGCTCTCTATTCACCCTCGCGGCCCATCTCGGGGGATATTTTGTTCAAGTCCTTTGCTGCCCCCCCCCACTTTCCCCATCGGTGTGATGTCACAGGCTTGTTCTCCCGTCAAGGACTGCGAGGGACTGAGAAGTGACGCGCTGTCCTGCGGAGCCAAATCGCGGCGGGGATTCGGACAAACAAAAGTGGTCACCTTCTAAAGTAGCTGCCACTGCTGGACGAGAGTGACGACTGACGGCCACGAGAAAGATCTGGATGACTACAAACAGGACGCTAACCATCGGCAGTGAAAGACATCAATCGTCCTTGACGAGTGAATAAGTTAAAAAAATCCTTTCTATGGCAGAGTCAAATGTTAGCCAACCACTTTAGCCCCACTTCAACACAAAGTGGAAATTGGCCGAGTAGGACACGGTTGAGAGCGCAAAACAACCACATGTAAGCCACCAGGAGCAACAGCGTGTGTCACAAACGTGCAGGCATCTCTCACAAATTCACACGACTTTCACAAAGAGCCTTCCAGTTCTCGAGTAGGTCCGAGAGTGCCCCCTTCAGGATCAGTTAGACTTTCCGCATCTTATTGCATCTGTCGCTTCCTCCATAGGAGAAGCATCCTGTCCTTTTTTTTTTGGACTCTTTGCTGAACAAGTGTGGAAAATCCCGAGGTATCGGCACCACGTGAAGCCATTACCAAACGGCAAACACACTCGACGGCTCTGCAAACAGCGGCGCTCGCGGCGCCGACGTCGTGGTGCTGCAGAGCTAACAGACAGGAATCATTACGTGCTTCCGCCGGGACCGACTCTCGACCATATTTGACGAGCACACAGATGAAACTGCGCAGGTGGGGGAGGGGTCAAGCAGTGGCGGACATACGTATGCATAATCGGCAATATCGGCCGATTAATCGGTCTCACCATGCTGCTTACATCACATTCAACAAAATAGTGAGTTGTACATTTAATCGTTAGTTTATATTCATTTCTATGCCGACCGTATTATTTCAAACCTGCACCTAAAATGGATGTCATCACTCGTTGTCTTCTTAAACATAATTAAAAAGGAAATCTACAGGTCGGTAATGAGGCTGCACATGGTGGTTGGGTCTAACCCCAAAATACAAAAAAAATAAGTATGACACGTGTCACGCCAGGTTCCAGGAGGTGCAGAATCCAGCTCAAAACACAAGCCAATCTAGAAGACACGTCACCTTTGAGAGAATACACACGTCTGACACACGCACAAGTCACACTCCTTCATTACCATCCTCACAGCAGCCCGTGTTCTAGTCAGGGTGCGAAGAACTAGCTCGATGACATTCAGGGATATAGTATGCCCCCCCCCCCCCCCACCCGGCCTTCGGAGGAGCGTTGCGGGTCATTAAAAGTCAAGGCGGATGGCACGTCGTGCCTGCAGCGAGCGTGTGAGGACCCGTCTTATCATCACATATGTATTTGCCGCTCGCGGAGTTCAAGGGTGGTCGGCTTGAGGGGCCCGAAAAAAAAATGAAGGCGTGAGACAATATGATGGAACAAGTGTGTTTGATGGCAAATAGACTTTTTCTTGGTCAGGATCCCAAGGTATGGATGAATACTAAAATAATCTCGTGTGGGAGAGGAAGGTGAGAAAGGACTGAGATGGGTGGAAATGTACCCGGCTGAGATGTAAGAGCGTCCTTGTCTCTTTAAAAACAACATCAGTCGAGTCCCAGTTCGACGAGAGAGCAAATTTAAAATCGATGGGGACGCGCTCAAACTTTTTAAGTCCAGGAGAAAGTCTTCCAAGAAACCGACCCCTCTTAACAAAAATTCACCGATCATTCATCAATGCCAGCTCACAAAATGAGTCAGACTGCATTGAGCCAATTCTCAGAATGCTCATTTGACTCGTCGCAATGCGTTTGAAAAAGAAAAAGGATTCTTTTTCCGAGTAATTTGATGACTAGAAATCGTTTTTTAATGAATGATGATGTCGCATGCTAGATACTTGTATCCATTTACAACAACACAACAACCTGCAGCGGAACTTTTAGTCCTATTTTATGATCGTATGAAAACCTGATGCACTGACTGACTTTTTTTTAATAATCCGGCCCGGATGTGAGCACCATGCCGAGACCGTCTGCGCGTTGCCATGGCGTCGGTTGCTGCTGACGTGATCAACCGAGTATGAAACCAACATGGTGACGGGGAGTGGCACTAATTGTTAGCTTTGCCACACGAGGGAGAGCCGAGGCATCATTAGGCGAGGCGTCGCAGACACGCTGGCGAAATGTCAAGGGAGGTGCGGGTGGCGTTGCCGGGTAAACGCGCGCACACTCTTCTGAACTTTTTTTTCCCCCGCACGCTCAATTTGCAGCATCGTTTGCAGCTAAGCGCGGCGTCGGAAACGGAAAAGGTCAAGGGCGCCGTGTTCTTGTTTGTTGGTAACAGAAAAGTATGATGATGCTGCTCAATTTGAAAGAAATGCTTCCTGGGCCGCAACATTGGGAGGCAAAGACAAATATGGCCATCGGTGGCTTGGCACACGCTCGCAGAGGATCCAAAGAGAATCCGGAAAAGGGGGGCCAGATGTTCCACCGCAATGGCGGACACGGCAGCACGGCGTGTTTGGCGAGGGGCCGTCGGGACGGGAAGGTGCCCGTGTGCCCGCTCACTCGCTGCAAGGCCAAACAGGGCAGCTGCGCGAGCTAGCTAACAGCCTGTGACCACGCTAATTATAAGCCATTCTGTGATTATGAGGCTCTACGGTGGTTCTCCACCGGCCACCAAAAACTTTACGCTGGCTAGACTTAAAAAAGAACTTGCTGAGAACTTTTTGAGAAAGTGAGTGAAACAAGAAGCGTCCGTGGGCCGCAGCCCTGTCGGCGCAGAGAAAAGTGCCTGCGAGGTGTCTGTAAATCAGAATCATTACAGCGCTAACCTCCGATCCATCTTCATCCCAGCGCGCCGTGAGAAAGCATGGGCAAACAAGCGGAGGAGCCCGCCGCAAGTCGGCTGTGGAAATGAGGTGGGGCGAGGCCGAGGTCCGCTCGCTGCTCGCCGGCCTCCCACGCCTGAATCCGAGCCCCGCCCAAGGTTGAAGGCTCCCCTTGTGGATGTGTGCTGCGGCGCGGCAATAAGAGGTGACTCGTGGGCCGATTGTGATTTATGTGGTGGTGGGTTCGGGTGAGCGGGACGCGGGCCAGCGAAGGGGAGAAGATGGATCCAAAGTGCGAGCGAAGGAGACAATCTGATTACGGCCTTATACCTCCTTTCATCTTCATCTTCGACACTCACTCTTCCAACAGGCACCGCCTCCCTACACTTAGCCTGCGCGCCGCATGTTGCCATGGTAACAGGAAGCTCCAAACACACAGAGATGAATACGTAGGATGTGTCACATTCCAGACATAGTACAAGGTATACAGGCATGATGTTTTCTTCTTCCCACTTTTAGCTTAATGCTAGCAAACAATGCAAAACGCCATCAACGGGCTAACAAATAGCATTTTTGTTGCCGTACATGTAAACAGAAAATACAATATTCACTCGCGCATATTCTTTATCCTTAGCAAAGAGTACATCTGAACGATTTTGATAAATAGCCTAGTTGCAGTTTTTTTTCTCCTTAATGTTACAATTGGGATTTAATATGGAATACATATTGCATGGATTTATTTTTTTTTTTTTTACAAACACAATCTTTATTACAACTACAAAAATGATTGTGGTATTATATATCAGGCTTAGCCTAACATAAAGTCTAATGCAAGGTATATCTGGTCATGAATCGCCACGCTCCCAAGAATTCAAGCGCACACAATCTTAAGTGCTTTTGAGTTGAATCAACAATAGAAGTCAAGCCTGTGTTTGATATTTGAGGTGAGAACATCCACTATGGGGAGAGAAAAGGCTAACAATGGTTCCATTTGCTTCTGGGCTGTGGAACAACGGCAAAGGAAAAAAAATGGTTTGACACGTCCACAATTTACACTGTTCCAGAGTGATGGGCACACCATGTTAAGAAGAGACAATCAACACACCTTCCCTGACTGATATGAGACACATTTCATATTGTATTTTTTTTTCCCACATGTTACAACACTGCCATCCAGTGGCGGTATGAGGTAATGGCAAAAAAGCCCTGCTTTTGGTAAATGACTTCATTAAAACAGGGGGGGTTGAATTAAACTTAAATTAAACAGCAAATATGGCAGGGGGAGGGGCAACTGAGGAGATCATTTACAAAATTTCACATCCAGAAAAAAAACGTAAAGTTGCAGCAAGACTTGTCAAGTCTAATTTTCAACTAATTCCATTAAACTTAATAAGATGGCGAAAAAGGTCCCCAGATAAATTTAGACAATAATGTACGAGTCGCATGGGGCATAAGGGGGGGGCGACATAAGTAACAATGTAGAAGTCCCATTAATACGTTCCATTATGTGAGGACAAGCACGCTGACTTGGAATTATTCTCTAATGAATGCAAATTAGCTTAATTAATGACCTCATTAACATAACTTCTTGTGTTCGATACATCACAGAGACACGCGGGACATTAAGCAGCTCAAGTGGCCCCTCGTTTATTCTGGTCCCGGCTAATCTATATTGCATATTTCTATCATCCCCGGACGGTGTCGACCTGTCATCCCGATAAGAAATTGACGGCACATTTGCCTCCCTCGTGGTTAATCTTCGCAGGCTAATGTTAGTGTTTCTAATATTAGCGCCGAGAGGAAAATTATCAGTTAATGGTTGGGGTCAGATGACTTATTCTGGAAAGGTGAAATATTTGAGTTATTTTTAATTGCAGCTATTTTATTACTTTTATACTTTGTTGTAAATTATGCAGTGTATTTTGTCATCTGAATCGCAATAGTTTGACTTTTCTGTTGCAAAGGCTAATCCCCCAATAATCAAAATGCAAATAAATAAATTGTAAATAAAACAGCTCTGAGCAATTACATATTCAGGACAGTCATTTATGCACCAAACAACTCGATTTATAGTTATAAATGTGAAAACAATATTCAGGTAGCAGCAAATATTTGACACAATGGAGCCTTTCCAATACAATTTTAAGGTCCCTTTGTAATGAATAGAAAGTCATAGTAAAAGTTTATTTCTTTTGCTGTTTTTTTGGCGTTTGAAAGCACCACTCTAGTTATAGATAACTCAAAAATGAATGTACAAAATAAGTGGGCAACTCACCTGGGCTGAACTAATGATGACTTGTACAGCAGTGCACTCCAGTGGCGAGATGTGGTACTGTACGAAAGAAAATGACAGTTCTATGAAGTTATCATTCTGGGACTAAAATCAACAAATTTGACAGCACTATACTGATATATTCCGTAAAGAAAAAGCATAATGTATAAAAAAAAAAGTGGCAAACTGACCTGTGACTTAAGAGTGGCTGAACCGACAATTCTGCCCTCCTGTGGCAACATGTGGTACTGCAAGGTGAAACAAAAAATTACTTCTATTTTGTTAGCATACTAAATAAATTAGGAGTCCTGGCATTAACTCAAACAAATTTGATAACAGACATTTTTGATTAATTTAGACTGAATGGTGTTACGGTTGAGTCGTGAATAATAATTAAATTTACACACCTGTTAGCATGTTCGGTGACAGCCACAAAGGACACAGGAAACAAAACATACCTTAAATCCGTTTACTTAAAAAAATGTACATCACATTATGCGTTACAATAAACGTATGTTTTTTTTTTGAAAACCCAGCGGTTTTAATTGACTTCACTGTACATTTGTATCCAAATTCAACAAACCACGATAGCGAGTCAAAAACAAGGAAATGAAGGTAGTCGTGTAAATGAACGTCTGCCTTGCACTTTATAGTACACCAGACAGTATCATTTCAGCTCCATAAAACAGAACTGAGATTTAATTTTACCTTTTGAGTCACATTGAGGCCATTTGCCACCAAGCGTGGCGTCTCCCAAAGGCTTTGGAGCCTGTCGATGCGTTTCGGTCTAAAGTGCCTAGAATAATTATGAGCGCAAATGACTTTTTTGTTACTTCAAAAATAGCTCACAGTGTTTCAGTGAGTCATTAAGTAAAGGATATTTCAAATAAAAATCACGTAAAAATGTCGAATCGCACTAGTAAGAAAAAAAAAAAACACGGCGTTGAGCGGTAATTACTTCCTGGCTTCCTATTGGTTAAAAAGCAAATCACGTGATCGAACGAGAATTAAACTACAGCAGTTGTCAAAACTCCCAAAACGGCAAAGGAATTCAAACTGCAAACAAAAAGAAATCAAAATAATTTACAAGCTAGTGTAAACATGAGCTTAGGCAGAACATGGCAGATAAAACATTTGGCAAAAAAAAAAAAAATAATAATTAAAAAAAGAAATAAAACAACATGATACATTCTGTGCTTCTCGTATGAAACCAACAACAAAAAGGCTTCTGGTAGAAAGCTTTTAAGACGACATCCAATCACATCGTGCTAACAAGACAAAAACCAATAATAAAAAAAAAAAAATGTCACTGTACGAACCGGTCAATTGCATGTATGGCAATGTCATATCCAGTTTGCTCATTTCCAAAATGATTTGTGCAACCTTGACATTTTTGAATGTCCTTTTATGTGGAACCTTGGGGTTTAGCCATGACTTAGCATCATAAATATTCAAATGTCAAGGCTTTTTTTGTGTGTGTGTGTCTGAATCTGGAGGGGACTAATGACCTCAAAACACTCAACAGAAGCCAAGTTGAGTTTGGCAGTACATTTCCACACCTCGGAGGAGTTAAGACCAGCTTGACTCTTACACAAAAATCACAATTTCTCTGCTGTTCAATCACCACATTGAAAATGTCCAGTTGAATGACTGTCATAATAAAGTGCAGGGAGAAACTAGCAGTCAATGGAATAAGAGCCTATTTAGTACCACGTTGTGCTGAAATGAGATGTTCTCTGTTGTGCTCAGTCAGTCATCAGTCCAAACGGGTAAGAAAAGGCATATCTGGACCAAAAAAAAAAAAAAAAAAAAAGCGACAAAGTAGTTTGACATTTACACAAAAACACCAATGCAAAGCGACCGTGAACTAAGACAAAGGCTTTGTACGGTACACACTTGAGATCAGATAAAACGCTCCAGAAATGGTCAGTTGAGAATTTTTCCTTAAAGCTCCAGTCATGATAGTGAAGACTCACATCGCTGGAAGAGGATTTAAAACCAAAAAAACGATTTTGTCACACATGCAACACGCACCACACAAGAGGAACGACACCGAGGGACGCAGTCAGTTGACCGGGGAGGACCAGCCTCCCCTCGCTAGCATTGTGTTAAATAAAAAAAACAAATGCGCCCAGGAAGAAGTGGGATGGCAGTCGCAGCTTCGACGGTAGGCGTCTAAATTTCAGCAGAGGCGGCGGCAGCGGCTGCCGGCGGCTTGCTGGTGGTGATCACCTTGGTGTACTGCGTGAAGATGGCCTCGAAGGCCTCATCTCTGTGGATCATGGCGCCGAACACCAGCGGCTGGAGGAGATGGAAGAGTCAAATCTATCATTCGCAAGCGACTCTTGTTTTTGCTTTGGTATCATTTTGGAGCCCGAAACGTTGTTGAAATTAATTTCTTTAGCATTGTTCATGTATTTTAATGTCATTTCTTGGTACCTTCTGAGTGGAAGGAGTTGCGATTGAGATGCCCATTCCACTTCCTGGTAGGACAGAAAGCACCTTGTACTGGAGGAAATAAAAAAAAGGTTAATTTCAACTTTTTTTTTACCCAGAATACTTTTTTTTTTTTTTTCTTCAAGCAGTCGTCACCTTTTGTATGTCAGTAATGTCCACCAGTTTGATGACTTTATTCTTCTTGGAGGAGCCCGACCTGGAACTGGAGCTCTCAAAGCACAAGTAACTGGAGGACACACAGAGAAGGTGGCATCATTAATGCGTCTTTTCTGTGTGGCACTTTGAAGGGGGGGGGGGAATCCTTGGAGACATGTTCTACTTACTTCTCTGTGACGTACAGCATCCCGTTCCTGATGTAGTCGGTGGGCATTTTTCGGTCTCGGTTTATCAGGCAACACCTCCAGCCGTTCTCGCACACTGCCGACGCATTCAGAAGTTGGAAACCTGCTCATATTCCCGACATGCCGGGCCGCAGTGGCAGACTCTCACCTGGCAGGGGGCGCTCTGACTCAGACAGGTTGAAGACCTCATGGAAGGCGCCCTTCTTGGTGCTGTGGGAGCGGCCGGCATCGTCCTCGCGGTTCACGCCGCACGGCACCGCGGCCAAGCTGCCTCGGGAAGCCACGGGCTGCACCTGAACACGACAAAAAAAGACAAAAGGAGAATTATGAGGGGGGGCAACAAGCCGTTTAAAAAGCATCTCCGTCATCTTCATACATGAGCTTTTGTAGTTTATGGAATTATTATATCGAAGAAACACGTTTTCTTTATATCGCACTGAACTCCCTATATGATTTTTAAAAAACAAAATAAACTAAAACGACAACTAATAAACACTAAACTAAAAGTAGCAAGGGAGGAACTATTGACCACGATCCACTCTAACGAATTCCCATTGACACGGCAGAGGAACCAAAGGGAGACACAGCAAAGGCCCTACCTTCTCTGTGGCAGAGAGCTGAGAAAGAGAGATAGAGAGAGAAAAAGAAAAAGGAGAGGACAACATCCTGTGACTGAGGCCACAACACACATGCCTGTGATACCCAGAGACGACCACAGGGGGCAGTAGCGAGAGGCAGATGATGGAAAATATAGAGTAAAATAAATGTGAATGATTTAACAATAGGAATGAATGAACATTTATGACAATCCACTTATTCCACATATGGCACTTGAACTGTTTTTTTTTTTAAATGTGCTCCTAATTAAAATAATAACAATAACACGCTTCTAAATTATGTAACCCAACGCAGCCGGATTGTGACGCAACCACAAAGCCTTTCACAGGTACACACCTGATTAAAAGTCAGCTTTTTTGCATTAGCCGCCACAGAAATGAGAAGTGGGAATAATCCCCGTTGGCGGCATTAGGCATATTTTCTTTGCACGGCTAAGCCCTTTCAGATGCTCTGCAAGGTGCAGGGGGCGTGGCCTACCCTTCGAGACACTGTGGCGTTGGTCCTCTCCTTGAGCTGGGGGTCGGTGGGGAGGCTGTTCCACACGATGTACGGCGTGTCGTACTTGTCGCGCAGCTTGGGGCAGCTCTTGAACAGGAAGTCTATGATGAAGAACTTGATGCCGGCGTAGAGGCCTGAAAAGGAGAATAGCGATTACAGTGCGAACCCGTCGGAATAAAGCGCCGCTTGTTTTTACCCATCATGAAGCCCATGAGTTTGTACGGCAGCACGCAGGAGGTGATGAAAGCCACCCACAGGCAGATGTACAATTTGCGGGTGCTCTCTGGCTGCACCCACATGAAAAGGCTGCAGGGAGGGAGGAAAAAAAAAACAAAAAAGAAATCACAACAGATGTCGACTTTCACCACGGCTCGGCAGGAAGTCTCGGTAGAAAGCGCAACTCGTTCAACTCACTTTTTTATCTTCTCTAAAACGTCCGCCATCTTCCCAAAAAGGTTCTGTGAAAAGAAACTAGGTCAACAGCTTGCATTTAAAAGTTACAGGAGATTACTTTGCAAATAAGCTGCTCAATAAATCTTTCATTATTTACTACACACGATATTGCGCAATTGTTTCGTTTGTGGAAGCACCTGTGCTTTTTGCGCAACGTCAAGGACCAGCTGAAACTTCTCGGACACGGTCAGGTCTTCCTTTGGGGGATCCTGAGGGGCACAAACGTCACAAACAAACCACGAGGCTCATATTAATAACAACAGCTAGCATGCTAGCTTGTGACATCGCACACGGGGAAAACAGCACCCACCATGGGTTCAGAGACCTCAGGCACAATGCTCCACTGTATCCTCCAACCTCTGCAAAAAAAACAAAATTAGCTTCCAAGTGTCACTTTCAGACGCATCCTTCAGACGTTACCTAGCGATGAGGTAATTTAAGGACAAGCGCAAAATGGCCAGGAAGAGGAACATGGGGAAGGCCCAGCCATGCCAAGCAGCATTCATGTAGATCTGCAACACAATTAGACAAACATATTTTAGGTAATGCAAATAAAAATAATAAATTGCCAGTGATGCTCACAATGAAGGCGATAGCTGAGGTGTAGACAGAGTGCCAATTGGATAAGGCCGAGAGGTTCCTTAAGAAGTTGGTGACAGGCCGAGCTCCTCGCTCTGAAAGAATAAATATGATTAAACTGAAATCACAATATAGAATATTTTTCAAAAATCGCTCTCGTGAGTACTTACTGAGTCGCCTCATGTTTTCTGTCAACCTGGACGGAGGGGCAGAGACAAACACGGAAACTTAGAATGCGCAAACAACACAATTTATCCTCAGAGCGACCATAAATCTACTTGAATAACAAGGCGAAAATCAATACTGGACAAAAGTGGAGACATTTGCATTACTCGCCGGCTCCTTCCCACCTTTTAGCACTTAGCGGTTCCTCGGCCTCCACGGTGCTCTCCTCGGGTTGGAAGCGGAAATCTTCTATGTAGACGCCCAAGCGCTCGTACAACCATTTCTGCAGCCGCGAGCTCCACACTTCCTTCTGCTGCTGCTGCTTGTCCGCTACCACCCCAAAAAAAAAAAAAAGAAATTCAGTTGTATTTAACTTTTCACACTTAAAGGTGGTCCGTACAGAAGCACACGTAGGTCAAAACATGCTAAAAATAGCAAACGGCATTCTTGCTATTGTGCATGGTCCTTCTCTTAATGATGTCAAGAATAACCCGCACTTCCCAAACACTCCCTTTCCTCTCCCGCTTTCTATCTCACACACACACCTTGTCATTTCCTGTTTGGATGGACTTTCCTTGCAAAGCTATTTATTTCTCCTCCCTCCCTCAGGGGCTTACCTGTTTCATTATTAGATGGTGACTGTTGTTTTCTAGGAGGTTGCGGCGGGGAATCCTCCAGCCTGGGGGAAGTCAAGAAAAAAAAAAATGTGGAAGTGGATTTTATTTTTTTATTTCACTTTCAGTTAGCATATATAGCAAAACAGAAAGCAATTGTAACATCAGGTGCCGCTCCCGCTCGTAACATTCCGTGAATTTCCATACGCCGTATCTAGGCCAGCTCAGTCGGCTGACGGCGTTAGTGACTAAATTTAACTAAGACTATTCTCTTCCCACATGGAAACTTCCCCACGTGACCAGAACGGTCTATTTTTAGCCGTCAAGCTCCTCCGACGCCTCGTTCGTCATGGATGTTTACTACAAGAGAATTCCCAACAGGACGGGACAATCTGCTGAACTGTCTTGGACATTCGAGTTTGCGTTTCCGTGCCGAGAACATAAAATCTCCTTTCAATATCTTGGTTGAAGACTTACAATTAGAGTGTTCAATATATTTGGAACCGATTAAATATTTTCTGCAAACCACTTTGGCTCATCAATTAAACACAGTCGGAGGTTGCTAATGCTGGCAATGTAGCGGTGGCCGATAAATAAGCACCACGAGCGCTAAAGTGGCTTTTAAGTATGTGATAAACATTAGCATTAGCCACAACATAAGAGGCCTTTCATTTTGCGCAATGGTGAGTTTTATTGGCCGGTTAAGAGGCTCGCATTAATATTAGATGCGTTCCATTTGCGTCGTATTTGCAAAACATGGCTAATTCATTGTGCTTTATCTAGTTTTACAATCCAAATTATTTTTGCTTAAAGCATTATTCTACTGATCTTGAACAGTAAAAAAAAAAAAAAATCCGGTAAACACATTAACTCCCAATGACGACTATAGACGTCCTTAGCTGCCATTGATTGACGGTCTTTTACCTGGACTTAAGCACGTCGCCCATCTTCTGCTCCAGGTCGAGGCGCTTGCTTCGCTCCCTCTCCAGCTCCTGCCGCAGGGAGTCCACATTGGTCTCCTCGCGCAGCTTCCTCAACTCCTCCTCTGGAAGACATGACCGAAAAGCTCATTATACAAACCCCGAGTTCAAGTCCTTTCCAAACTGTTTTCAATCCAATACATTCATTTTGGAATTTGACGCCACGTTCCTGCAACTCCAAATCACGTGACGCAGAAGCCCGGCTTTGTTTATCGTGCCACTTTCAGTCTTTCACCTTCAGCTCCGTCCCATTATGCCAACCCACCGGCCTCCGACAGCGAGTGGTCTCGGGTGTCGGGACTTAGGAGAACAACACGGGCTGCGTTTCCTCTCTGTCCTTTGTCTGCCGACTAAAGGGATGCATGAATATTTAAGGACGGAAGGCAATAAAGTCAGAACAAAAGAGCAAAACCCCCCTAAGGGACAAAGTGCGGGTGCCCTTTTTAATATAGCCGACAAATAATAAGGCTTTTGGGTTTCTAAATGAACTTCAAACATTTGATACTGATTATAATCATGGTAGCTACTTCCTTTGTTGACGCCAATCTATGAGCGTGCCTAGAGTGGAAAGGTCGCCAAAGGGTTCAACGAGCTAAGCAGCTTAGCGGTGGCTAGCTTAGCGGTGCCAGGAGAACTGGGGTTGTGAGGTAAACCTATTAGGAAATTAGCGAACTGGAGTGAGGGAACCAGAAGTCGAACCTGCTCTAGAACCGAATCCAGATCTTTGTATCAGATGTTTTGCTTCTAAAAACAAAGTCTGGACCGTGAAAGCGACAAACTTACTTTTGTGGCTCTTCAACCTATCGACCGCTCCGGCGTAGAGCAGATCGAAGCTATCAAAGCTGAAGTCGTCCACCTTGCACACCCCCATCCGCCTCTGGAGCCGACCGCTCGTCGGGACGCCGGAGCGGCCCGGCAGGGAGGCCGCTTTGGGTCGATCTTGAAACAGATCCACGGCTGCCCTTTTCGATTAGCACGGCCCAAAGTCCTTAAATGCCATCATCTCGTTGAATCGACGTGATGGAAGACTGCTTGCTCTCAGAAACGGACTGAGGAACTAGAAGCGGAGGGGAGGGCCCACTGGAGGTTTGCAAGAGGTGGGGCCTGCACCGTAAGAAGGCCTGGAATTTGTAATCCATTCCAAATATTGTTCTGATAACGAAGCGGACTTTTGCATCAAGCACGTTTCCAGCAAAGGTTTGGCTGGGCCTCAAAAGAACTGTGAGAACTTTTGCATCCAGGAACACGGACAAAGGCGCTTTTCATGAGGTGATGCTGGGAGGTCATTAAGGTTCATGGAGACAGAGGGAAGTCTCAGCGCACAACTTGCCGCGGCTATGACGCAATCGGGCTTTATTTTATCTCGTGACGGTCATTGGCTTCTTACGCTCTCCCAGTGGCCAAAATTCCACTTTGTCTCTTAGTTTCACTTTGTCGCCACAAGCTGCTGACTGCACTCCTCCGCGTGACACGATCAATGTTGTGCAAGCTTGGAGCTTCACGTCTACTTGTTTCCACCAACAACACAAAAACAAAAGGCGACCCGGACTTATTGTTGGCCAGAAAGCATGAGGGAACATTTCCAAGTAAATGACCAAATTCGAGGAAGGCTGTGCACTGTTGCACATGTCATCGAGCTTAAAAAAAAAAAGATGGCGCACTAGTGTACAAACTCGATTCATCTCTGACCTTCAGTTGCACTATGATGCTCCACGGCAGCAGTGCGTGTGTGTGTTTTCATCCCAGCGTGAAGTGGAACAGCAGCTAGGACACCGCATTGATCGGCCGGGCCAGTATAGAACGCGCGGCCCTGGCGTGCTCCGCCGCAATGATGCGATCATTTTCAATCAGCTCTCAGAAAACAACAATGCTCAAACCAAGCCGATAGAAAAAAACTAATTTGTGGCTCACATTCTTAGACACATTCGTATGCGGCAAGCAATCCACATGCTACAAAACTGCACCCAATAAAAAAGGCGTCTCGCCGTTCAATATTGTGGCGTTTTGTCAGGCTTTTTCAAATGAAGCTCCGCCCCCTTTTTGTTTACACATTGCTTTTCATCACGGTGGTTAATTCATTCAAGGAGGCGCCATCGACGTGGCTAATGCAGTTCACGGTTTCCTGTAAGCGCGGCGTGCTACATTGATCCGCATCGATTGTTTTTTCCCATATGGTGCTCGACGCCACGCTAATCCGATATTGTCGTACGCTTTAAAATTCCGATAGTTTCTGTAATTAGCTAATGTCATCGCAAGTGGCGGGAGGGGGAGGGGGGCGGACTCAAACAGGAAGACACCTTGATCAGAAAATAGAACGCAGCGGTTGGAAAGAGGAAAGTGGGGGTGGGTGGCATGACACCAAGCGTCCGATCCGACCGGGAACAATTCAATAGGTGGGCGAGGAAACGGGAAGTAGACGCTAACCCAAGGTCAACAAAAGTCACAGCTGACACCTCCAAGTGTAATGAAATCCTTCCGAGCAAAAAAATGGAAGTAGGCAACATTTATGGGATCTCATGTCCACATGGTTACATATTAACTGATTAAGTTCCCTCAAAATAGCCCCCGGCCAATGGCGAGCAATGGCAAAGGGAGGGCATGGGTCACCGTGTTCACACACACATCGTTTCGAATGGAAACTTTTGTGTCCCGGTGTGGGTCAGAACACAATACACCTCGGAGTGGGGTTGTTTGTTTTAGCATGCAGCGTGGGTCCCGGTATTATTTTAGGAAGGAGAGCCAAAAGATGTGTGAAAGAAAGCGAGCGCGCCAACGCCTACACCTCTGACTCGGAAAAATAGTTCTTTCGGGAATAACGCTTCAATTTAGCCATCGCTACAGAGTAGCTTAAAACTTCGTGAAGACAGGTGTGTAATCGCCTGCCGCTTCCACAAGAGGGCGACATAGCACTTTTTATACATTCGACAAGGCTGAGTTCCTTTGCCCCTAGATGCCAAAAGATGGCACCGAAGCGCTATTTTTCTTTCCGCCAGCGCGCAAAACAGCTAATAGGTGAATTTTCTAGTGAATCATGGCAACTATGAAATCTCACAGACACAAAGTAGAGCCCTTGAAAGCAAAAGCTTGGTGGAGACAGAGTACCCGAAAGAGCTGTGAAAGTCAGCGAGAAAGATGAGAAGCAAAAAGAGAAGCCGGGGAGGAAGGAAGACGAGCCCGCAGCGTGCGTCTTGACAATAAATCAGGCTCTTTTTGGCTCCGGCAGGAAGCTTTATGAGGGGGAGGAGAGGGGAGGACATAGCCCGAGGTGCTCTCTCGCTCTCACATTGGTCGCCTTAATAGATATGAAGTGAAGAAAAGGGAAGAAAGGATGGACGGTCCATTATAGGACGCTGCCGACATGCTCGAAGGTGAGACGCTACACTGGATCGACATGTCACAAAATGGCCGCCAGGCGTCAACTCACTTCCACGTAGTTTGTGATGACGCCAAAGTTCTACTTTTACGCAGAATACTCACGCAGAAAGTGTTTCTCCAGTAAGGCAATTTCCAAGTGTCCTTTCACTTCATTCAGTCGTTCCGATTCGGATCTCTGGAAGTCCTGGATGGCCGCTGCCATGATGGGAGACCCTGAGCCAGCCTGTGCAAACACAAAAAAAAAATATCCATGCAGAATATTGAAAAATACATCCCCATCTTCAAATGTAAGGCTTCCATTATAAAACGTCTCTCAGGATGGCTTTAGCAGACGCACACCGAGTGACTCACACGAGCGTTTCCTCTTTCCTGGTTCCGATCCAGCCGGGAGGAGAGAAAGAGGAGGATTCCCCGTTTTTTTTTAGCAACAGGCACGCAACGCGAGCGATGAGGGAACGTGCAAGGCGGGGAAAGATGGATGCTCAAGCGCAAGCCACCACTGCAGGGTGATGCGCCGCTCGGCTCCTTTAAGAGGAACACACGCTCGCGCACTGCGGAAGCTTTACCCTCGCCGACAACCAGCGCCAGACAGGCAGCCACCCGCATTTGGGGAGGCACGCTAAATGAGTGAGGGGGCAAAAACAAATGAAAAAGAAAATCCCCATGCCTGAACGTGATGTATACGGAGGAAAAAGCATCACCTAATGAGGTTGCTGCTGCGCCGGGGTATTAATAGCGATTGTAATTTCCCTTTTCAATCAATTGGCTGCTTCTGCCTCAGCGGAAGGGTTACGTTAGGTCGAACCTCGCCTCGCCGTCTCCGAGGTGAATATTCTCGACACTTGGCACAATGCTGAGCTGGGTTTTCTGAGAGTGAGTCATCGGCATGGTGACGTAAATGATGCGCTCCCCGATGGGCTGACACACTGGCAAAACACGTTTAAAATGCCACTGTCGGAATTCCGCCATTGACTAAAGAGATCATCTAAAAACGAGCGTCGCGTTTCGAGGAGCACCTACGGGGTCTCGCGGAGGCTCGTCGTTGGCCGGGCGTTTGGGCGCCACCTCGTCGCTACATTCGTTGTCGGAAGCGGGCGGCGAGTCTCCCAGCTCGGGGAAGTCGTCCCGCGTCCTCGGGCCTCGGAAGCGGATCTTGTCCAGGCGCTTGAGCATGGTCAACACCGCGCACCTGGGCTTTAGCTTAACATGGCGGACGGCAACCCTGTTGGGGGAAGACGGAGCAGAGTCAGCTTCTTAAAGTTGGCCTGCACAGGATGTGTGCGTGTCGGAACCCGTGACAAGCGTATCCTTTTAACCCGCCTGACACGTCTGTGACCGCAGCGCATCAGTTGGCCTCATTTCCGTGGCGGGAGTGATTGCAGACATAACGGCTGCGTTGTGCTATCATGCTCTATTGACTGTTGACAAACTAGTTCAGCCTGTCCATTGGGAACAAAGACATAATACATGAAATAGCCGGGGCACTAAATTTGACCAGAGATAAGTCGTAGCATGTTCCACTCCAGTCCTGTAGGTGGCAGTAATGAAACAAGAGCTCCAAGCAGTGAAAAAATATTAACAATGTTCAATTATTATTGTTTATTTTTTAATTAATTAATTTATTTATTTATTTGAAATTGTGTACCTTATTTTAGGAAATAAATCTCATTTTCAAATGTACACAGCTGGAAAATGGCCACTCCAACAACACCTTCCTAACTGCAAAAGAAAAAAAAAAAAGTGTGTCCATTATTTGGTCCCAATCTGATGGACGACAAGAATAGTCCCACTCATTCACTCTTCTGCTGCAACCTCCTCTTGATATGACTTGAACTGACGCTTATCAAACTTTCATGTCCTTATATAATAGAGCGGCTCGGAGCAGAATAGAAATATAAACGCAGAGACTTGCCGATAAAACGTGTGTACCCCGAGTGAACCGAGACGCACCTGAAAGCAAACAGAGTCTAGTCGAGCATTTCCCTATGCGATAGTAGCAACCTGTTCAGTTTTTAGAATTCTATGAACAGTCCCCACCCACGCAGGGGCTGCTGTGACTGCAGCTTCAACTGGTGGGCAGGCTGAAGAAGACATCTGAAAACGGACAATTTAGAAATAACTTGTCGCCATTTTACTCATGATATGCAGTACACAAGTCAGGCTGTGTAATCTTCTTCCAATGACTTGTAGTGGCCTTGCAGGTCACAGACGGTGCAGTAGCCAATCACAGCCGCTCGTGGATTACATGCTATAAAAAGGCACACAAGAACTAAACCTGCCCTATAATAAAGTGTCAAAAATAGAATATGGCATAGTGTACTTTTTTTAAAGAAATGGCGGGCCCTCTAACGCAAACCCTCAGGGGGGCTACATCAAGATGGCTGAGCAATCACAAAGTGTGAAAAGGCAACACCGGGTACGTGGGATTATTTTAGTCACTCAGCACGACATTTAGTTTTCATAAATTAATTTGTTCTGCCAACTGGAATGTTGCGATTACATCACCGAGGTTACGTAAACAGCGATGATCAATAGGTTGTGAACAGCTGGTCAATTTCTCAAGTGGAATTTACCAGACTGGACAACCCAAGTTGTGTTCAGATATGTACATCTTGCAATGTACAACAAATCTCACAAAATGTTAAGTATGAGTCATAATAGTGATTGAGAGTCGAATTTGGTTTTCTCCCAATGTCAAGTGGGAGTACATTTTCTCGGAAAGCGACAGGGAGGCGTCCTGTCATTTGAACTATCCGACCTTCCCACGTGTACTATTAGGCAAAACAACACTTTCGAACACTCTGCATTTTTATTTATTCATTTTTTGAAAGATACTGTAATTGTACAAATTCATATTGCAATTGCATATTGCATTATTCTTTTCAGTTTCAGTTTTTGTTTCTAATATTTGGTTCTGTTTTCCATAATTTGCCCATTTTTCATTTGTTTTGATTCAGATTTTTCAAAATATTTTTCCCAGTTTATTGGAGGTGGGTTATAACACTAAAAAAGTTATACTGTACACCAAAAACGATCCCCTCCCCTCCAAAAAACATTAAAAAGAATATTCCATATAACATTGTATAAATGTAATTAATTAACTAGGGCGTCTTGGAGGTGGACAATCATTGTTTTGCTGCTTTTAAACCACCACAGAAGGCCAAGATAGCATAAATTATGATACTATTCTCGTAGACGTTTCATTTTTTGTGAACAATTTCAACAATTATAAATGACTTCATTTTAAGCGCGCATGAAAACACAGAAACTTACCGTCATTTTATCAGGTTCCTTAAACGCACCACGGCACGCGCCACAGATTAACACCCCCCTAAGTGCGCATTTTCAAATAAAGTGTGAATAAAAAAACACATTTGCTTACCCTGCGCGCAAATCGTAGCAAAGTTTCATGAACACTGAGATTGGCCTTCGTTTATCCGTCAGTACACCTGCTGCTCAGGACGTCCAAATCCACGCCAGTGTTGCGGTGAAAAAGAAATAGCTGCTCCCCTCACTCAATACATCACGATAACGTCAAAATGGAGCCTCTTCTCTTCTTTTGTGTATCCTAGAAGATGGAGACAACCAGAAAACGGCGGTGTCGTCCCTCCACCAGGGAGCGAGAAGTGCACCGTTAGCCTTAGCCCGGGGCTTGCAGCGGAGACGCTACCTTCTCCTCTTGTTGCTTTCGCACTGGTGACAGTGAGGGAAGGGCCGCGGAAGTGACGTCAGAGGGGTCTCTTAAAGGGGCCTCGCAAGGGAGGGAGGGAGGGATACCCCACATAAACAACAATTCCACAATTTGTCAAATCAATTAAAATTAAATTGATATTCGTCATAAACGCACTCAAGTGGCGTTAAAAAAAACATCACTGATGTTTTTGAACACTTGTTACATTAAATCCAGGGTTTGTTATGCTCATTAGATCGATCACAATGGAACGGGAAAGGAGATAATCGTATGGCCGCGAGAGGGCAGCATCCCGCCTTAAAAGTGAAGTGCAATGATTTTTCAAGAATCCTCCACGAGAGGGCAGCATTGCATTTCTAATTTTTAAAGCGTCGCTCTATTTAGTGCGGATAATATAGTTTGATACCTGAAACTAATTAAGCAAATAAATGCACCCAGAACAAACATAAGGTGCACTTATATTTTTTCTATGTGGAGATATCGGTCGCCTTGGCAACAAACGCCCCAATAGGCTTGCAACTTGACCCGGCCTTCTAACCTTTCACATAATACGCTTGACAGTGCCTTGTGGCAGCAGACAATATGCGTGCATGAACAGTATTTAGTCAAATGTGGATTTTAGGCCAATTTATAAATACCACCGACCTCATTGATAACGCCATACTGCATCTCCCCTAATCTGCTTCGTGAACTCTGGAGAAAAATTCCACTCGTTAACATGCTTGACAATATCTCGGGGCTTACCTCGGAAAGCCGGCGGGCCTCGTGTGAGTGCTCTGAGCTGTGGAAAAAAATGCAAATAATGTCGAACAGCCTTGTAAGGTAACGTTCTTATCTGCACTGATATTATTCTTTCATTTCTAGAATGGCACACACACACACACACACACACACTCAAGTACAAATTCAACATATTTAATTTGACCGATTTTGAACTCCAGTGTCATAGAACCATAAAAAATAAATATACATTATGTTACAAAATATTTCCAGTGTCCAAACAGTACAAAAATGACGTATTAACAATTTTGATCACACAGGCAGAACATAGGCGGAAACAAGACGAAGGCACCTTTGTGAGTGGTAAACATAACTTCAAAATTTAGCTGCGAGGTGGATTCTGGTGTTTGAACTGGAGAATCCCGGTGAGAACGGGCAAAATCTTCACGACAAGTGTGAGAAACGGCTTTATAGTGCTTCAACATTTCCATCCTTCCATTAGTGCTCTTTCTTTCAACTTAAAATCCATTCGGAAGGCCTCGGCGTTCATCTCCTGATTGTTCGAGTCGGATAAAGAAAACAAATACAGATGGATTCCCGCCATCGTTTCCCCAAACTTTTTCATTTGAGTTCAAAAGTGAAACAAAAAGGAGCACTTGTTTAATTGCCTTCCTTGAAATCCTATTGGACTAATGCACCAACGTGTTTCCTACAAGTCACATTTGCAATACATTCCAAGGGGGGGGACGTCTTCATCTTCTTCACTCTCTTCTCCCCCTTTTAATCCTCTGATGCATTTGGCACTCAGGTTCCATCCTCTTTTGTTCCCTTTATCGTTCCTTCTTTCCTTCTACTGGCTAATACTGATCTCCGGAGAAAGGCCACCGAGAGATGACGCGGGTCTCCCCGGGTCCCGTCTCCTCTTCTCATAATGGTGGGCTGGTCTGGATGTCCCTAACAGGTCAGATCGAAGTCTCGTTACTGCCACTGTTAACATGCGGGGATTTCAGGAAGGGGAGGGGGGAGTGCACAGGGGGGTGCAGGGAAAACAAAACATGCAAAGAGGGGTGAAGGAAGTGGTTACGCGGGATGTTATGAAAACACGTTAGCATTTTAGCTTAGCGTTGGGAAAAGGCTGGGAAATAACTAGGCGGTGATTCTTTCGCATACCACTAGAGGGCGCTACTCACTCTGAGTCTGTGCCGTTGCCGCCGTTGACCGCCCCCGACTTCAAGTGCATGGCCATCCCGCCGTTAGTGTCCCGATAGACGCCCGCCGGCGACGAGCTGATGGCGATCTGCGGTCGTGGCGGCACGGCCGGTTTGACCAGCGAGCCGTTGTTGCCGGGACGACCGCCGTCGCTGGAGGCCAGCGAAGCCCGGCGGGACGACGGCGCCATGATGTTGACTGACGTTGGAGACGGGGAGGCGGCCGTGTTGTAGTTTGGTGGCGGCGAGGTGATGGTGGGCGAGTTGTAGTCGCTCAGCTTCTCCCGGAGACGGTTCTTCATGTTCTTGTCGGTCAGGGGGGGCGGGTAGCTGATCTTGTTCTTCAGGATCCCTGACAGAAACAGAAAGTTGTCCTTTTTAGTTCTTCACTTAGGACACAAGGTTTGAAAAAAAAAAATCTCGGACCTTTTCTTTGTTCCGGCTGGTGGTTGCTGTTTGTCTGACCGGTCGGCGTCATGACCTCCTTGACGGGCGCCTGCTTGTCTCGGTCCTGAGGTGTCTCCAGCCTGTCCTGCTCTCCGATGTGGTTGATCTTGGTCTCCGGGTGCAGCTCCACGTTCACCTTGGTCTCCACACGCAGCCTCTCCGGAGCGCCGGGTTCCTCGCTGTCGCTGGCCGTGGTGGCGTCCGTCGGCCAGTACGGCGTCACGTGATTGGACACCGAGTCCACTTCAAAATTTGGGAGAAGATATACTGCTTGTTAAATAGGGCTGTCTAAAAAAGAATCCGAAATACTTTGTCCTGCATGAAAACACACCTCTACCTTTCGGTGTGCTATGAACCGGCTGCCTCTCGTTGTTCCACTTGGGCTTGACGTCGATGTCGTCATCCTCGCTATCGGACGAGTGAGACGAAGCGTAGGAGGAGCTGTTCTCCTCCAATGACAGCTCGCTGTCCGAGTCAGAATCTGAGGCCAGGAAGGACGGGCGATCAGATGAAACATCCCGCTTGAATCTTTTCCAATCCCGTGGCACTCACCATCTGCCTTGGAGCCACTTCTTCGGAAGAGAGGTCCATCAAGATCTGTGTGTCCTTTGGCCGTTCCGGATGACACGCTGGGCTTCTGGCCCGACTCCTCCCTGCTTGGACCCAAAAGAGACGAAAAAGGATTTTCTTAAGATTGATGTCTTGCATTCCATCCTCTCCACCTGAAGCTGAGGAGAATCTGGCTGGAGGACAAATACGTTCCTGGCGAACCAACAGACAACTATGCATGCGTGTGTCAGTCATAAATTCCCTTCTCTGCAGCTATGCTCCAATTTCATGCCTACATCGACCCCACTTGCTCGCCTCCGGTACCAGGCGGCACGCCACGTCCACCTCCCCCATCCATTAACCTCGGGGTCATCTCATATTACCCGATGACAGATTTATGAGCACAGCCCTAATCTAATACCTGTTAAACCCCCCCAGTAAGGAATCCGAAGCTACCGAACGAGTGTCCTGACTCACTTTGATCCGATCGGCAAAAAAAGTGAGTTTGTGGTGTGTTAGTGATTGTGAGCCACGCATGCATAAGTAGAAGCGGCCATGCGGTCAGTGGGCGTGCTGTACCTCCTGAGTGCGTAAGCCAGGTAGCTGCTGCGGCTCTTTCCTGACCTGAGCGTGCTGTCCAGAGAAACGTTGGACTCGCCCCCGGCGGCGCGGTAGATGAGCCCGTCGTCCGTGTTGTTGCAGTTGAGGGAGCGCTGCAAACCACCGTGACTAGTCAGTAAAAAAAACGTCAACAAAAGAGTTCAGAATGCGAGCGGTCCCTCACTGTGAGCAAAGAAGCCCGTGTGGTGCCTGTCTCATCCGGGAGGCTTTTCTTCCCGGTGAAGATGTTCTTGAGATGCTTTCTCACATCTTTGTTGAAGAGGATGTGGAAGAAGAAAATGAAGATGCCCTGGAAATAGAAGGGAATGAGTGAGGTGGTCCGCCGAACAACAACAAAGCCAGAAAACAGAAAATTAAAACAGCGGGGGACTCAAGATTGAACCCTGTGGAACCCCATACTGAGGTAATTTGGGATACGGTTAGAGTCGGGGCTCACCTGCAGACAACTGAAACCGGCAAACAGGTAGTGGAAGGTAAGCACGTCGCTGTTGACTGCCATCAGGCCGAGCAGCCAGGTGGCGCTGATGAGTAGCAGCAGTAGGAAGGCCATGCGTAGTGCTGGGCTGAAGAGGGATTCAAATAATTATTTTTAATCAGCAACTTTAAGGCCATATTGAAATGTCAAAACTTACATAGCGCCTGACTTTTCAACCGCCTTCTGCCTGCGACCACAGGAAGCCTTGGCAGCCAAAATAAAGATCACAATGTTCACCTATGGATTTAAAAAAAAAACATTAGTCATTCAGTGCTGATGCTTTGCCACCACGTTGACTATTTGAGGGCAAAAACACACCAAGACCACGACAAAGATGGGTCCCGCGAAGCTCCAAATGAGCGTGTCGTGCACAGACAGCCAACAAAAATCGGGGTTCCCGTAACCTTGAGGGTCCAAGCCGACAGCCAAACCTAAAACACGAGAAAACCAACGTCGATACACGAAGAGTCCCGGATGCTCGTTCAAGACAAAATTATACCGGTGATGATCGCCGGGATGCCCCAGCCCATGGCGTAGTAGAACCTCATGTGGCCGTGGTTGATGTTGCGCAACTCGGTCAGCATGCGGTAGATATGCAGACCTTCCACGAACATCCACGCAAAGGTGCACATGTAGAAATAATGCAGGAGGATGGCGATGACTGTACAAACAAACTGCAAAAGAAAGAATTTAAACACACTTAGTCAAGCTCTAGATGCATCTGAAAAGTGCCAACAATGACCCATTATCCCCTCTGGAGGTACAAAGAGGTCTTATCTCCATTAGGGTGGACTAAAAGCACTTTTAAATCCTACTCTAATGCCTCCCCAAGACTAAGTGTCCAACCTGAGAGAAAAAAAAAATAACACGACACATGGGAGAGATTTATCAGGTTGAATTAGAATGCTTGCCTCAGGGTCTACCGCCGTGGCCTCCTTTAAGAGACAGGTACCAGTCGCGGCATGTCTCCAGGGAAGTGTGTGTGCGTGTGTGTGGAGACTTCAAAAGTATTCCGACATCTTATGATCCAACAGTGTGTGTGTGCACGGTGCCTACTGTAAACGTTCCAAGACATTATTTTACTTGAGACCGTTGTTTTTATTCAAAAATGATTTATATTAGATTTATATTATTATATATTTATTATATTAGATATATTATTTATATATTATATGTTATTTTTATTATTTATATTATATCTATATTATTTATATTATATTTATTATTGTATTTATTTATGTTATTTATATTGGGGCTAGGGGGGGCCTCTACCCCCATTTTTAGAAATATATTTCCTCTCAACAAATCAAAACATTTCCTCTCACCGGATTGTCCGTCTGATTGATCCCGAGCAGGAAGACGAGTTCGGAAAAGAAGAGCGCCGCCACCAGGTTCCTGTGAATGACGTGCAGGTTGGAGCGCAGTCGGCGGAGCAGGCACAGCAGGATCAAGGTGAGCAGGAGCAGGAACAGGGAGACGGACACCGTGGCGTAGGTGACGATTTTCAGGGGGAGAACATCGCCGTGCTGTGAGAAGAGCCGAGAGACGTGAGAAAAGCTCGCCGGAATATTCCGTTGAAATGACCTCGGTACCTCTCGTTTGGACACGTCCATGAGAACAGCAAAGCTGGTCATGTGGTTACATTGACAGCTAATGTGGCTGATGTTCCTCTCAAGCACCTCGCAACCTTTGGAGGACCAACCACCCGTCCCTCCGATCCTAAACGCACACACACACGTGTTAACACGGCATACCAACGTGGGATTTTCTGCGTCCAACGCACGCGATGGAGTGATTCCAGAAGACGCAGACGGGCTTGGTCCTCTCCTCTGTCTCCAGCAGCGAGTACTCCAGAGTGATGGGAGGGTCCAGGACCAACGGGAGAGGGGGACCCTCGCTGTGGACCGTGGCGCTTACAATTGCTGTGTTGATCACCGGGCGGTTCGGGACTCTGAGAAAAAAGAAAATCCAAATTTATTCTGATCTATACACGGTGAGAAGATGCTGTCTACCTTAGACTTCTGCGATCCGGGTCAAATCTTTCCGGAAGCAGCTTCCCCAGCGATTTGTACACTATCACCACGGCAACCGGGAGATGGATAGTGGACTCCAGATGACGCCGGCTCCTGTCATAGGAGGTGTGGCCCTCCACGAGGGGGGTCCCGGTCTGGGCTGCAGGCGCCGTCGTCGGCTCCGCTAATCGAGGTGAAGAAGCGACGTAAGCACAAAAGACAAATCGAGGTGAGTGTTTTTCGTACCTTTGTGTCGCTGACCGAGTAGATTGAAGTGAGGGAAGTGAACAGAGGATTCGAGCTCTTCGGAATATTCTTCATCGATGTCATGGAAGTGGGGGAATGTCGCCTTCTGGGGGTCCGACACGTCCAGGTAGTCCACGGAAAATACTGCAAGGAAAGAAAATGGAAGCGTGGACAAAAGTTGATGAGGTCATCATGTCTTATTCGTATTAAAAATAAAAATAAAATAAAATAAAATAAAATAAAATAAAATAAAATAAAAATGAATCAGTAATATTACTCACTCATGTTGTCCGTGACAATGGTGAAGGGTTTTAGGTAGGTTTTCCTCACGTTCCGCGCAAGAGTGTTTGCATAATCCTCAAAATTCCGAAGCAGGTGGGCAGTGCCGCCGTCTGTCTTCTGGATTTGCTCCCAGTGCGCTTTCGTGTCCGGGTCCAGGATGGCACTTCCGGCTCGGACCAAATTCTAGTTGAGGTTCAATTAGGAAAATATCATTAAAAGAAAAAAAATAATTGTAATTTTTTTTTTTTTTACAATCGTCTCCCTTACCTCGTTGAATTCGGCGTCTTTGGAGGCTGTGAGGTCGAATCCCGCCTGGCGGCTCTCGAACTGCAACACGTGATTCAGCAGCTGGGCGGCCGTCTTCACGTCATTTCCGTAGTAGCTCCTGGCTTCGTTGGTGGCGCCGTGGAGCAAGCGCACGATTCTCTTCGACCGCTCGCCATCCATCCTGGAGGTATTTCGACGTAGCTCTTCATTCTGGAAAAAAAAGCAGGCCGTTTTTAAATAAGAGTAGTTGGAGTTGGATATTGCTTCGGGTATTTAATTCGACATTTTGCGAAGTAATCACCAGTTTTGTGAGCTGAGCGAAAGAAGCGGCGGTGCAGTTGAACAGCTCGGGCGACAACCAGCCTTTTTCGTCGCTGCAGTGGCGAATGGCCGTGCCTAAAACATAGATTTAATAAGCACATTAAATTCCGTGCCAAAAAAAAAAACGCTTTAAGTGTCCTTGTTTTCATTCAAGGCTGAATGTCAGGGAACAAAGTCACTCTGCAGTGACAACAAAGGTGTTGTCATGGCGACGCAGCTCAGTTGTCCTTAAGGCAACTCACCGATAGAACCTTTGGGACAGTTCATGGCGGCCGGGCGTCCAAATTTGGTCTTGGGCCACCAAATCCCGGAGTCAAACGCTTTGGGGCAGCCTTCATACACCACTGTGGGAGGAAGACTTTCGTCAGTGCTTGCTGAGGATGTGACACCAGAACAAAAATGTCCCAAATTCAAAGTCCCCGCACGTTCGCTAAGGTCAAACACTGAGCGCCAGTGGCATTCTTCTCCTGTCTTCCATTCAGTGCTACTGTATTGTACCCACTGCCAAGAAAGCCCAAACGGCGAGCTCGCCTCTTCTGCTTGACTGGCCGGCGACAAAGGCGGAAAGCGAGCTCAAGCGGCAGATGTGAGCGACACCATTTGTGTCTTTGTTTTAATGTTGTATACCTTCGCATCCGTTGGGTGTGACTTCAGCAAAGGGGTTATCGCAACGGTTGCATTGGCGGCCGATCACGCCGCCCTTGCAGGGGCACTGGCCCGTGAGCGGGTCGCAGGTTCGAAACTCGGAACCGACAGAGAAGCAGTCGCACGGGTAGCAGGTGTCTTCTCCTTCCGGCCGGTAGTGATTCTCCTGCGGCGGGAAATGTTGACACGCAATCAAAATAATGCCTTTTAAATAAATATAATCATAAAAATAAATATAATAATAAAAATAGAAATAAAATAAAAATAATAAAATATAAATAATAATGACAGTGATCATACCTTACAGCGACACTCTCCCGTCGTCTTGTTACAATCGTTATGAAATCCCCGGCTGATGTCGCAACCGCAGGGGCCGCACACGGGACTGCCCCACCAACCTTGAGGACACGATTTCTCCACTCTGGTTTCACACAAATTCTTGCTGTCACGCCATCGCATCAGCTTGACGTATCTTGCGTACGGACTTACTTGTTTTCGCAGTACTGCCCGTAGTAGTTGTGACCACACTCGCAAGTATAACCATGAGAGGAACTGGGCTTGCGAGCGCAGGTGGAAACATGCTCGCACGGGTTGAGCTGACAGGCGTCCACGCACTCCTTTCCAAAATAGCCTTCAAGACAAAACGCAGATGAGCCGGGATATTCTGATTTGGTCGGGGTGCTAAGTAGCGTACCTGGGTCGCACACACACGTGTGCGTACTCCAATCGTCGCTGCAGTGGCTGTTCTCGGGGCAGATGTTGGCGTCGCACGGGTCGGCCAGGTCGCAGCCCTCCTCCACGCGGATTTTCAAGCCGCGAGACATGATCACGTTGGCCACGTTGGTGGACGTCTCGCCCATGCGGACGCCCTAATACGGCAAAGCGTTATCATCCAACGTCGAGTTAGGAATCCGAGTTTACTCACCTGTATGCAGCCGACAAATCCTTCCCTGACGTGGTTTCCCTCTCCAGGCAAACCTCCGACATGAAGAGTTTGAAGCTTCAAACCCGGAAGGTCGTTCCCGATCACCACTGACTTCTGCTTAGGAAACCCACGATTAAAATCCGTACATTTAAAACCGGATGGGCCCAAACGCTACCTTGTACATTCCGTGGTCCAAAGAAACAGCCGCCACGTATCGGAGCGCCTTGCCATCCTTCACGCTTCTCAGCTCCACCAGTAGGTGGTGCCACTCCCCGTCGTTGACTCGAACTTGCGGAAAGCTCAGCGACGCCACTATCTGTTCCATGAGCAGCACTTCCATTCTCACCTGTTGCTCGCTCACCTATCCGATAAAAAAGGATTAAAAAAAAAAAAAGAAACGGAGAATTACGGTTTCAGGATCGCCCACCATGAGGCTGATAGTGGAAGAGGGGCCGGCGTTGGCTTGCATCAAGGTCCCGGCCGGTTGCCGCGTCCGGAACATGAGGCCCATGTACCAGGGGATCGCGATGGTGATGTCCGGCTCGCTCCACGATACCATCGCCTTGCCGTCAAAGAACTGAGGTGACGGCATCACTGTTGGCAGTAACCGAAAAATAAGCGATAGCAAAAATGCTAACATATAAAACCTTTCTGAACCTTGTTCGCAGTTCCTCCCGCCGTAGCCAGTGGGACAATCGCAGCTGTACGTGTTCCACTTGCTGACACACACGCCTCCGTTTATACACACACCAGGTGTGCAGAAGTTTCTCTTTGCAGGGCAACCTAAAAAAAAAAAATACCATAAAGGTTAAATAGCGTTCAAACGAGTGTAATTCCACCACGTTAAATGTGACCGACCTGCTGTGGTGCCGTTGTTAGCGATGTAGCTCGCCATGTCTATGGCCCTGCTATCGATGCTCAGGTTCCTCATGCAGCCCACAAAATCCCGATTTCGCACCGGGAAGTCCTCGGGTAAATTGGGGACGCCGCCGAGTAACAGCGGCCCGGTCAAGTCCAGCGATCTGTAAAAATAAATAAAATAAAATAAAAATAAAATACAATGTGTGAAACCGCCAGTTGTGTTTTCTTCCCACGAAAAAAAAAAAAAGGCAAGTGAGGTAAAGGTCTTAAATTTGTCACAAGGCTAAGCTGCTAGCATCACAGCAACAAGAGTCAGATTGAGCATTGTAGGTCAAGTAAGACGGATCGGCGGCTTACTAAACATCAAACGCCGACGGCTTAACGGAGATTTAATGTGATACAATAACCAACAAAGAAAGCTTTAACCTCTGAATGCTCAGATGTTTGCATAAACGGTGCATTCTCAGGTCAAGATTGGCTCAGGCAGGATGTATCATGTGTGAGGAAGTAATCAAGTATTTATTTAAGTCACATCTTTGTGTGTGTTTGATTTTACTTTTTCTGTCCGGTTTGCGTTCCTTGAGCGGCGCACGAGTAGTTCCCAATCTGCTTCCCGAATCGGATCGCCATGGAGATGTCGCAGTCGTCAACGGCAACCACTGCCACTTTCTCTCCGGATGGTCCGTGGGGGATCCCCAGGCGCCCTATGTTGGGCTGGAATAAATTAAAATTTTCAAAATGAAATAGAAGATTTAGTTGAAACAACTGCTTCATTTTAACCTGTCACCCAATCCTTCTTCTCTTTGGCGGAAAAAAAAAAGGCCCATTGTTACTCGCTCACACCTACGAGTTACAAACTAGGCTAATACCTCCAGCGGGACTTGGCTAATGTTGATCTGCAAAAAATGTGAATCAGCTTAGAAAATAAGGCTTCCAATCCATTTATTTGTATTGTTTTTTTTTTAAATATCAAACATGAGAAGTTCATGAACAACTCTAGGCTTGGGAATTTAATGTTTCCTCTAATTAACGTGCAGGATAATACAGTGGCTATTTTCTGATTATACGAGAAGTAGCGCTATAAAAAAAAAAAAAAAATCAGCAGTCCTCTACATACATGGGATTAGAGTAATGAGATACAGGCGGGGCTGTAAACAAAAGAGAAGGGTGAAAGAAAAAAAAAAGGCAAATATAGAAAAGGCCAAAGCGGGCAAGTCTGGAAATGAGAGCCTGAAAGACAAAAGTTACCAACTCCCCAGGGTGTTTTTTTTCCTCCCATATACTTTTCCACTAAGATAACAGGAAATGACACACTTTGTGCCGCCAGGAGCAAATAAACCAATCAAAAATCCGACAAATGAGAGGGGGAAAGTTGAGGAGAAAAAAAAAAACAAGGGTTGTGCGACCACCTGCAGAGAAACATGTCATGTCAGCGATTAGGATCTCAGCATCCCTCTTGAGCTCAGTCAAGCGAGAAGCAGATGAGATGAAGATGAGAAAAGCAGTAGGAAGGAGGGGTGCACCGTAACCAAGAGCAGGACTGGGGGCAAATCAAATGCCGCCTGCTCCCCCCCTCCCTCCCATGAGACTATTGACCCGACGGTTGAAGATTCCCTCTCTCCAAGGTGTCATCTCCAGGGGCGATGCTATGACGACGCACTTGAACCCCCGCAGCGAGCCACAAAAGACCAGCGGGGGTAGGGGAGGGGCAGGGGAGGGGCAGGGAGGGAGGGGGGTGAGGACGCTACACGCCGAAATGACATCACAACACACTGCGGCCAAACCACAGCTACAGCTGCATCTTTGACACCGTCAGCTTCCTGTCAACATGATGAACCTGCCAAGTCGCCTGAGGCCAGGATTTATAAAAAAAAAAAAGGAAGAACACAGATTGGGTTTCATGCAAAAACACTTCCACGGGCTTGTCAAAGAAACATCCAAATGAGGGACTAACAAGCTGGGAAAATGTGTGAAGACGAATGGAAGGAAGGAATTGCTTTGCAGAAATGTGTGTGTTGAACCAACGGGTGTGTTTACGTGCGAGGAAGGAAGCGAGCGGGCCGTGCAGCAGACGACCACCAACTCCCGTCTGATAATAAAGGAAGAGTTTTATTTGATTTGGAGCGACCGAAGGAAAAGCCATTGTTTGGTGGACTCTTGGAAGATTTTACACAGAGACAACATGATAAGGATTTGTCGTATCGACACACAGGTTAGCGTGTCAGACCTTCGGCAGCAAGCTCATGTCCGCATTACCTCACCTGCCCCATGGCTGTGTAAACCTAGAAGTGTGAATAATTCACACGCACAAAGGGCTACAATGTCCTACGTTCAAGACTATACGTTACTTGCTCGACCCATCAGCGGACCAGATGGACGGCGGCCATTGTCGGCGGGAAGCTTTCAAAGTCGCGAAAGAAATGTTCGGACGGTGCAAAACAAAAAGGTGGAGGTAATCGTATCCTCTCTGGAACAGCCAAATAAAAGTCAGTATGATTTTACAAACTATGCGTCCAGTGACGGGCAAGTTCAAAAGATAGCAAGCTAAGCAAGCTAGCTAGCATGAAAACTTACAACTGTGAATTAGTTTGGCAAGCAACAATGACTTTTAACCTAGTGACAAGTTATCTGAAAAGTTTTAAAACACTGTAAACTGTAAGATAACACCATATTCCCAATCTCTGTTTATGTTTGACTGCCATAAAAGTAGCCCTGATGGTGCTTTTGTCAGAGATAAGAAACATAATTGGGATGATTAAAAAATAAGCGTCACTACAAGGTGAAACACCGATTTGAAAGCCAAGTAGCATTCCGAGAAAAGTCCACAAGCAACTTCCAAACCAGAAAACGACTAAACTACATCCTCTACGACATGCGAGTCACCAGGAGGGGGGGGGTTGGAAAAAAAAGCACCAGGTCAAGAGGTCAATGGTTACCTCCTTCTGCGTAAGCTCCAGCCAGGCAGTATAGAGCGGGAGCCGCAGAAGCCCGCTGGAGTCCACCAGACTCCCCCCGTCCTAGCGCAAGAGAGAGACACCACATTAGATAGACGTGTGTTTATCTCTGACCAACCTCCTTCGAAAAAACAAAACTACCTCAGCTCTCTTCAAAGCCGCAACTTGATGTCATCGTCTCTCCTCTTTGTATTTATGTGGAGCTTATAAAGTCGTCACTGGGATGCAGTTAAACCACCAAATAAGGATCATTCTTTTCTTTGTGCTCTGTTTTATTATCCGGGAAACCGCAACTTTTCAACACGACAACACTGCAGAGAGCAGAAGGCCACTACCAATAAAGCACATACCGACGGTATACGGCTATAGCTAGCTTAAGTATGTTACGCCGTATTGTGAAGTCACTTCACATGTACAGTATGTTTTGGATGATTAAACGCCTGCCTGAGGCAACACGCAAGTGAGAGAGCGAGAGGCCGGCGAACAGAAGAAGCAGAAACTTCTGGTTTGGTTGGTGATAAGACTCGGCTCGACCCGTCTGGGAATTTTAGTATCCCTGTACTGTATATGGAAATGGGGGGGGGGGATAATTTGGACACTCCAGCTCTCCAACTGCTTGGGATGGCGACAACAATGGCAAAATCCTCGTCTGTTTCCACGGCGACCCCTCCTCCCTTAAACGTTTGACCTATTGTTTTCGAGTCGAGGCACCCCGGGGTTTTGTGAAGAGTGGCTCTAATAAAAAATTGAAAAAGGAAGGGGAGGGCGGTCGCGGCGAACCCCCTTGCGCAATCTTTAACCGTCTCATCATCTGACCCACTAAATCACCTTCTGTGCGTGCGAGGGCGCTTTGTGTATCAACATAGGGGTCGTTAACACATGAGTGGACTCGTGGGACAATAACAAGCCTTTATTCAAACCTAGCGAGCGCTTTTGAGATTTCCATAATTCTTCATACAGTGATCAGTTTTTGGGTCAACTTGCTTGTTTTTCCAGGTAGCTCCCATTTAAAAATGCATCCATCTCAATTTTCCCATTTGAAAGCCTTTAAGGCTCCCAGCATCGGATCAAAGTCAGCGTTATCTGCGTGGGGGGGGGGGAGCTTGGCTTACATGAATCTGGCTTACATCATCTTCAGAAGTCGCCTTTAGGGCTTGGCAAGGTGATATAAAAATTGTGCGTATCTTTTCGTCAACACTATTGTGAACCTTCTGCTGTATACGTTTACAAAAAAAAAGCCCTCCAGGAAGCGATGGCTTCTGATCGTGAAGATGGTCGGCCTCTGGGCGAACGTCGGCGGCTTTGTAAATCACTACGTGACATTGTTACGGATCCACCCGTTGGTACATGTGATTATATACTCTGGAAGAAGAAGAGGAGCAAAATAACAAAGCGAGGAAGATGAGGGGAAAAAGGAAAACCACGCCGAACGGGGGGCGGCGACTTTGTTGTTTCCAAAGCTGTAACCATAACACGACGCAGTGCCTGTGTCATTCCACAAGTCCCGACAATGAGCGCTAAAGTGACCCCGCAGCTAACACGGGATCGTCGTGTTCGCCAGTCATTCGTCACGTGAGATGAATGCCGGCCTGTCATGACCGGTGAAAGCTCCCCTGGTTTGCGACGGGCGTTCGTGAAATGTGAAACCATGGTCAGAAAAAGTTAAAAGAAGAAATATTCGCTCAAAGCCGCTGGCGAACGGGATTAATTCCCCGCCGCAACAATGAGGCACTCTAAAGTGGCCATGTTGGCCTTCTTGTAGATTTCTTTTTTTTTTTTGTGAGTAGCATATATTGAACTCTGAGTTACCTCTCATTCCCAAAACTTATTTAAACAATAGCTGCAGGCTCTGGAAATTTATGAGGAAAATAACACCTGACTCGAAGAAGCTTCTCCGATATATTATTACACCGCAGATACATGACGGCACTTGATTAAAAAAAAAAAAAAAAAAATGGCAAGAGGACCCCCGTGAGAAGAAAACTGAATGAGAACATCCACACTACCTTGTTGTAATAATGGAGCTGCACTGAGTGCCATTGACTATCACTGACACCACCTGGGATGAAGGGGGACACGGTGGTCTTGGTCTCACCTGGAGATAGAAACGATACAAGGTGAAGCAAAGAAAATTTGAAATAGCGGCGCCCCAACTTGACGCCAAATCACTAGTTGGGAATGGGCGGTATTCGTCTGCGCTGTCAGCGTCTCTGACTTAAGCAGAGGGCAAGGCGCAAGGACTGATAAATTACTTTGTTTGTCAAAGGCAGGAGCGGCCCCGGGCAAGAATCCGCAACCCTGACAAGTGTGTTATTTCGTGTGTGTGTGTGTGTGTGTGTGGTTTCAGAAAGCAAGAGCACATTTGTCAACAGTAAAATCAACAACTAAATATCGGCATTCCACAATAAGGCTAACTCAGGTTTAATCCTGAGTAAATACAAAATTAAAATGTAAACAAATAGTTACAATACATACAATAAATTTTTGTAATTAAGAAAAAAACGGAATGGAATTTGGGAATTATATTTCATAATTGGGATGTTACCTAAAATATACAATTGTTTGAATCACACCAGGTTAAATGTGGAAGCTGAGGAAAGCGGCCTAACCTCCAGAGAAGGTGAGTTGAATCTGCTCGTCGATGATTTCCAAAGCGATGAAGTCGTGTTTCTCATTGAATCGGCCGTTGTAGAGGAGCAACGCGTTTCGTTCTCGTGTTGCGAACCTGGAAAAACACACAAAAAATTCTTATTTTGCTTTCAAAAAAAAAACTGCACAAAAATGTCAGTGGGCGTGAACGACGCAAAAACTACAACTTTGCACTGTAATCTGTCCCAATACTTTTGTCTCTGTGCATCTTCATGATGGAATGAAGAAAATTCATTAAGCGAAAGCAGGAAATGTGTAGCGTATGGGCTTTGGACAGGAAAGCTGCGCCCTCCCCCTACTGTTCGCTAGATGACGTTTGCCCGTGCGATAAAAAAAAAACGGGCGCGCAAAGTTCACGTGCGAGCCGTTTGGGAATGCAAGGTGAGGGCAGAGGAGTCAACCGGCAGATGCCAGCGAGCCAGGAAGTCGGCAGGGCTGCAACCAGACGCTGATAAGGGAAACCCATCACAAAGACTTTCCTGTTTTGAGGGCAGTGCAAGTTTTTTTTTTTTGTTTCTCACCATCACACGACTAATCGACTCCCATTATTATTGCTCCAACTTTCCTACCTTTGTACAGGAAGCAAAACAAGCAAGAATGTTCTATTATGATACCAACAGAGTAGAACCAACCCCTTGTCTCTTATGTCTTTTTGTTTCCATAAAAATAAACGGAAAAAATGTAAACCAGCTTGATCAAAACGACGGGCAACTCACATGAGCGAGACGGTAAAGTGAAACCTTTGCCGCAGACCCCTGAAGGTGACGAAGGACTGTCCGGGGAAGCTGCGCGTGGTCATCTCACAGTACGGCTTCTCGTACTCGCCGGGCAGACACCGGCACGTGAACCCGCCGGCCATTTTGTTGACACATTCGCCGCCGTTCTTGCACACGCCTGGGACGCAGCTATCCGACGAGGCGTTCACTTCACAGTGTTCGCCTATGAAAAGAGAAGCGGGAATTAGTTGGACCGAGACATTCTGAGACATTTTTGTCAGACAGTCCAGACACGATCAGGACCCCCAAACCTTCTCCAAGAGCCTGGAACCAGGTAATGGCCCTTCTCTCTACGGTATAATCCCATTTTCCGTGGGGTAAATTATAAGGATCTGTTTCCCTGTTATGCGGAAACCCGAGAAGAACGCTGTCATCGAGCCAATTATGGGACAGTGATGGTTCCAAGTGTTGAACTGTGACCTCCAAAAGAGGAACCGTCACTTGGTTTTTGGTACGCAAAACATGCTTGGGGGTATGAGCGGGGAGAGGGGGGGCAGTGACAGGTATAATGGGATAATTAGATCAGATAAGATGGAGGAAGAGAAGGAAGGACAGGCCGATGAAGGCTGTCTCTATTAGAGAGAGATACGGGAGAAGAGACTATCAGGTGAACACAGGGAAATATTCCAGAAAAGTCCAGAAGAGTCTCTCACCGGTGAAGTCTTCCCGGCACTCGCAGGTGTAGCCGCCCTCGCGGCTTCGACACCGGCCGTTGTTCTTGCAAGGCCCCGAGTAGCAAAGGTCGATCTCCGTTTCGCAGTAGTTGCCCGTGAAGCCGACGGGGCAGCGGCAACGTAGCCCGTTGATGGGGTGGATGGGTCGGAACAAAACCGTGTTGGAGGCGATGAAGGGCGGCGAGCTGTCGAACTTGAGCACCGACACGCACTTCATGTAGTTCTCGCAGGGCTCCCGCAGGCAAATGTTGTCGTCGAACGGCAGAACCTACAGAAGGACGGAAATTTTTGACTGGCTCTCGTGGTATTTGGTCCAAACGTAAAATTACCTCCTGAGATGATATAAGCCTGAGCAGAGTTCTGTTCAGGTAAATCTGCTCCTGCAGTTCCTCCGAAGGAAAGAAGGTCCCCTTCCCGGGGACTCCACCGGGCTGCATAGCCGAGAAGGTGACGTTGAGGATGGAGCCCTGCACGTCCGTGTCGTTCTGGATGTTGAACACGAAGACGGCGTCGGGCCTGGTGGAGAGCACCGCCGCCACGCCGTCCACGAAGAGACCGAGTAGAGGCGACAGGAAACGTTCCTGGGACATGTTCTCCAAGCGCACCGTGATGCTATTAGTCAACATGTCGTCGGTGATGATGGTGACGCGGAGAGTGCAGAGGGCCGAGGTGGTGTGGAGACCATCTGGAAAGAAACCGTGACGCTAAATAAAATGGATCTCATTGCTCGCTGGGAAAAAAAAATGTCTGGACTGAAGGTACAAGGTGTCACAATACGAAACAAAACAATCAGCACAAAACTGCACTTGTGTCTTTCATGTCCAGGTGTGTCAGTGTATTTTCTTACATCGATCACATTACATTTGTGATGTTCCCGTCTCCAGAACAATACTTTCCACATCAGCTTTATGTAACAGCTATGTAGTGTCATTTGATCCCGTGCATCTGGTCGCATACCAATTACTGAATGTTGGAGGGTTACCAAAAGGCCTCGGTGACAAAAAATGGACAACAGGTGGCGGGGTCGGCATGAAATGGATCAGACTGTTGAGGCGGACGATTGCCGTTATGTCCACACTCCGTCGATGCGTGAAATAAAAATTCTCCAAGGTATTTGGAAGCTTTTAAGTGCATGCCGGGGCAACAGGTGGCGCTATGATCAGTAAGGGGGGGGTTGGTGAGGTTTGGCGCCTTGACACTCTCAGGTCCAGAATGATTTTTTTTCTATTTTTTAGTATTAACAAATGTTAGGGATATCAACAAGCAACAACCCGCTAATTAACATTAAGTAGATGGATCTTCTCTCATTCCGGGGGGGCCGCCTGTGCTATTTATAGAGCCCACCAGTTGCTGACATAGCATAACACACACATGCAGAAGGGATGGGCTGAACCATGGAACGCACGGGTGGAAAAACATAAAGGTCACTTTTGAAGCATTTAAATATAAGAGCGTATAGCGCTCTCGAAATGATGTCATTTGTAACCACACACACATTGAATGCCACGAGGCTTCTGTAGCAGCTGTCTGTGAGTGACAAGTACAAACACACTCCACATGTGCACGCAGACATTTTCTATACATAATGCATTCCCTGCATGGTTGTCTTTGACACACATAAATCTTTGCAATTAACCCCGTCGGGATACGGTATTTTCCACGCCCGACCACCACAGGTGAAAATCCGTGACATACCCGTGACTCTTTAAATTTTCCCGTTTAACACGTAAAATTAATTTATGTATATGTATTTATGTCTATATTTATATTATATAATATAAAGATATTTTTATGTATATATTTTCAAATGTTAATTTAAATTAAAGAGTTGTTTGTTCAGTTTGCGAGCAAGATAGCCGGTAAAAAAAAATAAAAAATACACAACCACTCTCACATATTTGTACTCAGACTATTACCACACACACACGTATGATTACTGTTGACATTTATCACCCCGAAAGACAATAGTAGAAGCGAGCAAAAATGTTAAACCCACAAGAGAGGTCGTGACATTATTAAAGGCAGGAAACGTGAATGCACAAACTCTGTTACAGCACAGTTAATTATTTTACAGAAACTAAACAACAGGAACTTCCCGTTTCAGGTGTTTTAAACGCCTCGAACTTTCTCCGCTGGATTCCATTGGTAACATTTAAATCAAAACAAACTGAAGTAGGAGCTGCTTGCAGCCAATCACAGGCAGGAATTAGAAAGACACAGCGTGAGAATGTCAAATTAAATGGTCATAAAGATCAAGCGTCTGCGTATTTGACTGGAAGAATTATGTCTGCAAGTGTGACCCATATATCAGCACACACAGCTGTTACTGTCCAATTTCCTCTTCAACACCTGCAAGTCTTCAGGGAGGCAACAAGAACACCCAAGTCCCTTCTCTATTTTTTGTGTTGACTGAGATGTCAATGAACGCCCAACGTGAAGTAGCGCCGTCTCATGGAGTTGATGCCGTACCCAGCCAAACTTTTAACCTTTCACTTGACAGGCGCTTGAATTGGGCGCCCCTCGGCTGGTTCCGCGATATCGAGTGCCAGCTGAATGGGCCTCTCACAAGCAAATCTCAGACAAGCGCTCTCGGTCGGCCGCACTTTAAAGCGGAGCGCTCGGGAGGAGATCCGACCTGGCTAGAATGTCGATGTGAGCAGAATGGCGGCACTGTTTCGACTCAGACCGACGACAAACAGTATGATAATCAATTCCATATTTTTTTTAAAAATCCCAAACACTAAACAAAAACATTTTGCATTTTATATAATACAGCTTTTATTTTGAATAATTTTTTAAATTGATATTTAATTCTTAACCTTTTACTGTTATTTTCTTCTAGTAATATATGCGCAATTAAACTGGGATTTTTAACTGCAATTTTTTTTCTATAAAATGCCTCATAAAAATGTCTTTTATATTGTAATTTTAATTGTGTCAGTATTTTATAAATAAATTCATAAGTACATTTTGTCATCTTTTAAGTGAATTAAAAATTGATTTTAATTTTCTTTATTAAATGCATTAATTAATTTAAGTCTTTTTCCCCGATAAGATTTTTTTTTTTTTCAATAATTTATAAATGTGCTCAGCCACTTTGCATGTGCAAGTGTGTGGTCAACCCCCCCCCCCCCCCATAACATTATAGCAAGGTGAAGAGTCAAACGCTCCTTCCTGGCCCACAAAGAAGGCCGACCACTCAACTATAACCAAGAACTCGGGCAAACAATGCAAAGACCGCAACGCCTAATCGGTAGTTAGTCACGCACCGCCGAGCTAAATCACCGCACTGACACGCAAATAAATATGTTCACAACGATACAAATGCACTAATCGGACCTGATCTGGTTCGATAAGCTTATAAATAGTAGCTTTGGAGGTGGGGGGGTGTCTCATGATCAAAAGTTCCCTCCCAGGTTGAACTGAACCACCCAGCCATGAATGGACTAATCGGAGTCAAGGATCTATTTCACTGACACCAGATCGAGTCTCCCGGCGATTGCTGGATTTTTTTTTTCTCTCGCTCCACTTGCTCAAAATAAGCATATTTAAAACTTCATCAAAAATTTTTTTTGGTTTTGTTTTTCTACCTCCACCCTACATTCCAGCTCTTTGTGCTTTCCTGTCCTTTTCTCCAAGGAGGTGTCTGGTTACAGTTATTGTTGGTGCTGGTTACTGATAAATAGGGTGCCTGGTTACCAACTGGCACGCCATTGGCTCCATTCAACAAAGCGCTTGGGAAGGAGGCGGAATGGTCGGGATGAAGGGGGGGTCGTCGTCACGGGAAACGGCGAGACTCGTGTCGAAATGCGCTTCAATACAAAGTCGAGCAGCTCCTCAACTTGTTCTGGCTGGACAAAGCTGAGGAGACGCTGACCCTTCCGACACCCCCGCAGACACCTGCTGAATAATCCGCCATCTTCCCAGTCAAGTGACGGTAGCTGGGAAGTGTCAATTCAAATATTTGGTTTAGGTCATTTCAATTTGAATTGTGAAGGCAAAAAAAAAACCCAGTTAGGGATTCCAAATGATGCTAGTGGTATGGGTGTCGATATTGTACGTTCTCTTTGGAGTGATTCATGGTGGCGAACAAGATCAGGCCAGCCCGTGTTGCCTTGTAAATCCGCCATGTCGCTCTTGTAATGTGTGTAGCATGAGACGATGAGTCACCAGTCGGGCGAACTGAATTAAAATCCCAGTCTATGTTTGTCCAAGTGGGATGTGTTGCCACTAGATAAGCTCCGTGCTACATGTGATGTAATAAACTGAACGCTACAAAAATGTGTCTGTAAAAGTGGCCAATTAACCCGAGCTATTTTTGAAGCAAGATTAAAATCACGAGAAGTAGAGCGTGTTTTCTGTTTCTTGGAAGCCTTCTGCTAGAAAGCAAAACAAAGTCGGTAAAAGCCTACTAGAACATCAGAACTTTATGTGTGGTGAGTTTGAATGAGATAGGGTCATTCGGAAAACAGCCAAATTGCTAATTAGAGGGTGTGCACACTTGTGCAACTACAAGTTATTATTTTTTGTTGTTTCAATTGAGTTGAAGAAATTATAAGTCAGATAAATAATGGGAAAAAAATCAGAAATATTTACAAAAATTTGAATACTATGTACGCATTCTGCTCTAAGGTCGATTTTAATTCGATTAATTGTTCGGCCCGAAGCTAATCGAACTATAGTTTCTACCTCCTGCAAAAGGCAAAAAAGTTATTTTGAAAAAAAAATTATTTGTTGGGCACGGCTGAGATTTTAGAACTGCAAGGTGACCCACGCCGCATGTTGAACACCATTTTGGAGATGACACAATTTTAGCTCATGTTGTCAGCTGTTTGGCAGGACCGAGCCAGCTGGTAAATCACGCAAGCATGAGCCCAAACAATGACTCCGACAGTCATCCATTCAGTCATTAAGTAAGTTAGCGGGGCAGCCGGTCAAGTGGAAAAAAAATTCATCGATTTAATCGTGCTTATGGGTCGAGAGTTTTGACGCAAACACACATGTCGCAGCGGGAATCGAACTCACGGCCAATCTGCTATGACAAGAAGTCAGTTTTTGATGGGGGGGTGTTGAAAAGGTGAAGTGGAGGAGAGAACTACGGCACGCTTGAGTGGAGGGGAATAATTCCCTCTCACCGGGAACGTCTTTGAAGTCCGAGGGGGGGAAAGGGAATGTGAGGGTAAAAATAGAAGCCCCCCTACTTATTTTCCTTCCTTTTCTTCCCTCCTCGCCTTCAATCACCAGGCTGCTTCTCTCTTATTCACAAAGATGCGGTGGCCATCTTGTCACTTGCTGTTTTTATCCGTCAGGGTCACCTAAGTGTCAGCATTGTGCTCCGTGACACGGCCGGCGAGAACGTGGCGTGATAATGAGTCAAGAAAGACATTGAACAATTATTATCCTGGAAACTATTCCGCGTTACTTCCACCTATAGGGCAGAAGTGAAATTGCAGCAAAAAAGTTTGAAATGACCATAAACAGTCATTATCATGAAAATTTAGACCAACAAAAAAATCAATTACAAATATTTTTTGTCCATAGAACAAAAACGTTTTTCTTCAACCACATTTTACTGACACCTACAGGCCTGGAGTGAAACAGCAACTTAAACACACAACTTCAGGTAATATCTATTTTTTTAAATATATATTTTTATATATTTTTACATGTTATATGCTAAAATGACGTACATCACTCTTGAATTTACAGCTTCAAGCGTTTTTCTTCAACCCCATTTTACTGACACCTACAGGCCTGGAGTGAAACAGCAACTTAAACACACAACTTCAGTTAATATCTATTTTTTAAAATATATTTTTTATATATTTGTACATGTTATATTCATATGCTAAAATGACCTACTTCACTCTTGAATTTACAGCTTCAAGCGTGTCACTACACTAATGTTCGTTCCGGCACATAAAAAAAAAAAATTTAGGATGCCATGTTGAGTCTGAAGCCGTCCTTTGCATTGTGACAGGAATTTGTCAAAACTAATGTGCGAGTGGACTTGGACCGAGACTTGACAAACTGCAGTGTTCCTCACTGAGGGTAGCAATTACTGTCACCGCATGGCGTGGCTCGTCGTAGCATCACAACTTTTCACTCGCACGGTAGAACTTAACAAGATCTTACCAAGAACTTAAAAGATGGAAAACCCTCCAAATCCATCAATAAACCAATCATCGCATGCTTTCCAGGTGTCTTCCCTTGCTCAAAGAGACGGGTATCACCTCGAGCTTTCTTCATCAGCTCCCTCAGACTACCTTGATCCTTTCAAAGCGCAGAAGAACGGTAAATCTTTCGACGTCAACAACTTGCATAGACGCGCCCCAAAGACGAGACACGTTTATAGTTCTTCGCACGTGAAGTCCATCCATCAGGAAAAAGTTTTAAAAAATTCAAAAATTGATTGAAGGGAGTGTCATGACATGTCTGAATCATTTTTCAGAAGAGAAGCAACTTTGGAAACGGGGATCAAAATGTAACACCACCAAAAGGTAACTTCCACAAAAGTTATTGAGGCAACTGAACTCTCTTGAGTTGTTGAAGACATTCCAAAAGGCTTCTTCAGTTCTTAATGGTAGGTGTGGAGTTCCCATATAACCACAGCTAGAACTGACTTTAGAATTGAATAAACATTTCGGAGAAGAGTCCAATTGCATTGTTTCATCTTTTGCGGATTTCCATGACTGAGAATCTACACGGACCAAAAGCTGCTATGTTCGTCTTGTTGTCTTAGTTTAACCGGATCCGATTCACCGAATCATATTTACCACCGCAAGGAAATTCTCATACTGGCACATCTTTTTTAAAAAACCAAACTGTTCGTCAGACGAGCATGACAGCACATGCACGCACGTTTTATAGCCGCTTCAATTATAAGGAAGTTTCTTGACATTCCTGTGGTGGAAGGCTTGGTGATACACACAGGCCGCCGCGTCCTCGATGTGGGTGGCTCGATCCGTCCGTAGGTCTACGGCACGGTATGTAATTAGAATCGGGCCACCGTTATATTCTACGATGGATCTTTAATTTGAGTCAAATGCAGAATAGAATTCAGTGGGAGAAGCTATGATCCATCAGGAAGACAAAGAGTTCAAGAGAGAGCGTATCAGTTACACAGTGTCAAAGGTATGTGCCCGAAGATTCTGTCATCGCTTTGGTAATAACAGAGCATTTGAACGCATCAGCCACTCCCCCCCCAAAACGACATGAGTGACTACCATGGGCAGGAATGGATGGGCATATAACGTACGAAGAATCGTGTGCCTCCAGGCTAAACCGCAACAGCTCGCTTCTTGTGTTACACCGAGCTGACATCAGTGTGCAGGAACAACAACGGAAGTAGGGATGTATTAATGATACGAACTTCGGGAGCCCTATTGACTCCTACGATAAATAAACAACCAATACGATTCAGATGGTCCGTCTTGGATCTGAGCTAACGCATGACTTGGACAGTCCGCAAGAACATGAGTGACGGCGTGCTTATGACTGTCTGGAAGTCAGCGAGAAGTTATTTTTCTTGAAGGAACCAGCCGCTAACTTGATAAAGAGATGTGGGATGACGGACAGCAGCAGGCAACTCATTTTCAAATTTCACATGGAGACAGAGAAGCATTGTGGGGGCTGCTTGTGCGCCTTGACAAAATGTGTCAGGAGAATTGCGGGAATCTAATTTACACCGTCCATGTCCGGATTGGAGAAGATAAAACCTCAAGCGGGAGGATAAAGCCGTATCTGCTTTGATAGATGTGAAACTGAAGACATTTTTTGGAAGGGTTGGGTGCTTTTTGTGCACCAGATAAAAGATGCAAAGGAATCCGTGTGTGAAATTTGCCCTCAACACCTCAAGGCAAAGACTGCCATCTGAGGTTGACCAGACTCAAAAAACATCTCGAGTCATTGCTGCCGAAATAAAAACTTCACCTCAAAGTTGTCCAAAGGAGAACCTAATATATCTAAACGTGAACTCCATTTTGAAAAGCTAAAATATGAAGCCTGCAGGGTTGGACAGAGGTTGAAGTGTCAACAAGTGTCGCCTGACGGGCAGCACACCTGTCACCGACATTTCTCCGTGGAGATCAACGAGAAGATCAGCATTTAAGCTCCAATTAAAGACGCCGTCATTACACGGTGTCAGCTTTCATCCACAGCTTGATCTTTCATTACGGGTCTACACTTAAAAATGAAATCACTGACAGATTACTAGTCTGAAAAACCAGGTGACGTTTCAGAAACTTTCAAATTCAGAACCAATAAACGGTCAGTGAATGTTCCACAAGCTGTTATGGAAACAGTGGTCAGTGACTGAGCTTGTCCAGAGTCTTTCAACTGTATGGGTGCTCCTCCCTTTGAGACAACAATCTCATCACCTCAGGGTAATGTCTGCTTGCCAAGAGTTGAAAGGACAAAACAGTAGCGCAGATTTTTTTAAGGACATTTTTTGGATGGATCCAAACCATTCGATTAATTCCTCATGTTCAATATGAGGATTATTTTTTTCTCACACTTGTCATTCAGTCTGCTGACATACTGTAAAGTCAGCCCCCCTCCCTCCTCCTGCTCCCCTTGCCATTACTTAACATTCCTACAGCGAGTCATCACGCCACGTTTGTAATGTCACACTCGTGAAGCGCTTACAGACCCTTTTTTTTTTAAATGTTATCAGCGGTGAGTGAAAACAAAGAAGAGCACTGTGTCGTTTGAGTGAGAGCAAATATATGTTTCAGGTTATGACCTTTTGGGATCTATGTGGGGAAATCAGTGTCGATGATCCAGATAAATTGATGGTATGACTTTAGCAGAAAAGACCAAAAAAAACAAAACAAGAAAGGTAGTTAAGGTATCTTTAAGACCAATGAAGGTAGAACATAGCCCCCCTTCCCCACCCTTCACCTTTTCCCCCTTGGCCTAAGGCCTTTACGTTTGCAAACAAACAACGCCGCTCTTTGAAATCCCCACTGCAAACACGCTAGCATGACGAGACAACATCTCAGTGGAACATCCACTTTCCGCCAGCCGCCCCCAAAACGAAGATATCCCGCTGACCACTTGACCCTTGCACAGAAAATGGATGCATCCGGTTTGTGGTGTTCTAATTTCAATCCTAGTCTGTAATTGAGTATTCAGACAGAGTCAAAGAGTGACCAATCCAGGTTTACTTGGTATTTACACTTCAAACCTGCAGCCTGAAGGCAAATGCACAACTCACTCTTGGTGTATTTGAAAGAAAAATCACTTTAAAATACAGACGATACCGGCGTGTCGAGTTTGGTGAACTTGTTTGAGCAGACAAGCATGCAGTCAAAAGGCAGGAACATCGGGACGGTTAAACCAAGGGAGGGGTCGGTAATGGTCCGTGAAGAAATACAGGAATACCTTTTGACATTCTGCTGATTCAGAATTTCAAAAATGTCCAGTTCATTCAGGACACACATTAAATTCGAAGTTTTTTGTGAGGTGTTTGGCTTGACATCTGTTGTGGTCAGCCCCCTCATTAGCAGGACCTCCATCGGTTGGAGGTGAGAGGTTGTGTGCAGAGCAGTTCGGGGTCACTTTGATCTCACAGGTGGAACGCCCCGATGTCTGGATGTATTGGGTCAGAACATTTCTCTTGACGTCCAGACAGTAAAGAAAACAGGAACTATCTTTCTGAATCCGTGCCAAGAATTGAACTGGCAAACCTCACAGCATATCAGCAATCTCAGAAACCACCCAAAAAATTTTAGTTATTTATTGCTCTAACGTCTTAGTATGTAGATCCCAAACATAAAGAAGGGAGTGAAAGTAGGGATTGCGGTAGAGTGCCCATTGAGACCAGGAAAAAAAAAAGCCGAGCTATGCAACTCCTTGAGAAGGATTAAAAGGCAAACCAGATGCATGGCAGTCAAGCCCCACAGGGGGAAAAGAATGGAAGGGGGGGTGGAGAGGAGGTGGCGCATGTAGCAGCACGTCATCTTTCAACAAGGCCATAAAGAAGATCAGAAGACAGTAGAGCATCAATCACTGCTAATTTTTCTAAGTTGACCACACCAAAACTTCCACCAGGTGCATGCAAATATTCAAAATACATAACTTTACGTGGCAAGAGTAGAAGGTGCATTACAGTGAGGAGACCTCGGCAGATTGTTATCGCTTTCCAGAACCCCTCCGATGTGAAATTCGACGAGCTGAGATAAGGGCTTGAACAAAAAGAACACAGAAGCCTTGGCGAACGGGGCACTCTTTTGCTCTATCTCGCGAGTACAGATGGGGCAGTGTTGTGGCTAGCTCAATGTGTTAAGAGAGTGTATCTCAGGAGAGATAGCAAGGAATTGTGCTGGGGGGGGGGGGGGGGGGGGGGGGGGACATTCCCAGGCCTTATGAGCACCAAAACCATAAGTCCCATTTCCAACTCATTCCTAGTATAGAAATTGTCCCTTTACCTTCAATCCGCACCCAGAAAGGTCTAGAAGGCACTGGCAACAATTAATGGAGCCCCCTTTGGGACCATCATGAGGTCATCACTGTTGTCAAGGATACACAAAGAGCTGTCAGCTGTTATTGACAAACAGGAGGGCAGGGGGGGTTTGAATCAAGTGGGGGGGGGGGGGGTCTGGAACTATTGAGGTCAGCCTCCCTCACCCACCCCTGGACCCTCGATGGGTTGTCTTTAAGGGTAATAAAAAGGACAGTGTGTCTTTTGTTTGAGACAAAGCCGGGGAGCTAGTCACTTAGCAAAACAACACCACTGCTCAAACAAGGTGAAAGACTTCCACCACCTGATGTGTGCATTATACCACCACCATTGTCTCAGTTCCTTAAGGTTTCTTCCAGGCAGTTTTTGAATCCTGACCCTAAGACCGAGCATGCAAGCCTGTTTCCCATGCTGGCATTGCTCAGCTTTGGGAGGAAATAGATGACAAGAGTCTAGCTGGGTTGGGCTGTTTGCCAACTTTAGCAGAGAGTAAGAAAAGGGCAGGGAGGGGTTAACATGAAGGAAGACAAAGGAGGTTGAGCAAGCAGCTGTCAGCAGATGACTGGCTAGTTTATTCTATCAGGGTATTAGATTGATCCCATCTGACTGCCTGATTAATGAGACTTGCTACACTTGCTTGTGTGTGCTTGCTGGTTGAATGGGGATGTCCACATGTTTGCACTTTGCAGTTGTCTAATCTTTAACTCTTCAAGCGCAAAGTCTGCTTCTGGAGCTAAACAACACCGAGTTTCCCGAAGAACTAAAGATTTGACGCTCAAAGTCGAACGAGAAATTACGACTGCAACAACAAAGCGGCAATGTGGAAGCCCTCCAAATAGCACATTTTACGACCTCAACCATCCACCTCTACACAATACACGCAAATGGCACAAAAGCAGCTGAACCGGATCACGCAAAGAGCCTGCAGCACACTTCTTGAACCGTAATGTCAAGACAACAAAAACCTGCCGCCGGATCAGTTAGCATAATCGACTCGGACCTTCACCACGCAGACACATTTGACAGAATTTCAAAATATCAACAGAAATAACTTAGGGGTCTTACCGGTGACGGAGATGATCATGGGTGCCTCCAGCGGCCTGTCATTGTCCAGGGCCTTGTTGAGACGCAGATCTCCCGTGTCCTCATTTAGCAAGAGCAGATTGAGCTCATTCCCGGATTCAAAGGTGTACCGCAACTTATCCGACACATCCGGGTCATGAGCCGGTACTCTCCCGATTATTCCTGATGGAAAACTGTTGGATTTGTTGGTGATGTAGTTGTTGAAAATGATGTCAAAGTCCTTCAGCACCGGCAGGTTGTCATTCATGTCCATCAGACGAATGTGTACGGTGGCCCGGCTCACGAGCGGCGCCGAGGTGGCTTGGACCACGATGACGTACTCTGTTCTGGTTTCATAATCAAGATCGATGAGGGAGACGAGGTCGCCGTTGAAAATGTCCAACTCGAAAATCTCTGGAAAGTTGCCTTCAACTATTTGGTACATTATCTGAGCATTTGTGCCATCGTCAGGGTCTGTTGCGGTAATCCGAGCTACAACGGACCCGACGGGAATGTTCTCCTCTACATCAATGAAAAGCTCATCCTTTTCAAACACTGGTGCATTGTCATTGATATCCTGGACTACCACACGTATGGGAACAGCTGCTTTTAAAGGCGGGACTCCCCTGTCCACAGCAAAGGCCTTGAGGTCATAAACAGGAACGTTCTCCCGGTCCAGCTTGCGAGCAGTTCTGATGATACCGGAGTACTGTTCAATGAAGAAATCCCCATCTCCATCATCACCACCCTGGAATGTATAGCTCAGTCTGCCATTGGAACCGGAGTCTCTATCAGAAGCAGAAATCTGGAGGACGCTGGTGTAGATAGGTGCATCTTCAAACACGCTCCCCTGGTACATGTCTCGAAGGAACTGAGGAGCATTATCGTTAGCATCCTCGATGATAATCTCCACATAGGTGGTGTCGGATTTCTGAGGGATGCCATTGTCTTTAGCGATGATGGCTAAGGTGAAGGAAGCCTGGTCCTCATAGTCTATCTCCATTTGGGTGGTGATAGCGCCGGTATCCGGGTCGATTTTAAACTGAGGGACGCTGTCCTCCATAATGTACGTGATGCGAGAATTTTCTCCCGTGTCCTCATCCGTCGCGCTAATCACCACCACGGTGGACCCCACCGGTTGCTCCTCGTTGAGCATCACCTGGTAGTTGGCGCTTTGGAAGACGGGCCGATGTGTGTTGGCGTCTGTCACGTTAATAAACACCTGCGCAGAGTCCGCTCGGGTTCCGTCACTGGCTGTGACTGTCAACACATACTGGCGCTCCTGTTTGTAGTCCAGGGGGAGAGCGAGAGTGATGAGACCACCACCGCTCTGGCTAGTGATGGCGAAGCGATTCCTGGTGTTGCCGCTGGAGATCTGATAAGTCACCACACTGTTGACGTCCCGATCGAGAGCGGTCACCGTGAGCACGCTTGTCCCCACGATGGCGTCCTCGTTGATCTTCAGCGAGTAGACTTTCTCCGTGAACGTGGGGACGTTGTCGTTAACGTCAAGTACCGTGATGGTGACGCTGGCAGAGGACGACATCACAGGGACTCCGTGATCTCTCGCCTCCACCCCAAAGCTGTAGAACTCAGTGGTCTCCCGGTCCAGCTCTTCACTTACTGTAATCCACCCGGTGCTGTTGTTAATGGTGAACGGAAAACCAGGAACGGTGTCTGTCAAACGATATTCCAGCCGAGCGTTCTCCCCCGAATCGCCATCGATCGCTTGAATATGGATGATGGAGTACCCGACGGCGACATTCTCCAAAACAGTCGCTTGGAAAGGTGTACTGACAAACATGGGGACATTGTCATTCACGTCCACCACTTGGACTACCACCATCCCAGTGCCGTTGATCAGAGGAGGCCTTCCACCATCCTGTGCCTTAATCCTCAGATTATACTCCCGAACCATTTCATAGTCCAGAGGGTTGATAACGTCAATCACGCCACTTGGGGAATGAATGTAGAACTGACCTTTAACATTGCCGCTGATGATGCTGTAATGAACTTTAGCATTGTTCCCTTGGTCTTTGTCTGTCGCCTCCACTTGGATGACTTTGGTGTTGATGGCCACGTTCTCTTGGATCTGCACGACGTACCTCTTTTCACTGAATTGAGGGTAGTTGTCATTTTCGTCCTCCACAATGATGTGGACGGTGGCGGTGGCTTTGCGGGGACACGGTTCTTTACCCTGGTCGTCTGCCTCGACTGTCAGCTGGTAATACGCCCTGGTCTCCCTGTCGGGCCGCTCTCGGATTCTCACCAGGCCGTTCCGTGGGTCGATCTCGAAGATGGAGTTGTCGCCGCTGGCAATTTTATAGATCATATTAGCATTGGCGGGGGCATCCTCGTCATTAGCCCGGATGGTCATCACTTCAAAACCCACTTCTACATTCTCCCGTATACGAACTCGGTACTCCGCCTGCTCAAACACGGGGCTGTGATCGTTGGTGTCACTCACAGTGACGGTCAGGTAAGAGATGGCGTATCTTCTTGGCGTGCCATTATCACTAACAGTCACTTTAAGGACATGCGTGTCTTTGACTTCTCTGTCCAACGCATGAATGGTTGTGATGCTGCCCGTCTGAGAGTCAATTGTGAAAAAGTCATTGGACCTTCTGTCAAACACGGCTTCCATGCTGTACTCCAGCCTACCTGCCTCGCCGTCATCTGGGTCGGTGGCTTTGAGGGTGATGACCTGTGTCCCGGCTGGTTCATTTTCAGGCACAGACACTTGGTAGCTGGGAAGCTGGAATTGCGGGGACGCGTTCACCTGCCGCTTACCTCTTCGGGTGGACTCCCCGTGAACGGTTTCCGACACAGATCCATGTCTAGGCAATTTTCCAAACCGCAATGTGAGCAGCAGGCTGAGCCGGCTGCCTCCAGAGGTGCGCAGGAGACATTCCAAATCCACTTCGGGCTGCGCTCTCATGCTCTCGGGACACAAGTTATCAGCGAGAAACAAAGCCCCATGTCTAAACAGTGCAGCCGAACGTTGTCCCATGCACATTGTGTCCAAAAAGTCGCTTGTTATTAAAGAAGGCAAAAGTTCTGCAGCATTGAACAGCAAATCACCCGCAAGAAGACAAGAAGTTTCCTCCAGGTTTAAATTATGCTTAATATGGATGTCGGGCTTGCTTTGAAATGTCTTTCTCCTGTATTTGATAAAGCAGTCCTGTCCGTGGACGAACACGTTCAAATGCGTTAGGATCACATCTCCAGAAGTCAATGAGGTGCTTCTGAAGTGCACGGGCGCGGGGTTGACACGCGTGCGCGCACACTCCACACTTCGAGACAGTTCAATAATTCCACTGTGCTTGCCGATTTGGAAAAGACTCCGTGTGGATTCGGGAGACCAGTCAAGTTTATGCGTCCATCCCGGTCCAGCGGACAGGTTCGCCAAAACGTTCCCGGGTAGTAAAGACTCCGTGAGGTGAAGCTGCAAGCACGCCACGGGCGGCGCGGTGAGCAGGACCAAAAACCAAATCCACGCGCTCCACAGCACCATACTTGGCAAATAACAAATCCCAGTGAATTGCAGTGAAACTCATCCGAGGAAGCCTTCCCACTCCCTGCGTCGCGTTCCACTCTTATCCTTCATGTTGGAAGTTTCATCGTGGAAAAAGACTGCGTCTCCATAGTGCCGGTGGATCCACGGAGCGCACTCCAGGCTTACGTAGTTTGAAATGAGTACAAAATGGCTCCGCAGCTCACCCTTTTTTTCCACACCCTCCTCCTCCTTGAGGAGCAAATTAGCATAAACCTGCTGGGTTCCCCACTGGGATGCTTACAGAGGGGGGTCTTCACCCCTCCCTTCTTCTCATGGAGATTTAGGAAGTGTCTCTGACCGGGTGACCAATGCGCACAAGTGTATTGTTATGACAATAAGTTGAGGTAGCCTTTCAATTCCTTAATGCACTTTAAAAGAGCCTTGCAGCCTTTGTAACTTCACTGAAACAAATGAAAAAAGTTCTTCAAAGTGCATTGAGGAAAAAGTTGAATCACTTTAAATAACAGTTGTGTTCTCTTTTAGGAAATTTACCGTCTGGATATGTCTGAAAATGCATATTTTGCATATTAAAATTTCGATAGTTGTTATTGTTCAGAAATTGTAATGTGCAATCTTATGAGTCTCAAAGTGAAATATGACCTTTACAATGTACATTTACCTTGCACAGTATTTGATTTCATCTAATTAAATATGAAGCATGCGACAATTGAGTCCAACTCGGAGTTTATCTTGTGAAACAGCACCACGCTGTGGACAAAAGCTGCATAACAACGCAATTTCTTTTCAACAAGTTGCTTTATATTTACGTTATATGTTTTATAATAGCATTTTATGCGTTATAACTGCATTATATTTACAGGAGAACGTGTTTCACATTTTGATGCAGTTTTCTATAAATACATTTATTTATGTTTTTTTAAAATACAAGGCCGTGTCATCTGACAGGTTCTGGCTTCTTCTTTTCTGTACTGAGCCGAGCAGCTGTTGAACGCTGACTCCGCTGGATGGTAAAGTCACTGGGCCCCAACTGGGTGATCTTGCCACTTCCCAGGCACTCATCACCTTTGTAGAGCACTGCGAACTGAGAGGGAGTTGCTAAACTCTGAAAACAGTTGAAAAGTTGCATTGATTTTTTATTTCTTTTTTTACCTGTCCAGGCGTTAAAGCTCTGAGCGGCTGCGCGAGTGAGATCCACACAGAGCCGTCCATGTTAAGAGTCACGGCGCAGGGAGCTGGAAAGCACACAAAATCATGTTGACTACGTTTTTTTTTTTTTTAAATTCTTGATCAATAAATATACACACTTAGCGGCATCTGGTGGATGAAGCGGAAATGGCACTCCATCATCTTAGTCCGGACCAGTTGAGGCGGAGGTTCCTCGGCGATCCAGTGGAAGCGATCCGTCCGCAGGATGTCGCGGAAAAGAGACGGGTGATTGGTGGACGGCGCCTGAGGCCAAAGGCATTTGAAGGAATGTCGACCGAGTGAAATTTTAATCTGACCGCCTTACCACCGCCACATCGCCAGTATTGATATCCTTGTCCACCACAAACCAGGCATCCCTCTGTCCCCCAATCCGCGCCCGCTGGCCCAGCGTCAAGGTGAACCAGCCGCTATGTGTGCCCATTACAGTTCCATCCTCAATGGATACAAAGTTGCCAGGTTTAGGTTCAAGGTACTGGGGGCAAAAAGAGATTCATTGTGAAACAAATCTTGAGCAGCTTAAGTTGCCAAAGAAACCAGAAACGCTCCCTTACCTCCAAAATAAAGTTTTCAAAGTTCCTCTCGCCAATGAAGCAGATGCCCATGCTCTGAAATAACAAAATGGGATGAGTGAAACACAAATGTGGTTTATGCGTGCTCTTATCTTGAGTCACCTCTTTCTTCTTCAACACATGGTGAAAGCCCGCTTCAGCCGCCATCTTTTTCACAAAGTCCTTGGTGAGACCGGAAAGCGGGAACACCGTCTGCCGTAGGGCATCCTGGGAGATCTGGCTGAGAAAGAAGGTCTGGTCTTTGACCAGGTCGGCCCCCTTGTGCAGTCTCACGGCTGCAAAGGGGGCAGAGCGATGAGGAGAAATCGGGTGCAAAAAATGGGAATGAAGAGGGAAGGCGCGTACGGTTTCGGAAGTCAAATCGATTTCTGAAGAGCACGAGGGGCCCGGTTTTGGGGGTCTGCTGGAAAACCTCCTCGTCTTCCTGCGAGGTCCTAGCATAGTGGCCGGTTGCCATTGCGTCAGCACCTACATGCCAAAAAGCACCCAGAAAGGTCAGAAAATCCATTATTATTATTTTTTTTACCCGCCCATGTTGTAGACTAGAACATACCTAGAGTTATGATTGCATACTTGTGGAAATGGTTGAATTTGATATGCTTATTGCAGAGTATATCTGGGTTGGGGGTCCTTCCTTTCTCGTATTCCTTTAATAAATTACTGAAAAGGTGCAGAAGATCACAATTAGACAGGCAGGAAAAGGCACTCATGTATATTGATCTTTTGAATATACCTGAAAACCTCATGCCAGTATTCCTTAACATATGACACTTGATGGAAAGGGATGTCCAGCATCTGGCACACTTTGTCGGCATCCTCGCAGTCTTTCTCTGTGCTGCACACCCCACTTTCATCCAGGGAGTCCCAGTTCTTCATGAAAACCCCGGTCACATTGTAGCCTGGAATGAGAAACATTCAACTTTGTATTGTTTGGTAATGGTAGTGGTGTACCTAATAAAGTGGCCTGTCAATGTGACTTCGACCTACCTCTTTTCTTTAGCAATAGGGCCGCGACAGAGCTGTCGACGCCGCCCGACATGGCACAAACGACGTGCCGTATAACACCCATCTTATTCGACAAATTCCGCTCACGAATTGATTAGATGTAAAAGAAATTGCCTTAAACATTTATCAGTCACTCGGGAGCACGGCCATTGTTGTGGTCCGTGGCGGATAGATGTCCGGCTTGAAACCACAGTCATGGCGGAATCTTTCTTTCAGAGGGGGGGGAACAAATATTGTAACACCGTCGAGTAGCTGCACGTATTCCAGTCTTTATGAATAAGGTGAGTGAAATTTAATGACTCACTGAATGTTTTGAGGGTTTTTAAGGTTAACTATTATTTATTAACAAGTTTTGCACAGATGGGTGAGGTGTCCGCAGAGAGTATCAGCCTGGATCTTCTATTAGAAGCCAGGGAGACAGTGAGGAGAAGCCCACTGGGTGTCATCAACACCCCCATGATCCTCTGGAGCCAGACCACCCTGCCTGTCAACAATGCCCAAAGTATCCATATTAAACTAGAGAACATGCAGAGAACAGGTAAGAATGTGCTTTTTTTTTTAATATCAGAAAATGGATGGATGGATATATTACCAACTTTGATTGAGCAAATAATCATTTTAAATTACAGGGTCTTTTAAAATTAGAGGTGTGGCCAATCAGTTTGCCAGGAGGCAGACAGGTGGCAATTTTGTCACCATGTCCGCAGGGAATTATGGCAAGTCGTTTGCCTATGCGTCAAAGCACTACGAGTCCAAAGGCAAAGTGGTCATGCCGGAAACTGCCCCCATGTCCAGATCGGCCCTCATAGAGGTTAGAGGTCATGCACATGACACATAAATAAGTAGTTTACTCAGTTTTCTTTTTCTTGTCAGAGTTTTGGCGTGGACGTGGAGCGAGTTCCTACTTCCTGTCTGATGAATGTGGTGAACCGTTGCGTCCAGGAGGACGACATGACCTTCCTGCACTCCTACGATGACCTGGATCTCATCGCGGGACATGGCAGGTACCCTCGATATAAAACGCATCCAAGTGGATGAAGTTTAACCGTGTGTGTAGTTTAGGTCTGGAGGTCCTGGAGGTGGTGCCAGAGCCTGATGTGGTGGTGGTATGCTGCGGAGGAGGGGGGCTGCTGGCCGGAGTGGCTGCTGCAATCAAACTATCGGGATGCGACAAGACCAGAATCTACGGCGTGGAACCAGAAGGAGGTAAGAAGAAAATGTCTTCTGATTTGAAAATGAGCATTGATGGGAATGCTTGACTTCAGCCTGCACCATGTACAAGAGCTTCCTGGAGAAGAAGCCGGTGGGCATGGACACAAGTAGCATTGCGTCAGGGCTGGCACCGCCATTTGCAGGTAACGTGAACATTTTAATTATATAATAGCGAAAAAATAACATTACTACTTTCCTAGTGATACATAATCTTAATATGGCCATCATTAGGTACGCTGCCCTACGAGCTGTGCCGGCGCTACGTGGAGGAAATCGTCCTGGTGAGCGACGACGAAATCAAGGCGGCCGTGTCCACCCTGTACCGAGCGGGTCTGGTGGTGGAGCCGTCCGGTTCGGCCGCCTTCGCTGCAATCAATGCGGGGAAAATACCTCGACTGGAAGGGAGCGACGTCGTGTGCATCTTAAGCGGGGGCAATATCGGAAAAGACGAGCTCGGAAACTTCCCAGATTGACAGATGTGTGATTCACTCAGTCGTAGAATCACTAACTTGATTTTTTTAATAAACATTTTATTACAAATAAAGGACAATGACAAGTGTGAACTACATTATATCCTTAGTGGCCATTCTGCATACGACTGCATCCAGAAGAGTTCCACACTTCTCCTCCTCTGGGTTGATTTTGTAAAGCTGAAAAACAAGACAATTGGAAAGATTAAAAACAGTCCACTGGGACAAATGTGTCCATTATCAAACAGTACCTTTTTAATTTTTTCAAGGTCTGACAAGGATGATATGTCCTCCACTGGAATCTGGACTCCATCCACTTTGGTCACCATGTCGCTCACAAGGTGGGATTCTTCTTTGGTATGGACCAAGACCACCAGGACGGTGCCATCACCGTCCGAGATGCCAAATCTTTTAAAGGCCTCTGAGATCTGTACAGAGAAATGATTTGCTCGGATCCAAACAAGCAGTTTGTACGAATGAAGAGCAAACTTACATTATTAGTAGGTGACAGGTTGAAGATGATCTCTGAAAACAAGCCTCTTGTCTTCATTTGATTATGTTTGTGGAAGTGCACAGCCTTATTTGCAGCCACCAGCACTTGGAAAGGACTCACCAGCTAATGCAAAGGGAAAATCAAATTTAAAAGCTGAATGGCATGCATATTTTAGCAGAATTTCAACTCACCATAGTTGGCTTGATCAGGGCACCTTTTATTTTCCCATCCATGGCGTTTTGCCGTAGCTCGGCGGCATTTTGCACGTCTTTAAAAAGAATTTGCGTGACATTGAGCTCCGGGTAAAGTTCCAGCGTCTGAGATACATGCATTTTTTTTTTAGATCAATGATGAGCACAATAAAGAGAAATTGACATCGCACATGAGGGAAACATAGGGGGACGAAAAATACCGCAACACCGGAAGAACGCATTTCGGTCAATCTAATTTACAAAAATAATTTTGTTAAAATAGAAATTACATTCTGAGAACAATTGTAAAACCTTACTTAAAATTAGAAAGGTATTTTCATCTTAGTTATATGTTAATACTACGTTAAAACACGTTTGCAAAAAAATATCTCGGATATAACTTCTACATGTTGCCACATCGAGCCTATTTTTGTGACGGACTACTCGCTGTCAACAACAAAAGCGCTTCCGTTTTGTACCTGCAATCTAAACAAGAGGCATCTCTTACTTTTAGGTGCTTTTTCAATCGTGCATATTCTAGTAATGCGGATGAAACGAAAGGTTCGCATCTTTCACAGATAGTTTCCACTAGCAATTGCGTTTTACATCGCGTTTGGAAAATGGATAAATATGAAGGCTACGTCTTCACCGCATTGTGCAGCACCAACTTTCTGGTGTCCTGCTTGCTCTTCTCTAAAATCACCCGAGAGCAACGAGAGCCCTACATGGATGAGATTTTCCATGTGCCCCAAGCTCAAAACTATTGCCACGGGAAATTCAACCAGGTAGGTAATTAATCCTCTTTAATGCTATAGCGACTAGCGGATTACTGAACGGAGCTAATCCGGAGACAACTGAATTAAACCACTTGATTTCCCCCACCCCTAATCCGATGGGAAAATAGCCAACTCACCAAATGATTGATGTTCTTCTCTACAATGCAAACAAAAAAATAATCATTTGAGATGCTAGTCCAGATAAATAACTGCAAACTTTTGATGCAGTGGGACCCGATGATCACCACTCTCCCGGGCCTCTACCTGTTCTCCGTGGGGATCATCAAGCCAGTGGTGCGACTGGCCGACATGACGGGTGATGTTGTGTGCTCCACGGCCATGCTGCGCTTCATCAACCTCCTCTTCAACTGTGGCAATCTCTACCTGCTCTACCGGCTCATTTGCAAGCTGCACCCGAAGGAGAAGGTGAGTCTTGAATCTCGAGACTCGAAGTTGACTGTAAAAGGAAAAAAACCCTCTCTTGCAGACGCGAACAGCTGCTAGGCGGATCCTCTCGGCCCTGTCGCTGTCCACCTTCCCGGTGCTGTACTTCTTCAACTTCCTCTACTACACGGACGCCGGCTCCACCTTCTTCATCCTCTTCACGTACCTCATGACGCTGCACGGCTGCCACAAGGCGTCGGCGCTGCTCGGCGCCTGCGCCGTCTTCTTCCGCCAGACCAACATCGTGTGGTTGGCCTTCTGCGCCGGCACCCTGGTGGCCGGCCACATGGACGAGGCGTGGCGGGCGGCGCATTCCAAAAAGTCTGACGACAAGTCGGCTGCCTTTCAGGTCCCATTTTCCCTCAGCGGCGCCAAACGGGTTGTGCTTTTCAGTGTGGATTTTTTCACTTCCGCCGGGCACCTGAAGGCGGCGCTGCTGGCGACGTGGCCCTACGCCCTGGTGGCCGCCGGATTCTTCGTCTTCGTGTGGCAAAACGGCGGCGTGGTGGTGGGCGACCGCGCCAACCACGAAGCTTGCCTCAACTTCCCGCAGCTCTTCTACTTCCTCTCCTTCGCCCTTTTCTTCTCCCTGCCCATCACGCTGTGTCGTCACCGCGTGCGGCGCTTCTTGCAAGCCATGAAAAAGCAACCCGTCCTCTTCCTCGTGGCCACCGTCGTCTCCGTCCTCCTGGTGTGGAAGTTCACCGCCGTGCACAAGTACCTGTTGGCTGACAACCGTCACTTCACCTTCTACGTGTGGAAGAGGTTCTTCCGAAGCCACGAGATGCTGCGCTTCCTCCTGATCCCCGTGTACATTTTTGCCGGCTGGCACTTCCTGGACTCGCTCAAGGCGCGATCGCTCTTCTGGAGCTTGGCGTTCCTGACGTGTCTCCTGGCCGCCACAGTCCCGCAGAAGCTCCTGGAGTTCCGTTACTTCATCGTGCCGTACCTGATGTACCGCCTGCACATGCCGCTGCCGTCCCTGGCCAGGCTGGCGCTGGAGTTGCTGCTGTACACGGCCGTCAACGCCGTCACCATTTACGTCTTTGTGGCCAAGACGTTCCAGTGGCCGGACAGCGCCGCCACGCAGAGGTTCATGTGGTGAACTCAATGGAGGAAGGAGCAATGAGATTGGGGGGGGAAGCTCAAATGGTTCAATGTGAGACTGCACGACATCATGTAATTCATTTTTGGTGGCTGTAGTATCATTATGGAGACCAATTAGATTTTGTTTTTTAATGTGTCAATCAAGGAGACATTTTCTATCCACTGTGTTGATTTGAACTTTTTTCCCCAGTATACATTTCATGCAAATTCAGTGTTCGTTTTTTTCTATTTCATTTTCTTTTTCTGTCCAACTAAATACGTCCTATGATTGCTGTCATAAATAAAAGGAATGAAATACATTTTTAAAATCTGTGTTTGTTTATTAAGCGCTTATATTTGATTAAACTTCAAATAATAGTATTATTGTAGTATTTTAAATATATAATTTATGATATTACAATATAAAGTAGGTTTAATTTTACGATAAATCAGTACCACAATAAGCCACTAAGGGGTGCTGTTGTACAAGAATTTACAAGTCGTAGTTTAGAAACTGCGGACGGTGTCGTACCAAAGAATCAGTACCAGAATGAGCCACAGCGGGGTGCTGTTGTACACGAATGTACAAGAAGTAGTAGTTTAGAAACTGCGGAAGTCTCGCGTCACCTACACAACATCGGCCTTCAAATTGGACCTTGAATTAAAATGCATTTGTTACGATCAGTGAAACTATAGCTACACTCACAAGGTTTAATTTCCGATTATTAAGGTAAAGTGGTTCATGAAGCACGCAGGTAAGTTAAGGACGTTGTATAAATATCGTAGTTACAGTACGTGCCATCTCAAAGCAACAAAACAATTACAGCGGACAAGAAAAAATTCTATTTATAAAAGAACCGTGGGAGTGCAGCGGGTGGAAAGGCTAAATGATGTGTTTTGATTTATTTTTTCTTTAATGGCACAGTAATTATAAAAGCTGCCTACGGCCATTTCAGTCACCTGTCGGGAAAAATCAACTTGGAAAAAGATTTTGGAATCGTACTAGATGTAAATAATAATATTACGTCATGATGTAAATTAAATCCTTTGTATTTTTTTATTTTGTTCAAATTCCAACCGAGCTCCAACTCTTCCAGCGTCTCAGCTGCGCGTTGCTAAGCGACAGGCCGTGTCAGGAAGTGACAAGCGCACATAATTGCGACCCTGTTTGACAGACACAGCGCAGTGTTCATTAGACATCATGTCTTGTGTTTTTTTTTGGATCTATGAAAAAAAAAAAATCTTACTTTTGTCTACACTGATCACCATGTAATCACTCCAGTCAAGAGTTGAAACAATTATCAGTCATCGGACAATAATGTGTCTCTGGTTTGTTTGAATTTCTACCTCATGCTCTTCAGCTCTTCAGTCTTTGTGCATGTTGCTTCTCAAAAACGTGTTCTCCCTCTCGCGTCAGATGTTTGATTGACAGCGATATTAGCACCTTCCTCTGCTTTGCACCCCCCCCCCCCACACACCACATCCTCCGCGCTCCTCCATCAATAGAGCCATCTCCTCCCCTGGCCTCAAGGGATGCTGGGAAAATGAAGCTATTTATGGCAACCCGAGGCACTCCAGCTTGGTGTAAATACACAATTTTTTGTCACGGACATTCTTGATGTCTATGTCCACCACTGTAGCACGGCGCAATATCGACTTCAATAGATGCGGTTTTATCGGCATAATAACGATAACACATTGATATCGAGTCTTGGTTAAATATCAGCTATCGCTTTTAGATCACGATACAAGTAGATATAAAAAGAATTAGAAGTTAGTGTCGAAAGAATATCACAATTTGACGATATCAGCTTCCAGTATCAAACTATCATCAGATACATGCCTGAGTATCGAAGATATCATTCAAGCTGATATTTAACATCAGCGTGACATTGATACAAGATGTGAGTCATTAATTAGAATGACGTCTGCTGTCCCGACATTTGTCTCCTTGACTGTTTGTCACATGACACATCTCCGTCGCATGCTATAAGGCTAACTCAGTCCAGGGCTACAAAATTGAGGGCCGCCCCGACGACATGTCTAAATATACGCAAGCGGCATGATGGTGACGGATTGGATTACGTGATTAAATCCCGCCGTGACACCAACCCGATGATATTTTTCCATTTCCCGTCGAGGCATTCGCTTGATGCGTCGATAAATAAAGCTCAGAGAATTTACCATCTGGAAATAAATGTAAGGTGAGATGATCGGCAGCCGATCCATATGTTGCCAAAATGGCGGGAATGTAAACGTGTGACATTGACGGAAGTCTAACATGGTCAGCATGCTTAAATTCACACATGGAAGCGGTATCGGCACTTGAGTATCGGGTCTGATTAATTTTGCTACCTTAATCTTTGGACGCCCTCTGCTGCCTCTCCAACAATTCTCCTAAATGTAAACAAAAACTAAAATACATGTTAGTAATGAAAATCAGATTAAACAAGATTCAACAGTACTGCTGAGCTCACTATTTAAGTTTGCGATTTTATGACAATCAGGATGGCTCATCTCAAAAGTGCCTGCTGAGTTATTGCCAGCCCAATCAACCTCCGAGGGATAAACGCAGAGTATTTTGGTACTTTCTATCTCCCCGTGGGGGTTCACATTCACTCTAATTGACTCTCGAAGCAGGCGTCGACCTCATTCACAGATTCATAGCACTTTTTCATATGAATATTTATTTAAAAATCCATAGTTCAATACAGAAATAGTCATCTATCATATATAATAAGACAATCAGTATTCAGCCATGCTTTCTCCGATTATTAATCACTGTTTAAAAAAAAAAAAAACGCATTTCCACTTCTTCAAAAATAAGTGCAAAGAAATCACAATAGAACACTGACGCAAAATCATTTCTCGAGAGAAGGCATCGCACAATTTCCAGAAAAGATCAGTTAAGGCCATTTTTGTACAATTATTTTTCATATATTTCGGAACACACAGTTGTATTGAAAAAAAAAAAGAATAACGAACCGGTGCATCCTTTGTCAAAACTGTACATGCAAACATAGTGCACATTGTTCAGAAGATATGACGAGCATACGATATATTATTTGGATCGCTTTTTAGTAAACAAAAGTCTTTAGTGTGTTAAACACCTCACGTTATCATTTGTAGAAAGGCAACACGCGCACATACACACAACTTGAGCTCATATGAAATCATTTCAATGAACAGGCTTGGAAATTTTTGTATCCGAGTACATTCTTTTCATGAAATTAGGAACCTCTTAACAAAAACTCTATTTGATTTTGGAGCTTATTTTTTGTCAATTTCAAATTACAATTCCCCATAAAAATATAAACCACTGGCCGAGCGAGGCTGCGTCGTGCAGCTGGCCGGGTTAAAAAATAAATAAAATAAAATTGTCGTGGCCTTCCTGGAAGTGACAGTAAAAATAAAGTCAACTCTGAACCCCCGTGGCAGCGGATCAAAAACAGATCGGATTTTTCAGAGCGCTGTAATGAGCTCCTTTATGCTGACCTGCCGTCCTAATGATGTGGAACGCAGTGGGCGACCAAATACAAACACACACATGTGTCGGCCATGTTGGCACTGCTACAATAGAAAAGTGTCACAATTTGGCAGTTCACACTATTTGCTACCATAATCAATAAAAAACTAACGGGTTAGCAAGATATGTCATATTGGTCCCACAGCTTTAAATTCAATTAATATAGAAGGAGGATATCACATTTTGATCATCAACGTTCCATAATAGTTCAGACACCGTTCATTCACATTGAAGGAAAAAAATAAAAAGACATTTTATTTGGACAATTAACAGGATGTGTATATTCTTTGCGTTTTTGACCACTGGGCTCTTTATGCTCAAACAACGTGAGAGGAGATGGTGTCGTTTTGAACATGAGAATTGATATTATGATGATATGATAACAAAGACGCACGTACGTTTATACAAACCCCCGAGCATGTGGGCATTACTGCCAAGGCCGAGAAGAGACAGAACACAACTGTGTTTCCATTCATTAAGAAAATAACAAATTAAAATCGATGCAAAAATTGCACGCAAAAAAAAAATCCAGAATTGTTTTTTTTTGTTTTTTTTTTTTACATTGGTAAACAGGACCAATAAGTATAAATGCCAAATTGTATGGAATACCCTATTTTTTATTTTGGAAATTAATGTGTTCAAATAAGTTTTTAAACTATTAAAACAGTGGATTTAATATTACTTGGAAAAATACGACAAAATATGTCTTTGTTTTTGCAAATATTCCCCTTTTTGTCTTGGGGGAAAAAAATACACTTGTTTTTGTTGCAAATTTTTACCCCCCCCCCCAAAAAAACTTCATTTGCGGCCATAATGTTTGAAAGTGTAAAGCTGCCGATTTTCTAGTGCAATTTCCCAGATAATAACTCAAATATATCAACCGTGGCATTAACCTCAGAGGTATCATCGTGTTTAAAAGGCAAAAATAAACATTCTGATATGTGACATACATATTGGCAACTTCAAACTAGCACATCGAGTCGAAATGAATGGAAACACAATCGAGAGGGGCGGGAGATTGTCCGAGGAAGACGTCACATTGTGGCACACTCAACCCACCTCAAGACAGACGCATGGTTGGAAGAGGTAGTGCAGGGCCGCTTCTATGCATGCACGTGGTCCAGGCTACACTCATGCAAAAAAAGCTTCAGAAAACACCAGTACGGCACGGTACGGCACACAAGGGCTACCGGGACCTGCACTGCTGAGACCTGACGCGCATGTCAGGACAGAGAAAGAGAGAATATCACAGGCTTGATAGTGAAAATATAAAAGTAGGAACAGTAAAAATTCTTACTGTAAACAGTGGGTTAGTTTGAGAGCAAGACAAACAGGTTATAGTTATTTACAGCTGAAATGAGCTTCCCGTGAGATTCCTTCAAAAGTAACCTGCTGCCTCTTTTCTTGTCGTCATCCCGTTTTTTTTTTTTTCCAGGAATGCTTGACAGTGGAAGTAAACAGATAGGATTTCTCCCCCCTCTCCCCCTCCCCCTCAGAGTCCAATCTCCCGGCCCGGTAAGCAGCTGTTCCAGAACACAAGAACGGCAATCGAGCGGCTTGGAAAAAACGGATTTCCTTTTCTTCATATTTGTGTTTGGATGGGCTGTCCCGGAGGCGTGTAGGGAGGCGGGGCGGGCGCCGGTTTGATACCGCGGGTCCTCATGTAGGAGAGGAACTGGTCCGGAATCTCGGCCAAGACGTCTTTGGCTAGACGGGCCATGCTGAGGATGTGGTTCCCCGTCCGGTCGATGTAGTCACGGAACGGGACGAACTAGAATGAAGAAAGTATTTTGGTATTTTAAAACCATTCATCAAATTTTATAATGCTGAACCGGAGTCGGGTCTCGTACGTACGTGGATGTTGGCAATAAGATACGTTTTTTTTTTTTTTTTTTTTTTTTTTTTTTAAATGAGAGAAGAGTTTGATCTATGTGGTAACAATCATAATAAAAAAATAAAAAAAATAAAAATAAAATAATTAAAAAATAAACAAACAAATAAATAGATCCAATTTTTAAAAAGCAAATAAAAATAAAAGAAATAAAATAATTGGATTTGCCCACTTGTCATTTGCTCAGTACAGTAAATAACTCCATTGCGTAACTCTGTTGTCGGTTACGAAGACAGAGCGACGAGACGATTCACTTAATGAGCCGCTGTCACCTACAATTATAAAGATCATAAGGGAGACCAATTTATGCTGGAAATCTTTAGCTGCCAGATGCCAACTTCGCCGTGTCAGCGGGTCTTATTAGTTTGCCGATAATGAGAGCCGCGGTGGTGAAGCTAAAACACATACCTGAACGATATCTCTCTCTGCATATCTTCCTCGGGATGAAATTCGGACCTCGTCGCCGTCTAATTCAATCATGGCTGATGGGAAGAAAAAAGAAGAAATAATCACAGCCTTTGTCAATCAACCATTTTCCAAGGCTTTTCTTACCGTCAAATTCGGCTGGTCCAACCCCCACGATGATGATCGACATGGGCAGACAGGAAGCCTGAGGAAAAAAAAAATAATATTCATAATAATGGACCCTGAAGTCCACCGATAAAAAACGTGTTGACCTCAGCCTACAGCGATGATCTTATTTTTTTGTTTCTCTGTAAAAGGTCACATATCAAGCTAGCCGACCTCTAGACTCGGCCATGCGTTCTCAATTTTTTGTTGTTCCACCATATATTTCGCAATCACACGGGCTTCCCTCAGGAATACACCGACTCGACAATGATGGAGGAGATGGATTGAAGGGGCTGCCAACATTGCAAAACGACAGTTTCATTCAGTGGGAGATTTTGATGGGGGGGAAAAAAAAAAATTCCAGTTCTAATTTGAGCTAATCCCTTACGTTGACTATGGACTCCTTGGTCTGGGCCATGTCTGAGATGACGCCGTCGGTGATGATGAGCAGGACGAAGTACTGCGATCCGTCTTTCACGGATGCAGCATACCTAAAAAAATAAAAAAAATACACTCAGAATTTCCAAGTGATTTTTTTTAGATCCACCTCATTATTTATAAAAACAGCAATGAAGACATTTACAAGTTTTCCAGCAAACTGTTGTTTTGTTTCCTTCTTGCCTCCCCGCTGAGTAAATGTCATGTGATTCCCACCTCGCCTCCTTCTACTGCGGAGGATGTTAATCTGCCGAGCGTCGATTCGACAGCTCAATAAGGCTTTTCCTTTTCTCCCGTGTTCGCACGACCTTTCGACTCAAAAGGCTGAAGCGCTTCGAATTAGGGCCCCTCACTTTTTTCAGATTTGTTTCCACAACAGTTACGCAAGAATATTTTGTGTAATTGATATTTACTTATTTGTCCTGCTCCAAGTTGAGAATGCAAAGTAGACACAATATGAGGGAATTTGTACCTGGCGACGTGGTTAACCACGGGGGAAAAGTTTGTTGGACCGTAAAGTTGGACCGACTTCAGGCTCTGGTAGTACGCTTCCATCACGCCATCGATTCCTGCACAGTAAGGATTCTGAGGGTTCCCGTTCTACGTAGAAAAAAAAAGATGATCAAGGTTTTTCCTTTTTTGCTTGACGGATGAGTTGATTTGTTCTCACCAAAGCAAATTCGTGGGAGATCCGTCCGTCAGGAGGCAGTTTGGCTCCAAAACCGAGAGCGGGGAACATCTTGTCGCTGTCGTAGTCCTGAATGATCTCTCCGACCGCTTTCAGGGCCATGGCGTAAGCGTTCAGCTGGTAGGGGCTCATGTAGTGGAGTGAGGTGGGCTGGGCTGGGTTACCTGGACATGACAACCAGGTCAATTAAAATTCATTAAAGCCATCATTTGAAGCTTCAAATTTGCTTCATGAACCAGTTGTAATTTTTTTCAAACCAACAGTGCAATCTAGAGGAGTCAAAAACTGGTTCATGAAGCAAATTTGAAGCTTCATTTTCTCATGATGATCAGGAGTAAAAAAAAAAAAAAAAATTTCAATTGAGATCGTTCATATGACTCACCGTTAGAAGCTGTGAAGTCAATGGCCACTGTGAAGTTAATCTGCGTCCTTGGAAGACAAGGGCAGGGAGGGGAATCATTAATCAACGACGGCCTCGTTTATCACCATGTAAACAAAAGTCTCGATCTAACTATCTTGGCCGAGAGTGCAAACAGAAGGTCCTTCCTGCAGTTTTTAGCGGTTAATAGCAAAACTGGGACCTTAGAAATTAGTGGAGCGGCTGGATGTGGTCAGCCTGTCATCGTTTTTTCACACCAAGCATCAACCCCCCCCCTTCTCCAATTCTCTTCTTCTGTTCACTGCCACTCCAACACAGCGCTCACATGTCATCTCGCGGTCGGAAGCAGCCGGCAGCTTCATCTTATTTGTCACCTCAGCGGGCCAGAAGAAGTGGCGGCTCTACAAGCCATCAGTCGTGCTGACTGGACACTCATTGGTCCGGAGGGGGACGTCAGGGATGGACGGTGATCAATGTTGCCAACTTATTTTAAAAATAAAAAAATGTACAGAACTCACTGAGAGGCGGCGACAAAGAAGATTAGAAAAACACATGTTCCGGGGAGAAATAAAATTCTGACAGGGATTTACGGAGACAATGTCTTAATGTCACACTCTTCTTGAGGAGCTTTGAGAAGCTGTCGTGAGGCAAATGTCAATTGTCATGATGGGGACCAGAGGGTCTTTTTTTTTTTTTTTTTAAAGAAAGGTCTGTCATAATAAGACACAACAATTCACTCAAGAATAAAGGCTTTGCATGCTCGGAACACCTGCGGCGTCGCTGGACGGGCAGGCCCCATGGCGGTTGCTAGGCAACAACAGTCAGCAAAAGTAGCCAGCGTTTACCTTGGCTGCCGAGCAATGTTGACTTTAATTACGGCTTGCCGTCTTGCTTCGGCACGTTGGGCAGGTGTTTATTCTATTTTTTTTTTTTTTTAGTGATCCAACTTTGATTTGATTTTTGAGGGAAACATTAACAGATGTCCAAGAAGTTTGACTGCAGCGGCAGGAGAATCTCATTTTACTTGACGGGCTTACATGAGCTTTTCAAATTCTAATTCTACCCCCCCACCGCCCAAAAAGCTTTGTTCTGCCTCTTCTTACACATGACATCTCCTCCATGTTCGCTTTCCTCCCGCTTCTATTCCGGTTTTCAATTCAGCTAGCAAAATAAGGGGAGGGGAGGGGTTGGGGACAATATCTGTCACCATGAGTGACAGAGCAGCCATCAAAGGCGCCACTCGGAATGAAAGATATGACCAACAACTGTTCATTATCACCCGAGACCTGGTGAATAGAAGCTCCTTTGTGAAGAACCATGGGTGGTTCCAACGCTTTATCAAGCGCCTTGAAAAGAATGAACTTGCTGCAGATTGAGACGGAGCCTTTTCCAAATCAGTCATTTATGCAGCCAGCCGATCACGCTCCTAATTAGGTCCAAATGAGCAATTAGCTGATTGGGTTGAAGCGCTGTAAAGAGCTGCCAATCAGAGAAGAAGAGGGGGGGGGGGAGGCGGCACTAAAAGGAGATAGAAGGGAATTTTAAAATAGAAACACATTGGGGATTTCAGAACACGGCTTGAGTGATTTTCCTGTATTTGTGTATGCAAGCGTGGTCATGTTTGTGTGAACAAGTCGGCCTCCATTATGCCAGTGGACCATTACGCTCCATTTAGGTCTCAAGCAGTGATACACCACTTGGCACTTTATTGGGTCGCAACAAGCGCGGGGGTACTTGCGAAGAGCGAGCGAGAAAAAAAAATCGGGTTTGTGGAGAGAGACCACATTTCTCCATTAGGAGTTGGAGGATGCACGATGAAGGTACGCACGTGCCGGGCCGGAAAATGAACAGCGAATTGCTCAGTGACATTCACTGTGTGCATCCCCTGCCATGTGATTCAATAGCATATTGATTTCTTTTGAGGACCTCCATTGTTGGAAAGCAACGGGATTCAATTGAGGTAGAACAAAAGTAATGGGACAGCCCACAGTGGTTTCCAGTCAATAAAAAAATGGTCACATTTGGTTGATAGATGAACAAGATATTAAATGATCTCAGTCGGAAGTCGGCCTGACTTTGGCCCGGGTTATTCTGGCTGCCGCTCGCATGGGAATATTTGCGAGGCATAATTATATTTGGCCGACTGCAGATGGCATGCCGTGGCGAGGTTATTGACCGGCGGCCGACAGAGCTCATTGCGGTTTTGGAACGGGTCGACAAAATGTATTTAGCATTTTGTGTTAGTGGATGTCAAATGTACAGAAAACTGACGAGGACTACACTGAAGTCTTTTATTGTCAATGCAAAAATAAATATCCTATAGGTAATAAAAATATAGCGAAGTCATTAAAATGGATTCACACAGGAATGCATCCTGTCATGTTTTCAATTTTAAGGACGGACTTTCGTCTTCTCACGCCTTTCTGGACTTCCCACTGGTGCCGTGGCAATGTCAAAGTGGATCAGGACTTGCTGGAGTCTGGGAATCCTCCACATTGGACCTGTTTGTGGAAAAGCGTTTACACTGATTTAACCTCCGTTACTACCTTCATTGTCATTTACAACCATCACCGGAGAAGCAAGAGAAAAGAAAAGTTCAATAAGTGGTCTTTAAAAAAAAAGACAGACTTTGAACATTAACATTGTGCTTAGCATAGCAAAACAAACAGCTGCACATTAAATGTATTGCACTTACAAGTTAAATACAACTGAACCACTGGAGTAGCTAGAGGGGGCCAGCAGGGGCACTGCCTCCCCCTTAAATATGCTTGTATAGGTAGGTAATATTCCAATTGCATGCAGATATATGTAAATATCACTTACCAAGCAGCTCAAAATTCGGCCATCTTGGAATTTTCCGGAAATCCACGTCAAAAATAAAATCGCCGTGAGTCAATACGAGTTTGTCTTTCAGGCTATTTTGCTACGTGCGTTTAGTCGAGCTCTGTCGGCCACCGGAAGACGAGGAGAAGCGGGACGCGGCTCATTAAAGGGATACAACCCCAACCGTTTTGCAGGCGGCGTGTTTCAAATAAAAACGCGGTCCTTCACTTACCCGCCCTTAATGTAGTCCAGGAAGGTGACTTCGATATCCACGAGAAACGACAACAGTGTTACCTTGAGAGAAAAAAACGAGGAAAGGTTAGATCAGTGTCAAAGATAAACTGATGGATTTTTTTTTTTTTTTTTACCGTTCCAGAGTTGAGGTATTTTTTCTTTTTGTCTTTCTTCTTTTGATTTACCACCTGAAAAATAAAATGTTAACGTCCTTCACACCTTTAAAATGCACATGCAAGCGGAAACAACCAAGTTGAATTCCAACAACGGAGGTTGCACGCTCTTATAAATATGACGGCAAGGTCAAAGTGAGGGGAGAGCCTGGGGGGAAAATAACATCCGGAAAGTTGAGGATTTATGTGTTCACATTGAGTGTCGCAAGTGAAGGTGAGGAGGAAAATATGGCTTGAACACGCAAAGAGAGTTTTTCCCCCAATTTAAAAATTGCATTCCGCTACACGGCAATATCGGTTCGAATTCGATTAAGTGTTCAGCCCTAGCGGAAAGCTCATTATGGCTAATGGCCGCTCACTCACCTCGTAGACGTTGAATTGGCTCTGCCCTCGGGATAATTCTCTGTAGCTGGTGCTGAAATCTCCAATAAAGTCATGACTGCGGGGAAAAAAAAAAAAAAGTCACTCCGACAAGACGTGTACGGGATAATTCATGCAATGTGATACTCGGGGCTGACTAACAATTTGTAAAGCACAAAGAGTTCTATTGAAATTTTCGAAAAATGTCATTGCGCTCTCTCTCAGAGGAGATAAACGGTGGTGCTGAAAAGAGGAGTTTCAATAATAAAACCCAAATGCTTGTTAAGCTTTCAATTTGTGAACAAGCCAGGAAAATGTGACTATGACAAAATAGCTTTATATATTAAATTGCAAAAAAAAAGAATAAAAATAAAATAATAAATAAATAAAATATATTAAATTGCAATTGACGACATGTGACTCACAATGCTCACAATGCTCACAATGGCGGAAAATTCTCCTCGAAATGTAATCACCCGTCCCAACCCCTGAGACTTAACCGTGATCACATATTCATTTGACTTCATGATGAACTCTGAAGACACGTATATTACCTCTGTGGTGCAAGATTTACCTGCCGTCTCTATCCCAGTCGTACACCTCAACCTTGATTGTTCTGCGTAAAAAAAAACATGAAATAATGAGCACCTGCTTCAAATCTAAATGAGATTTTTTTTTTCTGTTGATCCTGATGAAAATCGTTTCCGCAGCGCTCCAGGCGCTGCCGATGCTTTTGTTGCAAAAAGGCGACGCCATTAAATCCTGCCAAAAAAACAAAACAAAGGCATCTATTTGCTTGCCGCGTGGCGAGCGACCCTCATTAAAACGGGAACCATGTGTCATCGCGTATCGCGTGACTCCATTTGATAGGAAAAATGCTAATTTCTTTTAGCGGCGGCGGCGGCGCCACAGCATCCATTCGGCAGCTTATCTCCATCTCCAAACAGCTGCATTTGCCGCCATATACTCGTATCGTAATTCATCGATTTCCGTGCGCCGCGGCTTACGAGGATCTACTGTACGTCGGGAGACGAGCCTGCCCGAGGCCGATATTATTATCGTGGTTATCTCTCAATATTTCACGAGGCGAGGAACAGAAACAAACAAGGATGAAGAGAGAGTAGAAGCGAGAGAGTGAGGACGTTTATTAAACGAAAACCGAGGGTGCTTCTAATGAGGCTTGACTTTGTTTTTACTGTAACCGCCGCGCGACTCGGCTCCCTCGAAACAAATTGCATCTAATTGAAAACACCCGAAGCCGAAGCCTTTCTTCATCCTCCTCGTCTTTCAATAAAGCCGAGCGAGTCGAAACCCGAAGCGGAGCTAATGGTCCTCGGAGCTCGGCGTAGGCGGCCGGATGAGCATCATTACGGGAAAGTAGGTGTAATAAAGTTAAGGAGCGGGGTCCTCATAAACCCGCATATTATTTTAAAATAGATATTTCAATAAATCCCCGCCGTGTTCGCACCCACAACGGCGCATATTTTGAACGCTTGAAGTAGTTTCTCGCGCCACACAAGCGGCTTAGTAGTTTCCGAGATGAGATGAGTTCTTATCTCACATCACAGACGCGACACAGAGGGAAGGAGTAGGAGTGGGTCCACTTTTGGTTTCCCGAGTAACCCATTGATAAGGCCTAGCTTGACTCCGCCGCGCAAATAATCCTATTGTGCCCACAATTGCGCTGCGGTGCACTCCTGCCCGACTGACAGGTGTCCAGAAAAACGGACATATTTCCCTTTATGTCGCACTTTTCATTTGCAGAAACGGACAATGAGTGAATGCTTTTTTTTTTTTTTTTTTAAGTTTGTTAAATAGCCCACTCCCCGTATCAGCACCAGGGACAGCGACTCTCCAGCTCATCTGATTGGCTGTAAAACAAGTTCACACCCACCACGGCGCAAAATGCTCGGCTTGCCCTGATTAAATGAAATCCTACTTTTCAATAATATTAAGGCTGTTTTATTTTCATTTTTACTTTTTTTTTTTAAAAGCCCGCAAAATCGCAGTCCCACTGTGGATGACATTTTTTTCCAACAACTACACTCCGGGACAAAAAGAGTCTAGAGGTTAAGAATGATGAAAATATGATGAGCATTTTCATGTTGTAAATGTCATCTGATATCAGCTTGAATCAAATAAATAATGCCATTTAATAACTTGACATTTGCCTAATTAAGCAGTGCAGATTTTTCAAATAGATGCCGCCGGCATGGAAGTTTGTGTTTTTCTTGCGATCGGCTGACTAACAATTTCCTTGTTGTCAGAAATGAAGAAATAACAAGGTGTTTCCCGACATTGGATTACATTTTATAGCTGAGAGAACGCGGCTGTACCTGTCATAATCGCCGTTGCAAAGAGCCCGAACGGGGATTTTAAAAGCCTGCCACACTGGGTTCAATGTGTTCTTCACCACTTCTGTTTTGTGGCAAATGGTGAACCTGCAGAGAGAGAAAGGCTATAAAAGATTAGCGGGGGGTGCTAAGTCAGTTTGGTTACACAAGCGCGCATATCGCACAACCCCAACCTGCTTAAAAAATATATATTTTCATCCTCAACTCACGTGCTGTCCTCGTTGCTCCTGTAGAAGACCAGGAAGGGGTCCGACTTGCCGAAAAAATCCTTCTTGTCCAACTTGTTCCCGCAAAACTGCATCATAACGGACTCCTAGTAAAACACGGAACAGGGACGAGGCATGAATTAATTCGATTTCCATCAATTAAGCAAGGAGCATATTCAATCATCATTCCGTCCCCTCACTCTGCAGTTGTTCAGCTCCTCGGCTTTCACGATGATCGTGCCGCATTTCTTGCCGGTAATGCCTCTGTAAACAAACACAGCCATTGAAAGTAATAATAATAATAATAATGATAAAAATCAAGGTTGCAGGAGAATATGCTAACGCTCACACAAACTTTTACCAAGGACGATTGATACTTGATATAAAAAGTCAACACTTATATATATCATATATATAATAATTAAATACAATTTTATATTATATTATATTATATTGATGTATATAAAGTGCAGGTTGAAAGCAAGTACTGTCCCTTGAAAAAATGTGAATGCACTAGTTTACTCGAAACAGTCACACATTCATAGTCAACATTTCGATGTGGTCACAAAAGGCGCTCTGTTGTGAGGGCGTGGCGTTTGCGGCTACGGTGTCCAGTAAAAGGCGAGGCAGACGGTTGAGAGGGAGAATAACGACATGGAAAAGTGCAAATGTGTGTGCCCCCCCCCACACACACACACTGCCCACACCCCTGGAATAAACATCGCCTTGAAGGAGAACTTGACTACTTCATTAAAACACCCAACAGTACACCGCAAGGACGAAAGCAGTCGAAAGGTGTCCCACCCCCCTCCCGTCTGCAGTTGAGTAAATAAAATCCCTCTGGCCTTTTTGTGATGAGAGCACAGGATATGACAAGCATGTACGGGTGACAGCAGCTTGTTGTCAACTGTTTTTTTTTTGACAAGCTTTTGTACTGTGGCACCTTTGAGTGCCCACAGCGACACGTCACCCAGAGATTCTTGCCATCTTTCACTGCGGGTTTCAACAACTCTCATCTGTTTTGTTTTTGTTGTCGGCTAAAATCTATATGAGGGGGGGGGGACAACTAGGTTGAAGCAAGCACACTTGGCCTCTTTTTGGAGAAATGTCTTTTAATATGTGTGGGAGGTGCAAAACTATCAAATATATTTTTTTCTATATTGCAGATTTTGACCTTTTGGCAAAAGTAAACTAATAAAGAGTCAAGAGTATGAAACGACTTTGTTTGTGCCGCTAAAGACGAATTTAATTAAAAGCAAGGAGCGACTTTGGCTAAGTGAGTAACGTAATAATTACAAATATTTCCACTCGCGTCATGTTGAAGAAGAAATTTAGTTTCATTTTAGTTTCGACACGATAAAGCGCTGCTAAGAATACTTTCCGATTGTGAGCATGCGAGAGGGAGAAGTGGTGAATCCTCTAATCAAGAGACATGGATTTGCAATCAGGGGGCTAGCTTGAAACAGGTAATTACGTTTTGGGCTGCGCAAGCACAAGCCAGGACAACGATGCTACCGTCTATCTTGTAATCAGCGAATGGGATTGTAGAGAATACCAACGTGCTTATTTACAAAAAGAAAATTCTCCGCATACTGCAGGACCTCGCTTGACTTCCAAACCAGACAAATGTGTGCTCTTGCCGGTAATTCTATTTTTGCTATATTTTATTTATTTAAGAGACTACACAGACTGCGGGGCCGGGAGTAGCTCAACCTCGCTCTGGGTGAAAAATAGAAAATAATGTCATCTGTGTCACCAAATGACAACGGCATAAGGACGTTAGACCGAGTGGGAATGTTTTCGGTGATGAAAATGCAAATTTTCCAGGGCCGGTGTCTCGAGAGGCGCTCGCAAAAACACGAGTGCTCTCATGCAAATTTGCCCAAACAATGAGTCGGGGTGACACATTGGAGTCGATCAGACGTGAAGAGTCAAAAAGGGGCCCTCGCGAGATCTATTAGCGTCTCGTTCAAGGCACTCGACTGCCGTCTAGCCGCAATAACCACATTTGCATTGCCCGGTCAATAAGTTAAGTTTGAAATTTTTGACACCTGCCAACGGTGTTACAATTGTCACCTCATGCGCAGCGGACCCAACCGGAAATTTGATCGAACAATGAAATTAGCCCTAATTAGCTCTCATTAAAATGCTCAGAGATTCCCCCTGATGGGTTGAGCAGCAGGTGTGGGCATGACAAGGCCCAACACACACACACACACACACGGGAAAAACATACGGAATTATTAATAGACCTTGACATTATTGGTTATCCTTCCCTCAAATCAAATGTGGCATTAAAAAACATGGACGGCATATCAAGTCTCACCACCTGTGTGACTTGCTTCATCTACCGTATTTTCCGGACTATAAGGCGCACCTTCAATGAATGGCCCATTTTAAAACTTTGTCCTTATATAAGGCGCACCGGACTATAAGGCGCACCATTAATGCATCATGTCAGATTTTTAATCCAAATCAAATCATTCTCCATTTTATCTTTTTTATTTCAACTTCAGACGTAACAAATTACTTTATAATCACAAAATAATGATCCATAGTCTTTTTGATTCATGATTCATAGTCTTCAGCGGGCCACTTATGATTGATTTCATGACACAATGCTTCGGGCCAGTTTAAATTTAGGAATTTGGTCCATATATAAGGCGCACCGGACTATAAGGCGCACTGTCGGCTTTTGAGAAAATTTTAGGTTTTTAGGTGCGCCTTATAGTCCGGAAAATACGGTCATTTATGTCAATCATCTCAAGACCAGCACTTTTTTTTAGCGATTAGCTTGACTGTAATTACTTTATTATTTTATTATTCTATTATTTATACCATTATTTTCTTATTATTTATATTATTCATTATTATTATTATTATAATACTTAAGTATTGCTGAGGCGGACTCACCCGAGAGGCTTTTCTAAGCGGCTGCCCAAAGATCCGACGGCTTCGCCGAGCGTACAGTAAGCCTGGCCCAGAAAGTCCTGACAAAGAAGAAGCAATTTTAAAAAGCGCATTGACTCAGTATTCAGGGGCAAAAAGCAACGAAAGAAACCAAAAGGGCTTGCCGCCAGACGGGCCCAAATGGTTTCGTGGACCCCTTTGTGTTCCCTATCGGGAGATAATATTGGCGAGAAGATTGAGTCTTCCTCCCACCAGCCCTCACAGCTGCCCCGCTCGGCTCCTCTACGGCTAAATTAAATTCCAATTTCGCAGTGCACATGATGAGACGTTGCGTTGGAAGAGACAGAAATGCAGGAGAGGATGACAAAAAAGCAGAAAAAAAAATTCACTGCCAACCCGTTTAATATCTTTGACCGTCTATAATGGCACTGAATGAGGAACGTTTATGTTAGGTGACGAAAAACGGACCGTTTCCAAATCTATTTTTAGCTCTGTAGGTCGGCTTTGCGTATTTCTCACCCGGCTACACCTTTCATGTTAAAACACTTCTAATGGATCGGCTCCGTGGCTTCTGCTCCCCCCCTCCCCTTTCGGAGACCCACGCCATCTAAGGAGGGCTACTCGGCGAGTGCGCCGCCTCCTCCGAGCCGTCGTGCCTGTCTCTTCTTGTACGGGATTATTGATTTCGAGATGATGTGATGGCGAGGGGGGGGGGGGAAGACAGATTGAAGGAGTGAGATGGCGAGAAGGAGAAACAGAAAGACATTGATAGAGGAAAGAGACAGAAAAGCCACAGTGGGGAAGAAATGATGGCTTGGAATTTGATTTTCTATCATTACCTTCGTGTTAGGAGAGGTATTACGATGATCTATCACCGCAAATTAGGTTTAACCGCAGTTGCAGTTAGTAAAAAGAGAGACAGTGCGGCAAGAATTGTCATTTTCCCCAGATAGGAACAGCAAATTGTCATTCATGAAGACGGACGAATTGATTATTGAGATTGCGTCCAAAAAAAAAATAGACATGGTGGCTGATGGACTGAAAACTAGCGAGGTTACTTCGTGGATGTCAAACCCGAGGCCCGGGGGCCAGATACGGCCCGCCACATCATTTTATGTGGCCCGCCATGACAAATTGGACATCAACTTTACGCGTCAATACTAAATCAAAAATTGAGTTCACTTTTAATAAATAGAGTTATTGCTAGCAATTTTTTATTTCCATTCATTTTTTGAAATATTTTGGCCCTCCGAAGGAAACTATGATGAGGCTCGCGACAAAAATGAGTTCGACAGCCCTAGTCACATTTATCACGCTAACACAGGCAACATATTGTTCCGCTAATATCTTCTTGTTTACGTAAGAGTCTTCAAATGAACCAAAAGCTGTGCAAAGAGTATTTTCCTTGAGTACATAATAAACACACTCAGTGTAATGAGTAGATTACTGTTGTGTGGCTGAAACTAATGGCCGTTATTAGCAAGAGCGGCCCGTCACCCAAAAAAACAAACAAAAAAAAACACGATTAGATCAGAAACAGAGTACTCACGTGTTTCGATAAGTTGGCGCTGTTGGAGTCGACGTCGTACCTGCGTAGAAAGGAAAGCGTGATTACAATATGATGGGGGGGGTGACAAGAGCGCAACACGACGGGAGATTGCAGACGGATAACTGGGTCAAACAGCTTGTCACCAGCAATGGCACCAAAAGTGGCGGGGATGCACTTGGCGTTATCACTGCCCCACTAAACTGACACTAAACGGACTAATTGGATGTCACACGTATGATTGTTGGGTATCATCTATGTTCTGTGCAACAGGGGGATTTTCAGTCGGGTATTATCCACACCTCGACCCGCGTAATACCTGCCAAGAGAAAAATTTGCTGGGAAATAGCTCGCAAAAAGTGCAGAGGCTACTTGAAAGGATTGGGCGCAATCAAACAGGCCATTTGCTCGATAATCGGAGATCATTTCACAGCTGCGCTCAAAGTGAATTGCCGTTTGTTGGATCATATTTTGTTCAAATTTGGCCAACCAAGCACAGACTTGAACATTTTTTTTTTTATCTTAAATAAATGTTAAATAAATAAATGTAATACATAATAATTTAATTAATTAAAAATGTCATGATTATAAAATATGTAATTAATTTATTTAAAAATATGCTGACAATTTGGTGCTCTTTCCCATTTTTTTTTTTTAACTGCATAAGAATCTGAAAGCGTCAAACGCTTCTCCCTGTCTACTTTTCTATCGCAGCCATCATACTCAGGTCACGGTTGTTATGGTTACCCCAGAAACATGACACACGGGTACTTTACACACATAAGAACGTCTCCCCCACGAGGCCTCGAGCAACAGAGTGTGACAGCCGAGGTTAGCTGATATATGTACGCTACGCTCATCCATGTATACACAAAAAGAGACACGCCCCTGGGACACATCCCCATGCTGTTTTAATTCCGTTACGCCCGGTTTGGACGAAAAACGAGAAGGAGAGGAAAATGGCTCCAATCGATAGACCTTGAACCCAACAATTGTTCCCAACTGCCCCACTTCAATGCTATTACAGGTAAGCGAGCCGCCAAAAACGAGAAGAGAAGCTATCGGGTCGATGCTCGTAACCGAAAAGATGGATGCTACGTAGAACTGTCGTTCGCCGCGGAAAATAGTCACTACCTTGACGGGTGAGATGAAATTTTCGGCACTCTTATCGAGCAGGCAAAAAAGGCAAGACTTTCAATCAAATCTGAGCGAGGAATAACTTTATGAATCCCGGCGGGTACGTCGGCACGTCTCCTTAGAATATAATTAGTCTGCGTCTAATAAAATAAACCTGGCCAAATGCTGCCTTAATTCAATGAGGGATGGAATTGGAGATGGGGGGGTACCTGCAGGCAAAGGAGGCAAAATTCATTTTCCAAATAGCCGGTGGGCTCCGCTCAAAAAAATAAATAAAAACAATCTTGTTATACGTTCCTTTGAACCGATACCCGGGGATATAAGTGAAGCCTCGAGACTCGATTTAAGTGGCAGTCAACGACGTGGGATCATCACCGAGAACGTTTTACTTACAAGTCAAATCGAAGGTTCTGCCGCTCTTCAAAGAAGTAGTCCAAAATGAATTTCCGCACAAAGTCCGGATTAAGCGTGTTGTCGATCACCTCGGTTCTCCCAAACTGAAATCCAAAATCCAGATCTTAGACACTTGATACCTCAAATGGAACTAATTCACCCAAATAACATAGCGACATAAGTGTTTTAACAGGCCATTAACGAGAGTGGCGGTGACTCATGCGCATAATTTGCCCAGTTTCTACTCGGGGAGGAAAAGTGGCTGGCGAGACTATTATACCAAGCGTTGGAGTAATCAATGCCGAGCGGCTGACAGATCATGTCAATGAGGGTCAGCCAAGCTCTGGTTTGGCATTTAGCGTAGCTTATTAACAATGCGCGCGGGCGACGGAACTACTCAGAGCCGTGAATAACCGTAAATGATTGCGCCGAGAGATTTAGCCTCTCATTACCATTTATGAATTTGAATACTTATTGTGACGCATGTGCGCCGACGGACGGACGTGTCCGTCATGTTGTGTTGTTGAACAAAATGCTAATGTTGTAGCGCAAAAAATGTAATCGGCATGAATCGGCAAAAAATGGCCGATTTTTGGCCATCGGTATAATTGCTCAATTAACCCATGTCGTATTAAAACATTTCCCATGTTTAAGAACTTAAAAGTGAGAAAATAATGAAAAAATATATTATTAAATGATTATTTTAAAAAATATATTTTGGTAGTTTTTCTTACCCAGAATAAACTTTTTTATTTTTTAGAAAATAAAAACAAAAGAAAATAAATGTGAGAACATAACACATTTTAAATATATTATTAAATGTATTAAATGATTATTTAAAAAAATATACTGATATTATTTTGTTAGTTTTTCTGACCCAGAATAAACTTTTTAGCTAAACTTTTGCCTCTGGTGTAATGACAAAAGTGCACGTGGCCTTATATATAAAATTGAAGACCCACCTCTCTCCATTCCTTGTTGCCCATGCCTTGCGTGTAGAGGACGCAGACTGAAAAACACACAACGCGACATTAAAACCAAAGATTCAATGCGTGTTGACAAGCGACGGACGTATAACAATCTGCTTCCCGTCGCCATTACTAAGAAAACATCAAAGCCTAATAGTCTACATTTTTACACGATGCCGCAATCACACACGCACTTTGGGGTATTATGCGATTTCCTGGAAATAATCTAAAAGCGAAAATAATAGCCCTTGCTTTTTGATGTTATTTCAAATACGTGTGTATTATATTTCCATATTGGTAACAAAACAACAACAAAAGAAATGTCATGGATGGAGTTTCAAGTTGCTCTTTTCCCCAACGGGCCGTTACGTCGCCGCCGTTCCGTTAATCCTAACTGTCAGCGTCATCACCTTGTCATCCGGGTTGCCGCCAACGCGCTGACATGATTGTGCCGTGTTTACAACTGGCTTGCCCCGCCCCTCCCCTTTGTTTACATCTTACATAGTGTAGCAGAGAAAAACAAATAATTCAGGAGGGAAAGGACCACTGGATTTTTCAATCTGCTAAAATAACATATGGTGTCCCTCAGGGGTCAATCCTTGCACCCCTTTTGATCAGCATTTGAGATGTTATGGAATCTAATAAGTAGGGGAATCAACATCGTACATCTTGGCAAGAAAAACAAAAAAATAGTCTTACTTGGGTCCGATTTGGAGAAAGTGTCTCTGTCCAGCAGGTTTCTGTGGAGATGGAAACAGATGCATGATTCAGTTTCTGCTTGGCTCGCGCCAGTGAGTGGATTTTCACACATGGACTATTTACGTATTCCGCTCACCGTGCGCCGCCGTTACCATAGCTCACCGACTACTTTGCCAACTAAATATATTCGTTTGTTTGCACTTGCCGGCGGACAAAAGAGATTTGCAACTGATAGACGAGTAAGAAAGTGGAATTACAAAAAAAAGCGGAAGGAGAAAATGAACCGGCTGGTATATGAATGTGGCATGTGAGCTGAAATGATGATTTCTAATTTGAGGATAGAGTGATGGATGATGGTACTTCATTTGCTGGAGAGGGGAAAAAAAATTAAAAATTCAAGCAGCTTGCAGAGTGGGGTCGCTCCATTGTCAATGAGGTTAAATCAGTGCAGTGCGGAAAAAAGCTTTGATGAGAAGTGATAGCTATACGGAACGGATATTTCAGATTATCTACAAAGGTCCTTTCGCACGACCCATCCAAGTTATTTTTTCAGAAGTGTAACGAGGTCCAAATCTGCAACTTGAACCCTGAAATAGCACCCCCTATAGGCCACCACTGGGACTTTAACAGAAGTGACTTTACAGTTTGTTTAATAACGCCAAATGTTTCATTTTCATCTGATTATTGATCAATATGGCCGGTTGGTAGAATATGACGTTATCGTCCAATCGGTAGTATCAATCTTGACAATTTGGCGTCAGTTTCCCACGCCAAGTCGGGGGCGGGAGGGGGTTGGGGGGGGGAGTTTAGGGACAAGTTAAAATCCACATTCTCCCCCCTGCAGAGCATATTTAAAGCTCCACGGTGTACGAGTGGCTGCTGCTCAAAGCGCATCAGGCGTGGTGGCACTCCAAATGGGCTTCTGGGCTCCCCCTGTCAGTGTGTGTGTGTGTGTGTAATACATTTTCAGGATTTCCACCTCAGAGGATGACTTGAATGATTCATCTGGCTCTCTCTCTCTCGCTCATTCCTTCCCTGTTTTTTATCCCAAGGCAGGGGGTGGAAAACTAAAAGCTGCCATCCGATTCAGACAGGTCTGCAGGGATAAAAGGTGCCCGACTCAAATAGTTCTACGATTTTTTTGGGGGGCCTGAAACGTGCTGCCATTTCACACTTTCAAATTGTTTACTATGGTTGACAACCAGGAAGAAAAAAAACATGAGCAGTGATAAAGTGAACTTTCCGATGGTTCTTTCACTTTTTTTATTATCGCTCATGGTCAACAAGCCCGATTTAGAAATCGTGTTTAAATGTCAAATGTTAAAATATTCTGCAATCTGCCCGAATGCACGGCATTGCCCTTTTCAAGCACTCGCTTATACAGTCGCCAAATAAAAAGGGGCATGATGATTAATCGTACATGGACTTAGCAACAAAAAAAAAGAAAAAGACACGAGCTCATTTGTTTGCATTTACGAGAATGTGGAAAGTCATCTACCTCCCCGTTGACGTGTTAGTTATAAGCACTGGATTAGTCGTACGATCGAGACGCGCTGGAGCTGAGTCACGCTCCCAAAAAATGCTTCACACGCAAAATCCAAGTCTGCATAAATTCCCATCATCATTTTTGTATGATATCTAATGTTTCCCCAAAGCGTCGATGGAGGCCAGTCGGACTAAACTGCACCGAAAGCCACGTGCCAAAGGCAATTAAGGTAAAAGCCATCGGCGCAGATGTGCGCCGAACATGACGGATGTGCAGTTTGCCGTGTGTGCGTGCGCCGAGATGTTCTCTTGGCTCTCCCCGAGCCTTGTCAGGAAGAATTAGGGCAGCCCTCTCGGAGTAGCGGAGAGGAAAAAAAATACAAGCTGCTGATGCTCTCCTCCTTTTTTTTTTTTGTGGCCTGAGTTGCACATCAAAACAGGATGGATCAATAAAAAATGCAAGGCGAAAGAAGCGATGGAGGGTAAATCGCCACGTGATGGGGCAGGTACTTGTGGCGGTGTGCTCGACGGCCTGTTGCGAACATCGAAGCGTGCCCAGTTGGGTTCCCTCGTGCACTGCGTCTCCAAGAATATTTCTGCTCTGTTGCTAGGCGCAACTACACACCTAATATCGGTCGTTATACTGTACAGCCAGTGTCACTATTTTTAAACAGAGGTTGGGAAAGAAATTAAATGCAGGACAAAGTTCCAGAGCGGCATATTAGCACCTATCTTATGAGCATTGGCATTTCAAGTTGGCATTTGCCCTTCGCTGTTAATTTTGGAGTTAATAGAGCCGATAAAACAAACAGATCTCATCTCGCTTAATGATGACAACGATGCCATTCTCACTTTTCCAGATCTGATACGGTGGAAAGACGCCCGCTGATAAAACACGCTAACTAAGGTGCGCCACGCCATTTATAAATGTTTGGATATGAAAAAGGAGATGATTAACTATTCCAAATAGTCCTCCAGGCTCCCTCCCGCATGTTTTAATCACACGAAAAACAAATCGCAGGAAAAACAAATCGCAAACATTTGTGTGAAACTGTGCTAGCACTAAATGGAACAGTCCTAAAATAGTTCAGGAGGGAAAGGAGCCATTGTTTGACCACTGGAATTTTGTTAAAATAACATATGGTGTTCCTCAGGGGTCAATTCTTGCACCCCTTTTGATTAGCATTATGGAACCAATTAAAATGAATTAAATGGATGAATCAAAATGTCCTCCAATTAAACTAAAAAAAATGTGTTTTGAAGAGCAGTAGACATTTTTTTGGGGGGGGGGGAGTTTGACATTCAGAATTGAGTACGTGCTTGCAGTCATACTCACAAGGTGAGCATGAGTGTTGAACTGGATATCCACTAGACCGTGGACAAAGTGTGTGCATGCTGTCTCCAGACTGAATGTGTGGAAGTCTATTTAGTTCCGTCTCCCCAGATCCAACTTTTTCAGGTCAGGGTCGAATTGCCGGCCGAGAGAAGGAACGAGAAAATCCCTTTTTCGCCATGACGTGCGATCAGAGCAAAACTTTCTCCTGGAGAAATGTGCCACTTGAAATTGAATGACCTGTCTGCTATATCTAGCTAGCGCTACTTCATTGATTTCTCAATCGTAAGTTCTTCAATGAGAAATATATTTCAATGGGCGCGGTTCTTCGGAAAAGATAAAATAGCTCAAATCGACGATACTGGTCAGTATGTTGCCATGGTAACCGTCCAGCCGTAAGTCAATCTACCTCAATTACTTCACATAAAGTGCTGGTATATCGCTTGAATATTGCGAAAGGCATGGAGGCTGAAGTCCAGTTCAAAATACTTCTACCGGCGGGCATCATCAGATGATTTATTAACTTCACTGAAGTTTTGCAATACACACACAAACACTAGCGTAGCAAATCAGTCAAAGGAAAAAGAGCAACAGAGGGAAAAGGGTCGATTGTAATTTCCTCCCGGTGCATAAATCTTTACAGCCTTGGGTCTGAAAGGCAAAAACCTGATTACACAACACTATTTGGGCCTGCGAGACAAACGCACATAGCGCTCCGCTCACAATCCACCATAAGACACAATGGACCAATCCAAGAGATCAATTCGTGGCCGCCTTGAAAGCTTTCTTCGATACGCTGTAGCGCCGTCGGACTGATTGCCGCTGCCTTTTTGTGTTCTCGGTCAAAACCAAGCGAGCTCCCTGCTGCTAAGGACCACCTGTAAACAGATGTGGAAAAATTTGGCCACGTCGTCGTCACGCATCCTTTTGTGCGTGGAGCTGGCAACCGACGCAGCTCTCAGCGGGCCGCCCCCCAACGTGACGCTTTTCCAGTATTGTTTTCAAAAAAGACGATGAAGCTCTTGGAGGGCTACAAAAGGTCAATACGATGCCTTCTTATAGAATGAAGTGGGCGAGAGCCACCTTTTAATGATCGCTAAGCCTGAATTTCAAATTCACAAATCTCACAAGATTTTATTGTGTCAACAGCAATACCGGCATGTTTTCTTTTTCAACTTTTATTTTTTTCTACACCATAGAGAATATCTGAGAACCTGCGTGTTATTATTGTCAACAGCTACAAAGTTTGCTGACAGTGCTAAGCCCCTGGCACGAAAGTCAGAGCGAGATGGGGGGGAGAGGCTGACAGAAAAACATTTCCTCAGCGGTGTGAAAGAAAAAAGAAAACTGTCAAGAAGCCAACCAAAGAACAGCCTATATATCTCTTTTTATAAGATGCAACAGTGGGGAGGATAAAAAATATATACATTTTACAGAACCAGATTTTTCACATCTAACCCTAACCCGTTTAATTAAAAGCCAAGTTAGCTTTAAAACTCCTGCGTTTACGCGGACGGGTACAATCGATGATGGAATATTTGTACTCGAGGCCGTTCTCCACAACAGAGTCCCCTCGGCCCTATGAAGCAGACAATAACTCCACCTCGGAGTAATTGAATCTTCACTTTATGAGTGAAGAATAGCTTCTGTGCACTGTGCTATTGCAGCAGCTGCAAGTTCTTAGCGGAGTTCTTTACCCAACAGATCATTTTTTTGTTTGTGTATATGACTTTAAAAGGGAGGGCAGGGTCCGGTGAGTGACGTGGGAGTCAGAAAATGCCAATGCGGGATTGGCTGCTGTGCGCTTAGCATGGCTAACGGTTAGCTTGTGTGCCCGGCCATTTAGTATATTTAGTCTGTTCATTAAAGTGATAAAACCGGCGCCCGAGTCTATTTTTAAAAACTAATGAAGGCGTTAGAACCGGCGCTAACTAGCAATATAAAATTAGCAAAGATAATTAGCAGAAGAACACAAAATGTCCACAAGTAATATCAACTCATGTTTTATTTTAATTTATTGAATTTACAATATAAATCAGATTATTACTCCACCTAAACAACCTGAACTAAAGTGTACCACTTGGTTGTTTTGTCCGTACGCTACTTTACAGTCAATTGATTTGAGCTGATGCTACTTCTCGGGTATCGATCGGCATAATTTACAATCCCCTTAGAATCAGAAACATTATCCAAATACGTTTCGGTCGGATCGCTCCGTATTCCCGGCAGCGGGCCTCACTCTCTCCACACTCAACCAGGCATTCAGTCCATTAATTTTGAATATGTAATCAATAAATAGAAGTCAAGAGATGATTCATGTGGCTTTTTGTCCAAAACAAAAGGTTTTCTCAAAACCGGCGCAATTTTCTTTGGAAAAGTCCCTTGTGGGACATTTTTCGCACTAATTAGACGCCTCTGTGAAATACAGATATGATCATTTGTGTCACGCTATTAGCCCCATTATATTAATATCTCTCTAGTGAATAAGATTTCGCACTCCCTCCCTATTGTCACCTCGCACACAATAACTTCAAAACCTGCGTAACCATGGAGACTTTGTACACTGGCTGGTGTGAAGAAGAAAAAAAAAAAAAAAACACGACATTTGTAGAGCGAAGGCATTTCAGCGCTGCCTCAGGTTGGAGGTGGGTGGATGGCCACCAAAACAAACGCGACCCCCCCCCCCCTACCGAAGGGCTGAGAATCCAGGTGACTCAGACATGAGCAAATTCTGCCAAAACACGTTCATATATTCTGTCGGAACGTAACATCTTTCTCAGAAAGGCAATGGCTATTATTATCCATCCATTTTTTCTCGTACTTCCTCCAATTGAGGTCGAGAAGAGGAAGCTGGGTGAAAACAAGCAGAGGCAGATCGAGGGATTCAATCCCAGATCCGCAGACTGTGAAGCAGAGATAGTCACATTAGACGTCCCCACAACAGATACGACAGAATGATGAGGATATAAATAAGAGGTTACAGAGATTAAACTCATAAAATGTGCCCTTTTATTTGATAGGAATAAAATTCTTCATTGGAATTCCATTTGGGAGCCGTCTGGAAATATATGAGACATAGCAAATTGCTCCAAAGCATCATTACACATCCAAGGCAGCACAGTAGATGTTTTAAATTTCAACTTTAAAGATATTTAAGGAGTATTCTGTTTTGTTTTCCTTCCTGGAAAAGCCACTGGGCGTGTGAGGTCCCTCACCGTGCCCCAGAGGAAATCCCCACCCAAAGACATGTTTACAACAGAGGTTAAAATCCACACCATTGCAGCCTTCTTTCTTTTCAATGTCACAAAACACACCCACGTTCTTTCTGTCCAACACATGCTCATATTTTGCATTGCAACAGCACAGCTGCAGCAATGGCAGCCAGGAAACGTCACAACAACAAAGACTTCATTGTGTTGACTTTACTTTCGCTTGTCCTGTTTATGACGTCACGAGCGCTTGTTTTGGAAACTTGTTTGCGACATTTATACGTTGTCAACTTTAAAGGAGGTTGAATGACACACGGAAAGTTGACGAAGAACAGAACGGAAATTGTTATTTACGTGGAAATATTCTTACCTGCAGGAAACTGTGATTTCAACTTTGGTGGCAGGTATCGACGCGTTGAGCGGGTCGAACTCGCCGATCGACGCCATGCTCAAGAAACTGTTGTTCATCCTGTCCCAAAATTGAAAGAAAAAAAGATTTCACGCCACTTCGCTGTTCTGTTGTGGTCCGCCCGGTTTTTCTCTCCTCAGCGGACGGCGGCGAATGAGCTACGCGGTGGAATGTGAGCCGTCCCCGGCGTGAACCAAAACCAGGGAACCGCTGACAGATGACAGCTACAGGCTGGGGAGTTGTGACGTCACAGCACGCCACGCCCACCTTCTTTCCGGCACTTCCTACACACTTAAGTTGTCTATATATTTTTTTTTTTTAAGTAATAAAGTATTATTGTGACGATTAATAAGTGCGTCCGAGCTGTCGACGTAATCTGACATGATGACATTTCTCGGTAACGGGGAAGGAACTACTTGACGCAGCGGCGGAAGCAAACGTCGGCATGCAGCCAAGAATGCGCGCTCAATTACCTCCTCACTCACTTTTATTCATTCATACACTTCATATAATTGAGAATATTTTTGATTAGATATATAATTAGATGAGTGTGTTTTCAAGTATGCACAAAATACAGAAAAATGCATATTATTGTTGTCCTGAAACACGTTAGCATAGCAGCTAACACCGAATGTGCAATCCTGTAACTTAATTAGTAATACTTAATTAGTGAACAATATCTTGCAATTTTCTATTACTATGAATGCACACAAACTCTTTTTTTTTTATTAAGCCAATATTAGGAGTATTACTGCTTTTTATTTCAAGACACCAATGATCCATCCCGCCCTTTGTTGTTTACTTTTGCTGTGCATCTGATTTAATGAACTGAAAATACCCTCCCGCTGGCATAGGATAAAAAGATTGTGTGATGAATGCGACAAGACAAGGAGGAGTGTGATATTATGAAGATGTATTTGTTTCCTGAAGAGCTTAATGAAGGAAGCACTCGTGTTGCACTAATTAAAACAAAACAAAAACAAATGTATTACCCGACAAACAATGCTTGTCGAAACTTTTAGTTTTTCCTGCTTTGGCTAATCTCAAATTCCCAATACAGAATAAAATGAAGGCTTGTAAAAATATACCAGCAGATGACAACTTTTGAACTCTATTGCAACAATGATCAAACCACTGAATCATAATTCAGCGGTTGCTTCCACGGACATGCATAATACATGAAGCTTGAGAATAAATTGCACAATTATTACACACGACCAGAGCAGGAATTCCATTCATCTTGTGATTTGCCACGGGGGGCACGTGCACATTTACTTGTAATGTGCTTGAACATTTGAAGAATGCAGCACTTTTTCTTTTTTAAAAGTGCGTTTCCATTAAGATGTCCAGAAAAACGAATGCGTCGGCTGTGAATGCGAGCGCTTCCTCTTTTGCAGTAAGCACACATTTAATTTGACAAAAACTCATTTGTGGTGAAATATTCGGGTAATAACCTGGCAACTCTGCTGTTTTAACTACACAGCAATGGAATACAATTAACAATGAAGGTCGCTGGGGCCTTGCTTTAATGCAGGTTACAAATGACATTTCTTGAACCGTGCAATGAGAATCTCACAATGTAATGATTAGTACAAGACCAAAGTTGAGACGCTTGAAAGAAGAACATGGAACAGAAGCTACTGTACATCTTGAAATTGCTTTTCAATTGAATTGAAAGGCAGGTTGCCTGGACTACGAGGCGTTGGGAAATCCACTGCAACGTTTATTTTTTATTCTTAATCTTCAAGTGCCTGGGCAGATAATTATTTTTGGACATTTTCCAAGTTTTTTCCCCCCCACATTTCCACCCATGTCCTGTAAAACACATAATCCCCCTTTTTTGATGGATTTCTTTTTCTACAAAAAAAAAAGTCAAGCATATATCCTTGAACGCCACCCCCCCCCCCCCCCCACGCCGATAAAAAAAAAAACCTAGCTCCGCCAATGCTTCTGACCTTGTTTCAAAGATGTTCTTACAACCGCTACTGCACTCACTCTCGGATTCCACCTCGGACATGATTATTATTGACCTGCTCTTTTATTGAGCGTCAAGTAGATGTTTGCTCGCAGGCAAATCCCAAGAGCAGCCCCATTGTCATTTATTCCCAAATTGTTTCATTTTACAGGTAAGAAGACATCCCTCCTTCTGATGATCCGGGGGAACGTGTGATAATCCAAGGACGGGGTGTTCGGGTAGCTGCGAGCGCATTAAGCGAGCTACACGATCACGGCTCATCAGTTCTGGTCATAAAGCAGCGTGAGTATTTTTAGCCGCAGGATTCACTCAGTGGGGAGATAGAAACCAAAGGGTGGATATTGACCCAGTCCATCTGAACCTTGCTGCTTGCATCTTTTTTAACTGGCTCTTAATTGGATGTTTGTCTTCTCATTTCACGGCCGCCCTGTGAACGCTTCTCGCTTTTATTTTGTTTTCATACTTGCTGTCATAACACTTCTCACGGGGTTGAAATCTTCATAGATTAAATTGATCGAAGTTGCCAAGTTAAATTTTTACTGTGCTCTGGTGAAATTGGATCACCGGAACTCTTCGTGATGTCATGAATGAACAATAAAGTCATGTGAATCATCCGAATATGAGACAAAAAATGTATTATTTCTCTTGAGTGTGAATAATTGGATTGATAAAAATACCCAGAGCTTTTTTTTATTATCTTGTGATGGAAGTTGGGTATTAGTTTTGATATGCCTTGTCGCTGCATTTTGCTGCCACCATGTGGCTATTAGATGTTAATACAATTACAAAAAAAAATGAGTAATTTGAAATTTATTCTCACGCTGCAGCCTCAGTTAATCAACAGGAAAACAGTGACAATGATATTCACACTTAAATGCTACAAAAACAACAACTCAGCAGTCAGTCAAGTGCAAAAGGCAGCTGATAATTCTTTTTTTTTTACTGACATATCTTCTTTTGACCAGTACCAACCCATATTGAAATGTATATCACATTTTCAGGAAGATAAGAAAAGCCTAACTTACCAAGATAAAGACTAGACGGGGCGGTGAGCTGTAAATTAAAAAAAATAAAACACTCATGACAAGTTACATTGCACGACACAATGCATGAGAACATAACGGATTTTTTTTTTTTTTACTGCATTAAGGCTACAGATACTTGATGGACACAGAAACCTCTCGTCAAAGTGTCCGGCCATACAAAGTATATAAAAACTCGTTTACATAATAATAATAATAAGACAATGCAGCTTCAGTAGTATTTTGGTCCTTGGATTCACACAGTCAAGACTAGAAAAGAAACACACAGAAAGTCCAAAAATGTTGACCATCCAGCATTTGGAAGAAGAAAAATAAAATCAATGCAAACGAGTAAAGACTGGGAGGATTTGAACTGTAGCAGAATCATAGCTGTCAAAGGACTCCATCCTCGAGAGATCCTTTGGCTTCCCAAATCTTCACTGTGCGATCACTGCGAGCAAAATAAACAATTAAAAATTATTTATGAGTGACAGAAAGACATTTGCAACATGACTTACTCGGAGGCGGTGAACAGATGACTGCTGTTGGTCGCCAGGCCGTTAATGGGGCTGTCGTGGCCTTGGATGTCCCCTAGGGGCGCTAGTGAGTCGACGTGCCACAGCCGGAGAAGCCCGCCTCTGCATCCGCTGAGCAACGCCAAAGTGCCGGGAACCACGCCCAAAGCGCTAACCCAATCCGTCTGGGAACTGACTGACTTCTAGAAGAAAGACCCGAGACTCAATTTGGAATTTTCAAAATGATTTGATGGGCGTTTCAATCTTACCTGCAGCAAGCGCCTACTGGCCAAGTCCCATTTTTTGATGTAGTGGTCTTTGGAGCCGCTGTAGAGAAAGTCCCCGTGCAAGGCCAGAGACTCCACGCTCTCCTGATGAGCGGGGTCCAACGTGTGGCAGGAACCGATACTCCCCTGAGCTCCTTCCGTCACCTCGAACATCTGGCAAACATCAATTTGTCATTTGCTTAATTCGAACATCGTCGTGACAACGTTTTGAGCGCGTCTCCTACTTTAATGTGATGGTCTTTAGAGCCGGTGAGGACCAGGTCTTGTCCGTTACCTAATTTATCGACCGTCAGACACGTGATGGTTCCTAAATGGCCGGTGAGCTTCCCGGTAGAGGCGAACCTAGCTCACAGACAAAAGTCAACGATTAGCATCAGTGTTTTCACCCGTTTTAATAGTTGATGGTACAAAATTAACCCAATGACGTGAATTTCCATCAATTTTTTTATGGGAATAGGCGGAGTATAGTATTTTATGAAGTTTAAAAAATGGTTACATTGGTGAATCACTGATGTTCACTCATTTACCGTAATCTTCGGACTATAAGCCGCACTGGACTATAAGCCGCACCAGCTAAAACTCGTGATTCAGGGTTCAAAATTTATAGATTATAGACCGAAATTTACGGTAATGATAGATTTGTGTTTAAAAAAAACATGTTAAACTGACTTGCGAAGATCCCACATGCGGACCGCATTCCCGGCGGCAGCATACAGGAAGGAACCGGCGGGATTGATGGCGATCTGGTTGATCTGACTTTCACCCGGAGGGATGGAAAAACTCCGGGTTGAGGAACAAGTGTCGCCCGTGGCAACTTGACCCGAAGCCCTAAAGCAAGCGAGATTATTATTATTATGACGAATATCTTGGACAACGACGGCCATAACAGAACTTACGTAAGCGTGCGTATACATTTTGCGCAATCTCTTATATCCCACACTTTGATGTACGCATTGGAAACGGTAAAGACCAGGCTGGAAGTGTACCTGCAATATCAAAACAGACTGTAGTCTTTCAAATAATTGGAAATAAAATACATATTTAATGATTGATACCTGACTGAGACGACGCTGCTAGGATGATCCGCTAAAGACATGATCTCTTGACCGGTCACCAAATTCCACACCTTACACGTTCGATCTAAAGAAAATGGGAGGATGGTGTACTTTAATTAAAAAAAAAATAATAATATTTACCTTTGGATCCTGTAAAGAGGAGATCTTCGGTGACGTCCACACTGAGTACAGGCTTGGTGTGTCCCTCGGCAACGTGCACACATTGAAGTTTGGCCGCCCGGCTGGTCTTGGGCGGTTCTATGGGGCTGATTACGCCTCTGGAATGAAAGACAAAAAAAATAATTTAGCATTTAAAATAGATACATTATGATTTATTTAATTAACTAATTAAATAAATAAATAAATAAATAAATAGCCTACTTACAGTGGCTAACTTAATTTAATTCCAATCGGCGGAAATGATTTCAAAATGGAATTTTCTACTTTTTCCACTACTATGATACCAAACAAAAGTAAATAAAGAAGAGTACCTATGGCTGTCAACTACAGAAGACTCATCCAATCTGAAAAATAAAACCAAATAAAAGTGTTGTAATTGTCTATGTGAGCCACAAGGGGGCGACAAAGTCCGACTTCTTACGCTCGCGTTTTAGCATTCCCTGATGTAGCCGTTGGAGTTTCTTGCATTTTCCTGCGGGTAAGAGGCGAGCGCTCAAGCTGCTGCCTCTCAGCGCTGCTTATCGGTGACCTCGATCGGAAGCTATCGGAAATCAAAAGTGTGACGAGTCAGCCCGTCTGAAAGGAGCTTTTGTGTTAACGCTTACACGCCGGCCGAGCGAGCCGAGATCGAAGACGGGGATTCGCGGCCCGGATCCGGATCGGCGAGAGGAAGCAAAGGACCCGAGAAGTCGCCGGTAGGCGAATCGAAGGGCGAATCTCCCGCGGTGGCGTAGAGAAGCTCCATCTGTGTCGCGGTCCTCCTCCGAGCCTGCGGCAATTCGACATCGATTATTCCATAACAAAATATGAGTGACATTTGGCGTGATCGTGTCGCTGTGCGCCACCTTATTTCTCGGACGGGAGTCGCCACAAAACTTCATCAGATCTGACGGCAGTGCGCTGAAACGATATCAGGCTTCGATCAGTAGCTTGATTTCAATTATTTGAATATCCCCAATATTACCTTCCGTCTGCAGCCGGGCTGGCGTTCGACTCATCGCTGCTGCTTTCGTCCCCGTTCTCTAGAAATCGGAAAAAAATCATTTACTTGATTCCTTACAGTAGAATAAAAATGCAGGCTTAAAGCACAGAAGGGTAAAAAAGGAGATAAAGGTCACACAAAAGGGAAGCAAACAACTATTCAGAAGTTGAAGATACTGTAACAAGGGGTCACGATGAATCGCACTTGAAGATTTCTCCCAGCTCATTTGCATATTTGAAATCTTGAAGTTCTCGAAACACTATTACTCACCTGGTGACAGGTAACCTAACTCTTGAGTTCACACCAAAAAAAAAAGACAAAAAGAAATCAAATTGAAACCCAATTAAAGAGCAAAAGAGGGAAATTATACATAATCAGTCACAGTGAAGCTTCAAATTTGATTCATGAACCAGTTGCAGTATTTTTCGATTCCTCTAGATGGCACTGTTGGTTTAAATGAAGGGCTTTAAAAAAAGTGTACAGTGAGACGTCACAGCAACTGGTTCATGAAGCTTCATTAAAAGTCAAAAGGCGTTCTGACCTTGGAGAGCGCTCCCCAGCAGTGCGTCCAGCTCGGGGTTGATCTCGGCTTTCTCCTTCAGCATGTGGAACAGCAGCTGGTTCTGCGTGGCGCTGTTGATCTCCGTCTGCTTCAGCCGGCCCTCCATCACCTTCAGCTGAGAGTCCTTCTGAGCCGCTTGCAGGCCCTGCGAGGAACACAATTTTGGTCTGATGCTCCGCTAACATAACAGGAAGTCCGTGTCACCTTATTCATGGCCATGGTCATGAAATGATCCAAAAGGAAACGAGCCTCTGATAGATTACACGAGCTGACCACCGCCGTTACGTCCACGGTGTCGCCTTCTTCCTACGACCCAAAAACAATCGAGCATGTATGTCCATGAAATAGTGAGATGTTGCATCACGTATTCACCTTGGCCTCCTCCATCTGCATGATGTTGGCCTGACAGTCCGCGATGCTGTCGTTGATGTAGTCGATGTTAGCGTTCAAAGACTCCAACTCTTCGTTCAAGGGAGTCAGCGAACGCTCGGCGTCCGGGGCCGCCTCCGCCGCCATCTTGGTTTTCTTCCTGGACACTCGCTCTCGACGCTTGGTTAGCTCCTCCCTTTGCTTGAGTGGTAGCGGGAGTTTCAATATCAAGGGAGCTCGGATTGATTTGCTTGGAATATCTGACCTTCATGAGTCGATTCATATCCGTTTCCATGTTGGAGATGGTCATCCGCTGCATGATGATGTCACTGACCCGCCGCTCCAATGATTGCCATTTGGCCCTGGCGTTCCGGCTCAGGTATCTGCTTCCTATTGGCGAACTCCTGAAGGCAAAGAGTTTTTTTCTTTCCCGATTTTCTTTTACGCTAACAAAATAGAGTCGAGTTTCCACACCTGGCGCCGTTGGACGTTCCCGAGGAGTACGGCCTTCCCGGGGCGCTCCGATGGAACGGTTCCGAGATTTCGGGTAAGGTGACTCTCCTGCTCGCCTTGCCCGACAGCGGCCTCACCTGCCGCCTCAGAGCAGTCACCTGCAGTTCAGAAAAAGCATTTCAGTTCCAATGACGAGCAAAAATAAAATAATGCTCTTACCTCTTCGTTCTTCCTACGAAGAATTAACTCCTGCTGTCTCTTCTGTGCCTCAAGCTGTTTTACTTGATGCTGTCCGGCAAAATTAATGAAGATAACAGTGAAAATGTGAATCCATATGCAAATAGCTCCCCCTAAAGGATGATGTCTGCCACTACATTGGTTAGCATTTAAATGATTTTGTGTCCCGACACGAATCGGGCACCTCAGATCTTCGTTGGTCTTTCTTCAGAGATGCAATCTCCCTGTTCCTCTTGCACTCGGTGGCTCTGTTACGTTCCTGTTGCTCCTTCATCTGACGCATTAGTGCCACCTAGTGGACAAACGTATATTCCAACCAGCTTCTGCTGCATTAACTATTCTAAAAAAAAAAAGAGAGCAAACCTTAGTCTTCTTCATCTCTGTGACGTCCAGCTGCAGTTTCTTGAGCTGCTTCTCGTACTGCGACTGGTTCTTGAGGAGACGAGCGTGCTCCTTCTGAGCGGACTGGAGCTTCTGCAGCTCCTTGTTCATGGAGCTCAGCTTCCTCTCGTACTCGGCCTTGATCCTCTTGGCCTTCTCTTCGGTGCAGGACTCCACTGAACCTGGACGGTGCAATCGAAATGTAGACATATGTATTAAAGATGTTCGTTTTTTTGTCGTTTTTTTTTTCTCTCACCCATGTTGTGGAGCACTTTGTCCCTCTCCTGCTGCGTGTCTCGAATTTTATTCTGCAGCATGACCAGCTTGTGCTCGTACTGCTGCTTAAGCGTATGGAGGCGCCGCTGGCTGTTCTCCAACTCGTCGATCAGCTTCTGCTTGATGGCGATCTCGCACGTGATGTTGGCCAAGTCGGCCTGGACGTCTTCTACAAAATTCGTCATATCACGGCTTGGTCTTATTTTTATTTTTTTTTTTTTACCTTTGTCATCTAGCTCCTCCGCGCCGGACTCCTCGGACGTCTCCTCCCCAGCCGAATCCGAGTCATCTTCATCGCCGTCCTCGACTTCCTCGTGATCGCTTCCCTCCTTGTCACGTACAACCAAAACTCACACTTTGGCGTCTAATCAACATAAATATTTTCGTTTTTTAACGTACCACCTCTGCTTCGTTGCCGCCTCGTTCCTGATCATTGTCCGGCGTTTCTTCTTTAATTACGCTGGAGGAGAAAATTGTTTTGAGTTAAGTGGTGCTTGATTGTTTTGACACGAAAGGAAAGGTACATGCAAGTCAATCAGGAGCGGATCACATATCATCACTTTATGACAATCACTAATTTCACAGCGCTGCCACATACTAAAAGTGATGAAAGAGGGATTAGACAGAGGATTTTTCCCTTCCGGGAGTGCAAAACCACCTGTGCGGGAAAAGTCGGAGATTAGCAGTCATTTGTTGGTGATAAGAGGAAAATCCACTGAAATCCTTCATTTCAATTACTTGGCTTTTTTTTTTTTTTTAATGAAAACTGTCTATGTAATAGTCGTAAAAGGTATTTAAATGTATTTATTTAATAAATGTATATTTTTTTTATGCAAAAAAATAAATGTATTTTAATTTACCATTTATTATAAATTTATTTATTTATTTATTCCAATTTATTAATTTAAAATCAGAGCCTGTAATTGAAAGGAGGTTCAGGTATTTGTCCCCCCGATTCCCTGGATGGGATGGAGCGAACCTGCCGTCCTGTTGCCGATCGTCCAGCTGGGACTGCCTCAGTCTTCGGGGGGGGGGGAGGATGAGGATGGGGGGGTAGACAAGTTTAAGTGAGGGAAGTTTGCAAGAGAGCAAGAGAGGAAGAGAAAGTGAGAAGCAGTTGCAAATATGGAGATATAAAAAAAATATATATTTGCTCATGGAACCATTTGATGACCTGTTGCTATGGTAACACACATCTAAAACACATACCTCTTTTTCTTCTTCTTCTCCTTCTTCTTGAGCTTCTCCAGGTCTTTCTTGGCCATCTCAATGACGTCGTTGGCTTCTTTCTCGAGGGCCGGGGAGAAGGAGGCGGGGCCAACGTACAGCGACGAGCGAGTGGAGGCGCGCACCAGGCTCTTCCGCAGGTTCTCGTTGAGGGCCTCGCTCTCCAGAAGTTTGGCCCTGTCGGCGGGGAGAAGAAGTGATTCTTCGCATGGCGGTCTTTTCAAAATTGTGAGTCGCCGATGTGGTACCTGAGCTCCTCGATTTCCTTGATGTAGTTGTGGATCATGTTGCCGATTTCCTCGTTGCCTTCACCTGAAAGCGGAAGTCCCACTTCAATGGCGGTAAAACAAATTGAGAAATGCCGATTTATATTTTGTCATTTTCACCTGCTTTGGCCAGCGCCTGATTGGCTCCATCACTGAGGATTTGCGTGAGTCTGCTTCGCTGGGCGTCGATGGTCTCCTGCATGGCCTTCACCCTCACCCTCAAATTGTTATTGTCCGTCTGGAGCATGGCGTTCTCGTGGACCAAGTCGTTGATGCCCTCCATGCCGTCCTCGCCGATCATTCGCTTACCCTGAACGAGACGGATGACCGTAAACGCTATCCGCTCATTTCTTCCATAACCAGGACGTCCCTCACCGTTTTGTACTCCATCAGCTCCATCTGCAGCCGGGCCATCTCCGTCCTCAAGGCGCTAATCTGCTGACTAGCGCGATCCTGGTTCACCATCACCTTATTTTTGATGTTCCGTGCCCGGTTGGCGTATTTCAGAGTGTTCAAGGTCTCCATGAAGTCGCGGTCGGACGGGCTGATGCAAGCGATCATCACCGTTTGACTGAAGGAGGTGAAAATGATAATCACGTTGTGGAAATGGAGCTCTGAAAATGGCGGTTGATCGCAAACCTGTTCCCGCCGAGTGAATCTTGCAGCAGACGGGTGAGTTTGGAGTCTCGGTAAGGCACGTGGGTGGAACGCTTACTCCTGTCGCCGAGTGCGCTGATCACGTTGCCCAGGGCAAGCTGAGGCAACAAAATAAAATTGTCATTTGAAGAAAAAAATGATTAAAAATATAGACATTGTAGTTTTTTTAAAATAATTTTAAAAATGAGACAAAAATATTTTTTTATAATTTATAAAACTAGTTGTTTTTATTTTTTTTATAATTTATAATATAAATATTCACAATCAATACACAAACTAACTTTGCCAATTAATCAAATGTCTCAAGATGATTTTTCTAACCAGTCCACAGTTGATGGAGATGCCTTCTTTGGCCCGTTCGCCAGTGGCTCCGGTTCTTTTAAGCCTCTCGGAACCGGCCAGGTCTACAAAATGGAACTTGGCCGACAGCGTCTCGAACTCGTCGATGTCGCTCGCCTGGCGGTTGTCAGCCGCGTTATCCTGGAAGACAAAGTTGACGTGAATCGCTGAGCTAACACGCAGAGCGAAGTTCTGCGCTTACGTTATCGGGTGAGCACATTCGAACTTGGCACAGGTGGATGGTGAAGATAGCGTGGGAGCGTGAACTCTGCACGTTCATCTGAGTGCTGGCCGTGGTTCTGGACAAGGCGCCCAGCTTCAGACACTGGATCATCTACATTTTCCCAAACGTCATTATTAACCGAAAAATGTTAATTCCAATTCTGCGTCTCACCAACCTCGGCCGCGGAGTTGACGCTGCGCGTGGTGACGCCGACCGTGTAGATGCCGCCGTTGGCGTCCTCGTGGATGCGCACGCTCGACCTCTGCCTCCTGGCCTCCACGTCAAACAGGTCCACCACCTCCTCGTTGTATAGCTACAATGTCAATTTAAACATTGATCCAAAGTTCAGGCATATATTCTTTATCCTCTGCAATTTTTACACTGCTGCTGTCAACTGAGCAGTTATACTGCCCCCTGGTGGTTGAAGGAATCGCACGATGAAACCATGATATTTTCTGTTATGTACCTCCAGGAACTGAGCGTTAATCTTGAACTCGGGAACGGGCTTTCCCTGCTCGGTGGCAGCCTGCCTCCGTTCCTCGATGCCCCGGAACAGGTGATTGACGGCCCTGGGAATGATACCCAGCTCGTCCTCGCCGATGTTGACGTCGAAGCCGGTTCCCATGGTGTACGTCTTCCCCGAACCGGTCTTTGGGGAGAACAAAGGGTAGTCAAGGTATGCTTTACTCCCTGTTTGTCTTGCCACACTGACTCCGCCCCTTGTGGTCATGGACACTCGCAAGTCAAGCCATGTTTTAAATTGCAAAAAAAAAAAAAGCACGATATTTCTCCGTTAAATAAATAAAAGCAGTCAGTTCGTGGCGGGGAAAGACGGGGAGGATGGGGTGGTCGTCATGGTGATTTCAATGGAATGCAACATGAGGGGTGCTTCCTGCTGGACCCCCTGAAAGAAGTGTGTGCGTGAAAGACTACTTGACGGGAATTCCGGAAGAATAAAAGGCGAGGCACTTTCTCGTTTGCATCCCCTACCTGTCCATATGCGAATACGGTCGCGTTGTAACCCTCGAAGCAACCCTCGATGAGACTCTCGGTGCAGTCGCCGTAAATGGCGTCCTGCTGGGTGTCAATGTCGAAGACAAAGTCGTACGTGAAGGCCTTGTCCTTGCCCAGGACCACCTGCGGCTCCCCGGGCATCACGTAAGTACAAATGTGGCAGCCTTCGATCTTCTCTCGGGCCAGCTGAGGACGAATCCTGTTGGGGGAAGACAAATCCAATGTACTTTTTACTATTTTCTAGTAACAGAAATATAAAATCACCTCTAATATAGTATATGTGTATATATATTGTATATAAAATATACAGTATATTAAACTGAGTGGTCTTGTTAGAGAGGAACCAACGAGTCACATCCAGTTGGACTTCATTCTTTCTTTCAAAAATCTGAATAGAAGACTCGCTGTTCACACAAGAGTAAACAGAACCCGCCCTGGATTTCATTAAGAATTTGTTCCTTCTTAAATATATGACATCATCTCCTGCTTGGAAACCTCTCACGACTGAAGCCACCAAATGAGAAAATAATGATTAATATTTTGGCCGCATTCCAATATATGTTTGTGTGCATATTTGTTTGCGTTGTGGCCATAAGGGGGCAGTAAAACGCAGACATACAGTCCGTTTTTATTTGTGTGTGGAAGGAATATTTTGATTATGGTTCAACCCAAAACATTTTTTTTCTCTGCAGGCGCTAACCGTCCGTCTCGGACACACACACACAGAGTCCTTGTCCGATGTTTTTCCTCGGAAATCCAACACTGCTACACCCTTAACGCTCACTCTGGCCCTCGCGTGCACTGTGAGACAAGTCACATACTAAATGTAAAAAAAAAAAAACTGTAAAAGTCATCTGACAGATTCACTCAAGTGGAAGAATGAAAAATAAAATACTTAAAGCCTCATGCGGAGAGGATTAAAGGGATACTTTTACTTCCCATCGTGAATTCCTGAGGAGTGAACTCAATTTGACTGCACTCGATTAGGGCTGGACGATTTTGAAAAATAAACTGCACATTTTAATTGCAATTTTTCTTTTTTTTCCAAGGTGTATTCTTTTTTTAAACACACACACACTGGCTTTGACTACCTCCTCCCCAACAATCCATGAAAGTTTCTCAGGCTCATTATTACGATTACAATGACAGCCTCAGAAACAGGACACTCGCCCTCACATGAAAGCCCGGCGGACAAAAAAGCCACCAGAACTCTCGAAAATGACGAGAACCAACGATGACATCATACTTCTGGAAAGAAGTGCTGATCAATTGTCTTTACCGCAGAGGTGAAGTCACACAATGTAGGTCATCACTTTGCAGCATCGGAATTACGGACAAAAAAATTGGGACATTATAAGATTGTGAAATGTGGAGGACACTATTTGAAGTGCTGTCCGCAGGCCTCAGTGTCGTTTTGTACATGATGAGACACACCAGTGCATAAAAAAAAAAAAATGCCTGTAGGTCCACCACAATGTTGCTGTTATGTAATAAGAGCAAGCAAATAAAAGGGGTTCTTTCATAGGACGTCTGCCACCGGCAGGTAGAAGGATGAAAAGAGGGGAAAAAGATTATTAGAGATTACCCCAAAATAAAATTGCTCACTATTAATGCGCACTTTAGTGAATTATTGGCAAAAGATGAAAGGAAGGAAGTATTATGCTGAGTCAGCATTGTCATTGTTATCCTTGTCTGGCTGATCTGCGTCCTTGTCTTTAAGGTCATTGGACAGGAAGTAGGAAAAAAAAAAAGTAAATTATGATGATTATTGTGATCTGCACCATCACATGATAGCAGCTGGCAGATGGTGAGCAGCCTGCTTCGCTTCAGTTCGCTTGGGTTGCTTCATAAAAATTCATTAGGGACACACACACACACCACACAGGCAGAAGGTGCTTAGCCTTTGCCCTGGAATTGACAATAGAAAATATGTAGCTAGCTAGTTCTTTATATATAGATATATTGGTGCTACTATTAGTTAGCACGTCCCACATTGCATTAGTACCGTTACTCCTGCAGAAATGTGATACGTTCTGAATGTTACAAAAGAAGACATTTGACGCAGGATCAATTATTAAAAGAATGGCGACGGGCAACTTTTGACTGGACTCTGGACGGATTGTTAAATTTCTTCTTGTGGGGCTTCTTTTTCAGGAGCAAACATAGTTATGTAACGAGCACGATGACACATTTCCTCAATTTGTATTTTTTCTTTAGGATTAGGCCTTTGCAGGTTGAAGCAGGTGCTGACTGTCAACACGCCTAACTAAACTATTAAGCTAGGGAGAGGCACTATTAGGTCACCATGGAGATTTATTTGTATGTTCAAAGTAGCCACTTGATGTCCCAGCACAAATCAATTGACTGTTAATCTTATTAACCTTTTTTTTGAGTCTGTAGACTTATTATTATTATTATTATTATTTTTTTTACAAACCAAAACTTGACCTCATCACACCTTTAGGTTGAATGAAGCAGGGTCACATGACTCCTCAACATGGCTGCCATGCTTTCATTGATACTATTGATGACAATCGCCAGCGGGCTTCCTTGTGTGAGTGCCAGCTGATTTGTGTTGTTACTGTTTTGAAAGCAACCTGAAGACGCGCCCTATAGCCCGAAGGTGCGTCTGCGTGGAGAAATCAGTGCAACTTATGCAAATATTACATTTCAGGCATTGTTGTATATGGTTGCACTGTTGTGTGTTTTTTTTTTTTGCAGGTGGGAGCAAGAAGCATCCTTACCTTAGTGCGACACGCACCGAGCTCTCATCCGCCCCACCGCTCATTGTGCCCCGAGGTAGAGTCCACTAGAGTCCGGTTAAAAATAGCCCCCTTTCCCCTTTATCCTCTTAGAAGAAGAGGGAGCGCCGTCTTCCCCCACCTTCTCCTCCTTCCTCGCGTGTCCGTGGAGCTTCCATTACTGTGCAAAAAAAAAAACCAAGTCTTACATTTAGAGTTTTTAAAGATCATGGAAAAGATGGTCTTCCATTGTCATCTGAACCTGCATGCGCCGGGTCCTGCGAGATCAGCGTGGAAGAGATCCACCAGACGGCGTGCGAGTGGGAGGGAGGAGGATGGAGGGGGAGTTTGGGGAGCGAGTCTGTGACGTCAAAATCTCCTCCTCCTTTGTTGGCTCCATAGTCGCGTTTCCCTTAATTCGACTTTTCATTACACCTTTATCCTTAATCTTTATCGTCTACAGGGGAAAAAAATGTCCATGAAATAATAACACGTAATCATTACGTATCTCATAATGATGTATTTTTATTAGGTATCATGGCCATCAAAAATTGTAAGAAAAAAGTAATTCCAAGTCTTTAAAGTGTGATCAATCAACCTGTAGACCAGCGAATCTTCCGTATGTATTTTTATTTTAACTAAATGAAAGCACTGTTAAAAAAAAAAGAGCGAGCTCTTAGCTGCATAAACCGTTATTTGTAGGGAAATGTCGCCACCGCGTGGACAAACTAGACTATTGCACCCAAGCGGTACATTAGTACGGGGATCGCCACTGAAGAACTAATTCATAGCCTAAAAATACTTTCTTGCTCAACTACAGAAAATCTTAAAATGTGCGAAATGAGCAATTTTTCAGCAAATTGTTTTATTAACAAGAAAATACATTTTTGCTCTTGTTTAAGCTGAAAATACGTCAACTCCAATGCATGCACAAGATTAGGTCAACTGGATGTCCGCTCCCAAATGATGTAACACGCTACATGCATGGTTAGTACAGACAATTGTAATAATTCGTAACTTGAACAGAATACATTGAATTTCCCACTTACAAAAAAAGGGATGACTTATGTGCCGACTTGTTTTCTGAAGGGATAAAAAGCGACCATGCAATAAAACATCACCTCCTTACAAGCAGAGGCATGACTAAATAAAGTTAGACTTTTGTGTTAATTTTATAGGCACTACGAATTAGATTAGCAGTAATAAAACATTCTTATTCAGTCAACTGTGTCAAGCGCGCCCTCTGTTGGCAGTCTGACAAAGAAGGCGTGAATCTTGTTGCCACGACAACCCCACGACCTTGTGTGAGGCTTTATCAAATGAGTGGAGTATAGAGCCGCTAATACTAATAGTAATAAGAAGACACCCTCGTAAAGTCGCATAGTGGCATCAGAAGCTCACAGTGGCATTAAAACGCCAATAAAAGTCACATTGTGTGGGAAAAACTAAACTAGCAGCGGCCGAAATCCTGAGCAGGGCAGCATTTACAATTCTTGTTTCGTTAAAAAACTGAATTCGGGATGAGACTGATTGTCCGTCATAACCAGCAATCTGGAATATCTAACATGGTATTTTTATTTTTTTTATCCCTGGCAGAAGCCTTCTGGGAAATGCGGCTTCCTGGAGCAAAAGTCAACTTGACTGCGGGACTCGAACTCAGATTGGAGTTTAAAACAAGGGCGGGCTGACTTTAGTTCTCAAGGGGTCACATTTGAGTTGATAAGGTTTACAAAAAAATAAATAAAAGACACATTTTGGTGCAGGAGGAGGAATTTCCCTTCGCGCCTCATTACAACCAGCTTCCACCACAGAAAGAATATTGGATTCTTTAACTGGTGGTCACATGACACGCATGCGAATGAGCTGCCCGCTCAGCAGGAGAGGGGGCCTCTTTCGTGCATTGTGTTTGTTCGGTAAACCAAAAGGACCCTCCGTGCTGGGGTCAGACCCTGCGTCATTATCCGCTCCAATAACAGATTGTTGTTGTCGTCAAATGGATCGGGATACCGGACTTGAAAAAGTAAAGTGCTCTGTTAAAAACAAATGATCAATTTGTGAAATGAATGGAACTCTGTGCTCTTCTCTGTTGCCTAAAGCAGTGGTTCTCAAAACGGAATTCAACCCTGGGTCCGTAAAATTGCAATAAAATTAGGGTCATTTAAAAAAGAAATAATACATACATATGGGGAGCCGATAAAACAAAGAGAATTAAAAAATGACTCCTCCCTATTTTAGCCAATTCATGATCTGACATCCCTGCCCAAGAAAAATGATTATTTTAGGTGTATTCAATGACAGTCATTGTTTTGTTGTGCTCTGGCCAAAGCAAGGTTGAATATAAAATATTGCTTTTACTGCCACCTTGTGGCGACGACCTTGAAGTGAGGGCAGGAGTGTCAAAAAAATCAGGCCTTGTCTGTTTGGACAAAAAGTGCATGTGTTTACTCAACTAAATAAGTTTTTTTTTTTTTTCTAAAAATATTTAACGAACTGGCATTAATATTATCAGGGTCTACGGCTTTTTTTGATCTAAAAACGACTTTGTTCGCGTTTTAAAACGGAGTGGCCGAAAGAGCGGCGACGGTCAAACCCCAAAGCCGCTCCCGTGCGTCACTCGCGGGCGGCTCTGAGCACCGAGTCGTCGCCCAGGATCTTGCAGAGCTCGTGCAGGCGCTGCTGCATCTCGGGGATGCCGGCCAGCTGGCTCTCCAGCCGCTGCTTCTCCTCGGTGAGCGAGAGGCGCGTGGCCGTGTCCAGCTGCTCGAAGCGCCAGCCGCCCTCGCCGTCGAACTGCAGCAGGTGCGTGTGGTACTTCCTGCCGGGTCAGCGAAAGGGGGTTCACGGACGGACTTGTGGGGAAGGAAAGATGGCCGAGTGTTTACCAGAGCGAGGGCCTGTGCGTGATGGACAGCAGGGAGATGCCGGCGTCTTTGGCCGCCTGGAAAATTTTACCCTCCACGTCGATGCTGACGGCGCTGGTGCACTCGTCCAGCAGGGCGTATTTCGGCCTGACGCAAACATTTATTAGACGAGTCATCCTTGTGTGTGTGTATTTATGATGTCCTTACTTGTGGTAAAACATGCGAGCCATGCCCATCCTTTGCTTCTCGCCTCCGGACAGCACGTCCTTCCAATCCAGCTCGGCGTCCCAGCCTGGACGCCGACGAGACATTTTTTGTTTGGCGCTCTTCTAGCATTGCGTAACTGATCAAGGAATTTGCTCGCGCGTTTTAAAAAAACACTCCGGCGGCCACTAAGCGGCGACAATCGGGCTCTTTGTTTGGGGGATTGGCAAGGTTTCGAATTACCTCCTTCCCTGGTGACGATGTGGTTGAGGTTGACGATATCCAAGATGGCCTCCAGGTCCTTATCGCGAAGTCCTCTGGCGGCCATGTCCTCCACCGAATCGGGATAGATCACCTGGTCCCGAAGAGACCCTATCGACATGTAGGGCCTGGAGACAAATATTTAATTGGTCCAAAAGATATTTTTCCCCCAACAAAGCTGGCTAACAACGACTAATCTCTCACTATCGGCATAAAAGAAAAAAAAAAAGAGAAGGTAGCTTTACACAATTGCGAGCGCAATTTAGCCGCTGACAACCTTTACGCTCAAAGTAGTTCAATATTTATTTGAAAGCTCCTGTTACAATGGATTCGATTACACAAGGGTTCACCAATGGGGTGGGTCAAACAATGACGATAAGCGGAAGTGTGTGTGTGTGTGTGTGTGTACCTCTGTGGGATGTAGAACATGTGCTGCGGGGAAGGTTTGTGGAGGCGCCCGCCGTACACGGGCCACAAACCGCTGAGGATGCGGAAGAGGGAGCTTTTACCGCAGCCGTTGGGGCCCGTGATCAAGAGGTGCATGCCCTCGTCCACCTGGAAGGCAAAAAAAATGATTTCCCCGAAAACAAAAAAAGAAATGAGGTGATCCCACCTTAACGTTGAGGCTGGACACGACGACGTCCCCGTTGGGTGTTATAATCGGGACGTTTTCGCACACGATGCCGTTGTCCACGTCGATCACTTCGCCTGACATGAGAAGAGGAACGGTCAAGAGTTGCACTCATGGCCGTCGCGATGGAGCGTGTACCTTTAATCTCCAGCGGCCCGTCAATGTGCATCCCCGGTTTGCTTTTCTTGTCTTCTCCGCTGGCGGCGGTCAGCGACGAGCGCTTGTAGACGCCCTTTTGGACGTCCTCGAACACCACAAACATGTTGTGGACCCTCGCCGTGTAGCCCGCCAGCTCTGTGACCTGTCCCACAAATAAATATTAGTCTGACCCGCAGCTCGTAAAGTTCAAATGCATGGAGGTTGGGTTAGTTCATGGAAACCCTGTCAAAGAATGTCAATCAAAAATAATAATCAATAATGTCAGGTCGACGTGTTGATTTTCGGGCACCTCTTTGTAGGAGGACATGATTCGCTCAATGGCGTCACCTCCTGAGGCTAGAAGGTTCCGGGCGGTGGTGAACGCCTCCGTCCTTTCGCTCACCATCCGATGCGGGTGGCCGTCAGCCGTTTCTAGAAAAATCCAAAAAGTCTGTGAAGACACTGGAGTGAGCACCGACGTGATTATTTTTTTTTTCCTCACCGGTGTCGGCGTAACCAGTGGCGGTGATGATGGGCACGGCCACCATGACGAGGCCGCTGGCGCTCCACACGTACTTCATGAGGAACTGCTCGATCATGATGTACCAAAGGCGCTTGGAGAGGATCAGGTTCATCTGTTGGGCTAGCGCGCCGTAGCACTTCTGGAGCTGGCGCATCTCCACCTGTCGCCGAGGATAACTCACAGTCACAAACTTGATTGCATCACCGTAGAACCGTATTACCGGACTTACACCGTGTCCCCGATAGAAGGCGATTTCCTCCGCGTTGGCGATGATTCGAGAGTGCACGTAGCGCAGGTAACCCTTCCGGTGCGCCTCCTCGGCCACCAGTTTCCCGAATTTAGGTGAGCAAGCCCGGAGGACCTTAGCGGTGGCGAAGACGACCAAGCCGGCCAGCAGCGTGGGCCCGCTGGCGTTGGCGTCGCGGGACCGAGCCGTCCGGATGAGCGTGTAGGAGGTGAGTATCACGTCCAGGATCGGCTTGGTGAGGTTGGAGTAGAGATGGGCCACCGACTGAGAGAACATCATCACGTCCTCCGTGAGGGACTGGTCCGGGTTGGCCAGCCTCCCGTCCATGTTGCTGACTCTGTAGTAGGTCTGGTCCGTGAAGTAGGTCCGGTAGGCGTGGTTCACCAGGCGGGTGCGGAAAGCCAGGGCCAGCTTGCATTCCAAGAAGCGGATGACGCTGTTGACGAAAGTGGCGGGGATAGCGATGAGGAGCCATTTGATGAGCTGGATCATGAAGCTCCTCGGTTGCTTCTCCACGATGGTCTTCACTATCTTGCCATCCAAGCTGGCCACGTAGATGGACAGGAAGGTCCTGGAGATCAGAGCCACAGAGTGCAAGGAAAGCAAAGCGAGCTCCTTGGACAGCAATTTGGGGAAAAGAATTTTGGCAAGTTCCAGGATCTGCTTGAAGAATTCCGCGTTCACCCCAGGGGACGCCTTTGATGCATAGGCAGCGTCTTTGAACGAACACGCAGATCCGTTTCCAACTCGTCTGTCGGCTTGATTTTTGCAGAGCTGCCTACAGATAACCGGGTAGAGTGTTTTGATGCCGTAGGCAGCAGCCGCTAGAAACACGGCTCGCTTGGCTACAGCCGTGCGGTCCCATTTCACTTTGGACGTCGCATTAAGGATGTTGGACATTTTTAGGATGTTAGTCGGCTTTTATGGCGGTCCCCCAAACGCCCATCACCTTAAATCTACTCACAGCGTCGACGTGAGAAGAGAGACGGACCTCAGACGGCCGCGGTGAGGCGAAAAAGAAATAAAAAGACGGTCCAAAGACGAACCGCTACATCCTGCTCGTTAGCTTACCCCCGGCATGTAGGCGAAATGTTACACTTCCGGGTTTACTTTTCAGAATAAAACACTATTCACCAAAATGATTACAGATGCTTTTATTTTGCAAAGCAACTCTGTGTGGCCTGCGATGGTTTCCGCCTCTTGTGATTGGGTGCAGTAAAATACGTCGGTGTCCGTTTTATTGTTTATATAAACTAATATTTTGTAATATTGCAAAAATACGCATTAAAGTTACATTAATATATTACCAGAAGTGTTTATGAACGATTCTGAACTCGCGCAAGTGTCCCGTACACTACAGTTAGTCGAAATTGACTTAGCAGAGACGTTATTTTGATATTTTTTGCTGACTATTTTTTGAAAATGAACTGGGTTGGCGGGTCGAGGTAGGTTAATTAATGTTTAATTAAAACTATAATAGCTTACAAAATGTCGTACTGAGCATACCTGTCCAAATTCCACACAGGAACCGGCTAATGATTAAAAATGATACAAGAAAGCAGCGGGTAAGACAATTAACTTAACTTCCTGTCACATTTCCATCTTAATTTGACATATGTGATTATGTCTCTTCTTTTCAGGAATTCTTTGAAAAGAAAAGAATGCAAAATAAATTGAAAAACCTGGAAGTTGCTACACCTTCCTCTAAAGTCAGCTCCATCGCCAGTATGGACCTTGTGACACTGTTTGTGGTCAACCAGATAGCTACAAAGAAAGAGCTTAAAGGTAAAAGGCATTTAGTAATCCATTTTTTTGTGAGATATCCACTCATCTTAGTACTACTATACTATGATGTCTTTCAGATCCTCCCCCAGTATCAGTTTTGAGTTCCAAAGGAGGAAGGAAGAAACCAAATGTCAACAACCCCTTGGTGCTCCCCATGAGCCCCGGTTCTCCATCCCAATTGATTCTAGATGGGACCCAACCTCAATGCAGGTGTAAAAAAAAAAGTTGTTTTTATCACAGGCCACAGCGAAGTACTCGGGGAAAGGTTAACAATATGGAAAGCACTGCACATATGCAATCTGGAGTTAGACACCTTTGCCCTGCATTATTTATGTCCCCAAACAGAGCGCTAAAAATGATGTAATCTGATTATCAGAATGAAATACTGCCCAGTCATGCTGTAAACCTTGACTGCTGCTCTGTTGTTGTTGTAGAGTTCAAGATTACCCCACCAAACAGATTATCCCACAAAGCTTCAAGATTCGGCAAGTAAGTAGCAAAGCCGTTTTATTACATAAGGGGAAAAGCAGGCACACTTTCAAGGAAAACCACCATTTTAAAAAATGCCCCAAAATTGCCATATTGCAGCAAAGTCACCAAAATAATCCAGAGAGGATTTTATTTTCTTCACACCTAAGTATAATTTTTTTGGTAGTGTTTTTATGCTATCTGATATAAAATTACAGTTTGGGCGCCATCTTGTGGCTGAAGACTATATTGAAGTAAGCTTTGGCGCCATCTTGTGGCATTTACATGACATATCATTGATTGCTGAGTAAAATAATTTGCATAAAACATTTTTTGATTTCTATTTTAAGCCGTCACCAGTTGCGGAGTGCTCCTTCTCAGACAACATAGCAGCTGATTACCTGTCCCCCATAGCGGAACCCTTCAACCCCTTCTCATCCTCCTCCTCAGGTGTGTGTCTTCAGCAGTTTAACAAAATAAAAAATAAAAATGACACATTGGATTTGTCTCTGTAGGGAGATTATTTCCGCTGGAGGAACACAACCAGCCCCTTCCCGGCTGGTCCTTTACACCTTGGGAGACATCGGATCAGAATACGGTAGCTTCAATTGAACATCACAAATGAGATATGAATTAGAATCATGATTTATTGTCCTTTCAGCCGTTCTGTGTGCCCAGAGGGCTGGGAGAAGACATCGTCTGGTCTTCAAACCCGGCCACACCTTCAGGAGCTTTCTTTGGAACCCCAAAGTAACAATTTGACCACTTAAGGCCAATCTGAAATGAGAGAAACTGTTTTTTTTTTGGCGGCTACAGGTCATCCATTCATCACCCGAGATCCGAAGACACCTTCCTTAGCCATTTGTCTCAAATGGAGCCCCCCACCTTTGACTTCACGCTAAACCCGACATGGAGCGAGCAGCCATTTGAAATGGACATCTTTAAAAGCGATACAAATAACGACTATGAAACTAATGGTAAAAATCCAGCAATGGTTTTCACCATTTTTATTTTATTTTTGCAAAGATCTTAACAATCCTCTTAACCCTTTAGCTTTTCATTTTGGGAGTGAAACATCAAATATAAATCTCAAGGATCAAACTTCAATCCAAACTTCAACCCCACAGTAAGTACTTTAATCCAATAACATGAATATTCACGTCTAACACTTGTTCTGTCCAGAACTGTCCCTGAGCCACAGCCAAACGACATCGGAGCACAGGTAAAGGAAGCAACACTGACACCTAGTGGTGAACCATAATAACAAAATCAGATTACTTGCATTAAAGTGGTACCATAATTTACATGTGCACCAAATGATGTATTTTTTTAATTAAAAAATGCCAGCAGTGAACGTCACACCATCCCACCACATTTAATTGGCTTTTTCTATTTTTAGCACAGGAATGTATCATAGCATAAAGTCAAGGTACCACTGTAATGAGTCTCATGTCTCTTTCCTTCACAGCTCCCCAATTGCAGTTTTAACTTCAGTAAGTCCACCCACCCTCCTATTCAACACATTCCTCCCTTCATCCATTATGCAAAAGCGCTTAAGTTTGTTCTCCCTCCCTGCAAGCATGCCCGGAATACCTAATGAACGGTCGGGGGGATTCGCCAACTTCCTCTTGCAACAGAGGTTACTTGAGTTCAGCCTCCAGTGATGACCAACCCGCTACGGTTTGCTTGAGCAATAACCGACATATCGTGAGCCAGTTCACATTTTAAAATGAAATTCCTGCTATTCATTAGAGGGAAGAATGCTGTCACCCTGTGGGATTTCCTCAGAGACGAGCGCCAGGAAGCAACAAAGCACCCCGTGAAAAAAGAGATACAGAAACTCAAACCGTCCACGAGTCCACTTCCGAGAAATTCGACGTCGCCATTCAGTGCAGCTTGCTCTCAGATCCGTCTGTTATGTCACGACAGCGAGAAGCCACCAGGGGGCACCCTGACTTCACAGAATCTCCTTTCGAGCGAGAAGCAATGACTTACATGAGGCCAACCCTGTGGAGGAAGAAGAAATCCAACACTTTAGGAAATCTGAATACAAGTCATCAAAGTAGCAGGAGAATGATGCCTCTTCAGGACATGTTGGGCAAAATCAGTCAAAGTAACAAATCAATTCAAGACCAAGAAGTAAAATACTGTTCTACTAAATATGTCATTCTTCTCAATAGGCATGCAGCAGAGCCCCTGGAAAAAGATCCCACCGGATGAAGCAAGGCCGGAGGCCACCACCACGAGGGCGCAGGGGGAAACACTCCAGGAAATAGCCGACATTTTGCTCCTGCTCAAGCAGAGACAGGAGGAGTAATGATGATAAGGGCAAAAAAAAAAACAACCATACCTGTTCTGTGCATGCTGTTCTAATTAAACGTTTTGTGTTAACCTCCCGTCGTCATAGCAACACTGAAATAAAACTCCAAAAGCATTCCCGATTCACCGCTTTATTTCTTCCGTCTTAGACGCACAGACGATTTTCTTTCTCTTGTAATAGAATAGAAACTCTAGCAAAACATTTTACAGCTCAGACAATTAAATATACTATACATCGCTCTATCCGTCTCGAAAAGTGTAGTCACGTGAAACACTGCAAGATATACGACAAGCGCGTGGACAACTGCGAAAAAAGGCTAACGCAACACAAAGTGCAGCCGATATTGCGCAACCTGGAAACGGAACTTAAACCGGTTCTAAATTGAAGTACCATCCCCAATTAGTTGCACTCTGGCTCCTTCTTGTGGTACGAGAAATAATTACATCAATAAATCTTCGAACTGTGCATAATGTTACCGTAGTTTAAACGTCTATTTTTTTTTTTTTAGTCCAGTACTGTACATCTTAAGTACAGTACATTTGCATTAAATCTTTAGGAATTGTTTTCAAACATTAATTTAAATACAATCTTGAACATTCACGCGCAATACATTTTACTTGAAATACAACAAGTTCACCATCAAAAAAAAAAATGGTGCACTCTCACAACAGAAGACGCCAAATTCTACCTACGGGTCATTATGACACACGGGTCAATTTGATCTGTTTGCACATAAGGCTGTGGTGGAAGACAGAAAATGAAAACAAAAAAAGGATTGTACACAACCGGATGAAATACTGCACTTCCAAAAGCTTTGCCATTCGAGGCAAATGAAACATCACCAAGGAGAAGAAATGAGTTCCTCATAAATGAGGGGGGCGGGAGGGGTGAGCATGTTTAGTGCCACTAGTTTTCAGCTGCCCACTCTCACTACGTAAAAATAGAAACCGGGAGCTACTCCAAATAAAAAGACGGCGAGTGTGCTATGCTACGGAAATTCTCGATATGGATTTGCCACAACTTTATGTAGACTGATGTGCAATATTTGTTCAAGTGTCCATGAAGGAAGAAATTACAGGATGTCTCCAAATTTGGCGTCGATTAGAACATTCACAAGGTCGACCGGAGGCTCCCAACCAAAAACAAATCCCCGAACATAACATCTAATCAACGTCGGATGCGTCGTTGTCCGATAAGTGGTAGTTTGACCCCTTGACCCGGATGTATTCCACCTGCCGCCCCTCGTCCGAATCGGACGCGCCGCACGAGCACAGCCGGTTCTCGAAGAGGGCCTCGATCTCCTCCAGGCGGCGAGCTTTGGTCTCGGGGAGGCAGCCGTAGATGAAGATGAAGCCCAGGAAGGCCATGCCGGAGTAGAGGAAGAACGCCCCTGCAAGGAGACACCGGGTGAATAAAATGGCACGGCACGTCAACGCGAGGGAGGCGATTTGACACTCGTACAATCAACACACTGACGGAAGTTTAATGAAGCAGATGCAATCTCTATTTTCCCCGCTGTTTAGCAACAATGACATTTCCCGATATAATTAAACACGTCGTGATCATCAGAGACAGCCAGCGTTCCAGACACAAATGATGTCGGGAACATCTGCCAATATTCTAGTCCAAAATTGTCGGTCGAGATATCGGGATAGAGTCCTGAAAAAGTACTGGCTTCAGAAACAATATGATCGTATTGATTCATCGTATCTAGCTGACCATAGTAGGTGAAGTACTGCGCCAAGTGAAGGAAGGTGAGCGACACCAGCACGTTGAAGGTCCAGTTGACTCCAGCTGCACACGCGTTGCCCGTGCTCCTCGCCCACAATGGGTAGATCTCAGAATTAATAGTCCACGGCATTGGACCCATTCCTTGAGTGTGGACAAACATCTCAAATGAAACTCCAAAAATGAGCAATTGTGGATTTCCAGTCATGTCTTACCCGGCGCGAAAGCAGCCAGGTAGAACATCAATCCAAGTAAGACCAGCCATGAGAAGGAGGTCGGGCAGTAGTTGTAGGCCCAGTAAGTGTGTTCCCTCATCTGGCTGGAATTAGAACACCTAGTAGCAAGCATAATGAGAGGAGCTTGATATCCTTTAGGCTAAGGTAATCCTCCGCCCTCCACAGCATACACACCTGCATCCTGTGACTCACCTGCCCCACGCCGCCTGTTCGGTGGAGGCCCTATTGACCGGCACGCAGGAGGAGGTGAGCAGCGTCGAGCCGTTTTCGCGGTAGCAGAAGCCGCAGGCGGGGTCCAGCATGCAAGGCTCGCACAGCCTGAAACATGCATTGATTCTTTATCCTCTGCGAAGAATCGATTGCTATTTTTGACTTACTGGTACTTGAGGCAGGTCGAGTTAGCCATGGAGGGGTCTAACGGGTGGAAGGTGACCGCGGGACTGTGCTGGGCCGATACAAGGAAACCCACGGCCAGCAGACACAAGCCGAGACACGTGCCTGTGCAAAAAAAAACAACACTCAGGGGTGTGCTCACTTTTGCTGCCATTGGTTTTGTCTTACCTACGATGCTGCCCAGGGTGAGCTTCCGTCGGCCCACTCGCTCCACCAGCCAAACGCCCAGCAGAGTGAACAGAAAGTTGGTGAGGGTGGTGAGTCCCGCCAACCAGATGGCCAGCCGGTCATCCCGCACTCCCGACATCTGCAGGATGGTGGCGCTGTAGTACCTGCCAGCCACACACAAAAGGAAAAAAAAAAAAAGTCCTAAATGGAGAAAAAATTAAGGTTGTGGGAGCTTCTTGCCTGTTTTGTGACACAGACAAAAAAAAAAAACAGACCCGAGGAAACTGATGAGAGCGACAGGATGTTGAGATGGAGCGGTGAAAGGAGGAAAAGAAAAAAGTGAGACAGGTGACGAAGAAGATGCCTTGTTAGGATCATTCATAGCAATACAGAAACATCTCCGGCACATTTTCTCCCCACTGAAAATGTCTGCTTCTTCACATTAATGGAATCGCTGTTAGCTGTAGGACATGTGGTATCTTTTAAGCAGATAAATTCTTTCCTTTGAAAAGGTAAGAAAGGAAAAATAGTCCGTAATGGATGGAGGTGTCAAAATGGAAAATAAATGGGCTGCAAATTGTGTTTTTTTTTTTTTCAATAGTGGACCAAAGAGGGAATATTATCTTGGGAAGTGGTCTACTTTTTATTTTTTTAAATGCATGCAGAATGCATAATAAATGCATATATATATATAATAAAAAAAATAAAGACATCTGAAAATTTGCACGATGCACATTTGAGCACTTCAAATCTGAAACGTGCTTCTTCATTAATGACATCTGTTCGCTGTGTATTGAGAATGTGTGTGTGTGTGTGTGTGTGATCCGAGTCATAATAACAATCGTCATTAAAAATTTGATTCCACTGGAAAATGAAGAGGAGGAGGAAGTGATTAAACCGCTTGCACGTAAAGAAAAGCGAATAAAAAAAAAAAAAAGAAGTCCAGCTTGAATTTAGTTTCGGGTCATGTCGGCTTATTTCGTGACATTTCCAACGTTTGAGGGGACCATCTGCTTCCATAACGCACGTCAGAGACCAGATTGAAGAAACCACATTGGAAAGCTGCTAAATGTCTCTTGATTATTAACTTCCTTTATTTTATTTTATTTCATAAGAAACTCTGGAAGATACATACTATATTTTTAGTTCTGATGTAATGGGCTGACAACCTGATAGAAAGTGAAGACCTCAGTTGGAGAAGGTAACAACCAAGCGCTGGGTTCACGCGGGTTGATACCTCCCTTCAAATTTGGCGTTAAAAAAAAAAACTGGCGTCAAAAAGGGAGTCGAATCAAAGCTGAGTCCCGCTAATGAAACCCAGAGGAGATCACACGGCAGAATGTTAAGAAATAACAAGACGCCTGGATAGCAACTGGTTAATGGTCATCCGTACAAATGTATGTATGGCTAGACAGAAAAATCGGCGAATAATTGAAAGATGGATGAATAATTCAATTCACCAGAAGGAAACAAATTATCGAATGTGATAGCTCAACTGTGAACCATCACGCAGGATTTATTTATATTCTATTTATTCACAGGATTATTTTTGGGGTTACCTAACATGCTCTACATATAAAATAAAATAAAATATAATAAAATATAATAAAATCAACCCAAATCAAATCAATTAAATTAAAATAAAACAAAATAAAATGAAATGAAATGAAATGAAATGAAATGAAATAAAATAAAATAAAATAAAATAAAATAAAATAAAATAAAATAAAATAAAATAAAATGAAATAAAATGAAATAAAATGAAATAAAATGAAATGAAATAAAATGAAATAAAATGAAATAAAACACATTTTGAACATCCACTACAAACCAAATGAATTCCTTGGCCTCATCTTGATGACGCATCAATATAAATGGATTACCACAGTGGGGCTAATCAATCTAATCCATACGAGAGCGAGAGAGCGAGAGAGGGAAGAAGGAGGAGGCTAAGTCACTGCCCACAGTGAGGGTCGAGATGAAGATAAATGTACAATTATAGAAGCACACAGTCCATCGACCGCTCTTCAATAGGACACAAACACCATTTGTGACGGGTGCGATGTGTCACTTCTCTTAACAGCAGCCTAAATTCTCCTCGGCAAGCTCGTCAGTCACATTCAATATTGCAAGCTTTCTCACACACACACACACACATGCTGACGGCAGTGTGTGTAGACAACAATCCGCAGCGTGAACCACACAGGCGTTAAAAAAAAAATAAAAAATAGTACAAGCACACACGCACTTAGCCCATTGCCTTTGCTCTGGCGGTTGCTAGGCAACAGCACACATCCCCAGATTGTTTACAGAGCCGGGTAATATAGTTCATCTCGAAGGGGCGGCCAGACAGACATAGATGGGAAGATATAAAGAACAAAACAGCGGATGGAAAAATAAGTGTTGCGTTTTTTCCTGGCCGCTTGGCGGATGATGCGTCATGAAACACGTTGCCATTTAATAGCGCGCCGCTAAACTATGTGCATCTGTCTCAATGCGTTTGGGATTATCTACTCAATGACATTTAAACACACTTCATAGTAAAGTTGCAAAAAACAAAATACCCCAAAGTGCCCGACAGTACTCACATGACCGTGTTGATTCCCGAGAGCTGCTGGAACATCTGGAGGCCGCAGCCCACCAGGAGTGCTCGGCGCGTGGGAGGATAGGTCAACATGCGCCAGATCACCGGGCCATCTGGAGACGTACAAATTTGCAAGATTCAATATAAATAAATAAATAAATAATGGATAATAAGGTTAGCATTGTTTAAATTAAGCTAATCAAAGAGAACAATACACAACAGTGACTTTTCCTGAACTGTCCATGGTGCTGATTGCTCTCACTGGGCCATATGGAGACGTACAAATTTGCACAATTAAATATAAATATAAATATAAATATAAATATAAATATAAATATAAATATAAATATAAATAAATAATGCATAATAAGGTTAGCATTGTTTAAATGAAGCTAATCAAAGATAACAATACACAACAGACAGTGACTTTTCCTGAACTGTCCATGGTGCTGATTGCTCTCACCGGGCCATATGGAGACGTACAAATTTGCACAATTAAATATGAATATAAATATAATTATAGATAAATAAATAAATAAATAAATAAATAAATAAATAAATAAAAATTGATAATAAGGTAAGCATTGTTCAAATGAAGCTAATCAAAGATGATAATACACAACAGAAAGCGACTTTTCCTGAACTGTCCATGGTGCTGATTGCTCTCTCCCCGAGCTACTTTTTCGTCTCATTTTTGGTCCCAGCTGCGCTCTTATCTCAAGCGGGTAATTGCCACTCCCGCCTCTCAACCTGATCTCCAGACAGCATGCCGACAAGCCCTCTCCTCTGGGGAACCTGAGTCTTAATAAGATGGGAGAGCCACCGGACAAGTATTGCGAGTGGAGGAGTTGTGGACGGGGGGGGGGGAGTTGCAAGAACCCAACACGGATGCATCTGCTCAGTAATGGTCTCAAAAAGGGGAGCAGCTGTGTGTAGGAGGGCTCGCTCTGGAGCAGACGCCTTTCGAAAGGGAAACCCGGACACACACACACAGACACGCACACAAATAAAGACCTACAAGTTTCATAAATGCCTTGAAAGTTTTTTTTTAAACTGGAACATTAAACTCATAAATCAGCGCCGCCGCCCATTGGTGGTAGAAATATTATCCCAAATTCGTGTAAATATTTCCCATGAGTCGGATATTGTCGTGCGTGTGTTTTTTTAAATTATTATTAAGGTCGCGCCACAATATGAAGAAGCGCTCTGACTGAGAAATCGGTACGCTCATGGGCCATTTCCTCTGACGCTAACCTGGCGGAGTATGATCGCTTGATTTCCTGCCAAGCCGACCGTTATCGTATTAGCCTCGAGGGATATCAAGATTTATGTACCCGTGATCAGCTATTCACAGAGGACCATCTCATGAAGAAGAGCTTCATTTGCTCCACGAAACACACTTTATCGATCAAACTGTGCTTCTTTTTCCCAACCAATAACAAAAATGTCAGCTTGAGGGGCGACATTAAACATCAACTGAAGTTAATTCACACACAGCTTCATTTCCTCCACCCTGCTGTAATTCAATCAGATGAGATATTGAAAGCGGCTGGATGGCGGCGGTGAGATAAAAAAAGAAAATAAAAGCCAGCAAAGCCACAAGCGTCGTGATTTACGCAGGAACTATAGCTACGTACAATTCATGCTAATTTTTATACACTGGTAGCTGATGCTTACCAATCAAAGCATAGGAGGACCTCGAACATGTCAGAAATCAAAAAGCCATAGCAGGCAACCTGTCACTCTTCCCTCTAATTATTTCTCCCTCTGGTCACCCCTTCTCATATCAACTTGTCAGAGTGGGACCACGTCACCTCATACTCGGCCATATTCAAGAGCGTGGGGGGCCAAGACTCAGGCTGAATAGAAACTAGGAAGGAATTTTTAATTCCATTATTCCAATTACAATTTCAAATTAATGGCAGCCAGAAATAGAAGGTATGTAAGGCAAGCTGGCTCAATATTCCTTCATCCATGAATGTCATCCTGACAACCACATAGGGAGGAATCACGACCAGATCAGGCTTGCTCAATTATTCACGAGCTGGAGCGTGCCAGTGGAGAGAAGAGTTCGGAGAAAGTCGTTGTTTTCTACGCTGGTTGACTGAGTCGGATTAGCTTGGGGGAATAAAATTATTATGCCCCTTTCAGAACAATGCAAGGCAGTAAGTGTGAAGTACAAGGTACTTATGCCTGACCCCTGAGGCACGCCAGACATGAAATTACCATCACTGTCAGTTTTTACATTCTTTTTTTAAAATCTGCACCACACAGATTTGTAAACAAAGCTGAGAAAAACACTCAACCGTAACGAAAATAATAGATGACAAACAATAGTGGCAAATGACTTCAATCACTAAAGCAGATGGCGCACATTCAGAATAGCGACAATCTGTGAGCCAGTCTGTGAGAGGGCGTATTTAAAAAGCATTCTGATTGGCAACATCTGCTTTTTCAAATTTTCAAGGAGCGTTGCTCACTAGTGGAAGACGTTTGCGATCCTTGCATGAATGGGATTTGCATTATTTTTTTTTTGAAAGCCTCAATGTGACCTTGGTGGTGGCTTGAATGAAATCTTGATCAATGACTTCATCATGCATCATTCCTTCCATCGTCTTTGCCTTTGTCGAGGCGGCGGATCAAAAGAGGTCATTCTGTCAAGTCCGTCTCCTCGTCATTTATCATCGAGGAACTCGACTAAATCGGTCAGGACAAAAGGAGTAGTATTGCGATATTGTACTTTTCTGTATCGTTACCGTTTGTTTCTGCATCGGAAAAATAGTCGTATTGATTACAAGGGCTCCCTCTAGTGGTATGTTAATGAATCGCTGTTACAATTCAGTTTCAGGGTGAAACGATGCAAAAAAAAAATCAATTTTGACTGCTTTTGAAGAAAAGTACCTCCGAAGGTTCCCAAAAGTTTGGAAAACCTCCAATTTGTCACTTTGACTAGTTGAAAAGAAGTCGGTTTGTGCGAGTGAATAGTCCAATTACTGACTTAACAATAGCACAGAGCGAACAGGGCCGGAATTGAATGTCGGTGCCTTGAACGTGACACAGCTACGTTGAACGCATTTAGTCGAAAACATTTTCTTCCCTCCAACTCAAAGAAAACAATCCCCTCAATGCGTCGTATTGATTTTTGTTCAACAATACGATAATGAACACTGAGGACCCAGAAGTGCCTGCTAATATCTAAAAGATCAATGCCTTTCCCCAACTATAATGAATAGGCAATTGATGGCGGCTAGCAATAGCGCTAAGCTGCACAAAAGATTCATCGGGAGCAACTAAACAGTCGTGTTTATTCACGACAGCTGGACGTCCCTATGTTTTGTCGTCCCGTTATTGAAAACCAAGAGCAGCAGTGGTCTCATTATGATTTCTGTGTGGATTTAAACAGGCTTGTGGTCCACTGTGGAGTTTCATAAAAATGCTCAAAAGCTGTGAATTATTAATAGTCAGAAGCTCCAGCGAAGGGAGACGGTAAAACTCACCGACTGCATAAAGATGAGGCGTGTCCGGAATTGCCAAACGTTTGTCAAACGTACTGCTCAATACCCAGAAACAGAAATCAATTGACATTTGATTAGATTTCGGGATTGATTACTTAAGTTCTATTCTAAGCTAACTGGTCACCGACATTAAAAGTCTACTTTAAAAAATATGCTTTGAAAATAAAAAAAAAACAATGATCTCAAAAGACGTCATTTCAAGTTATCCTTAAAACATTTAAAAATAATAATAATAATAAAAATAGTAATTATTATTATTATAAAATAAAAAAATTAAAAAATTAGAAAATAACAATAATAAAATACTATTATTAGTATTATGATCAGATTCTTGACTCGAGGGGCTTTTGCACCAGCGTAGAATTATTATGTTGGAGGGAAAGGATCAGAGGGGGATATGCACTTTAATCATCAGAGGTGAGAAAGAGAGAAAAAGATGGGAGGGGGCGTTGTTGCCACGGTAACGGGCATGGTGAAAACATGCATGCCCGCACGCACTTTATTCATTTGACTATTTGGCCAATCAGATAGGAGGATTTTAGTCTGAATGTCTCGAAGGCAGAGGTTAATTGCGAGCTTTTGTGATGTGAAATGTTGAATCTTAACAGCACGAGCCGCGGTAATGAATCAGGAAAAATTCTCTCCATTCGAAAAAAAAAATATTTCACCATTTCCAGGTTAGCGTGACGGGTGTTATAGACTTCATAAACGCAGAGAAGCATTTCAAAGTCCCCTAAAGCACTTCGAGGGAAGTACACAAAATAAAGTAGGAAATTAAAGCGGCAAATTAGAGAACCAAAATAGTTCCACCCTGGAATCGATGTACTTTGCAATGTAATTGCTTTTCTTTAATGGCTTCGAGGTGTTTGGCGGACGCCCGCAAACTAAACACCGAGATGAAAACAATACAAAAAGTTTCCTGTTCAAATAATGCAAATTACAAGCATGGCTAAATGCGTCACAAACAAAACAAAAAAAAAAGCGACAAGCAAACAGGAACCGTTCCAACACAGTTAACTATAGAAACCCGCCCGAAAATGGCGACGGGAACTACGGGAGGGATGCCGAAATGAAAAAGAACCAGCTGAGTACACAATGAGCCTGCTGCCACTGTGAGTGTGTTGTTGTGTGTGAGTGTAATGAAGGTTCCTCTTCACTGCAGGCCACACGGCCCCAAGAGGATGTTTGGATGGCACTCCTGGCAGACACATGGTGTTCTCAGTTGTCAAGGTTGATTAGATACGGGATGAAAGTGATTCCCTCGCCTCTCCTCGGTGACTGGCCACAGCGACGGGAGTGTGTATGTGTGTGTGTGTGTGTGTGCCAAATATAACTAAAATTACTGATCACATCGTATTCATTCATGTCAAGGTAGTAAGGTCAAAATAATCCAGTATATTGCACATAAAAAAAAGTGAAATACAACTGAACTGAACTCAGAATTGAACTCACCTCCTCCACCGTCCTTCTCCTCCTCCTCGATGCTGTTCTTGATTCCGTCGTACTCCTCGTCGATGTTCTGGTTGCCTCGTATCTGGCTGAGGACGCGTCGGGCCTTCTGGGTGAGTCCGCGTTGGATCAACCAACGAGGGCTCTCGGGCAGGAAGAGGAAGCCCACAAATTGGAGCACGGCGGGCAGAACCGATAAGCCCAGCATGTACCTGGCCGAGCGGAAACAACGCCTTCAGAATTGTTCTATTGTAATCCCGCGGGAAGCTTTCAACTGGTGGCGAGCTGTTTCCTTGCGAGCAACGGGTGGCTCATTAATATTAAACCCTGGGGGAGAAATGTCAAGGCTTAATTTAGACCCTGGAAATCGCCTTAACATTGACCCTGCCATTTAACGTACAGAATAACGGATATTATAGGCTACACAACAAACTGGTGTAACCAGTTTCGAAATCAGAGACCAGTAAAACTGTTCAAATATTTTAGAAAGATCAATAGTAATAAAAAAAATATTATCTCTATTTTATAACGTGTAAATTGTAATTTTATTTTTATTTTATATATATTTATTTTATTTTTCATTTTAATAATGACATTTTGCAAAACTAACTTCACGGGCCGCATAAAATGATGCGGCGGGCTGTATCTGGGCCCCCGAGCCTCGAGTTTGACACCAATGAATTAGCCCAATTCACAAATACATTGATGTGGAACCTTAATTTAACAATTTAAAATACCCCCAAAATTTGAAAAACATCTATTGGCCCGGAAGCAAGTCGACTGTGTTCACTCCCACAACGGCGCAGTTCCTAACTGAAAATACCCAGCAAAAAAAAAAAAAAAGTTGGACTCCATTTGGCGCTAAACTCGAGCTGGGTACGTAAATAGGGCGCTGGATATTAAATCCAAACTACAAAGTAACAATTTGCAGAACAGACGTAACCCAACACACACTCAAAGCTGAATCACTGAACGATTGTCGCGAGAGGAAAATTGCTCTGAAAACCTCTTTGCGTGCACTTAAGCACACAATCAAAGTTCAACAAAGAGTGTTCTTGGAAATCCCCCAAATTGGTCGACAGTCAAGTACAAGATAGGGAGACTAATTGAAAGGGTGGGGGAGAGGGGTGGGGGGCGGTCGTGAAAATGAAAAGTAGTGCTGACACGAGCGACTAAATCTCAACACAAAAAGACTTATCATCTCTGCAGGAATCAACTTATAATTCAGGAATGATTCTAATCGTCCATATCGGACGTGAAGAGGAAATGACGGTTTTTATCTACGCTGACATTTCACAACTCAGAATGGGTGGGGGTAAAACATATCAGATAAAAAGTATGTGCTGATGTGGCAATTCTCTGCCTCGTGGATACGTTGACATTTGAGTCCCGAGGGAGACCTTCTGGCATTTGATATGTCATATATCGGGGCACCCCCCCCCCGGTTTGAGAGGATTCGGTTCTGACCTCCATCCGTCACGCTGCACGTAGCTGAAGGCGCCGTCCACCAGACTGGCGGTAAACTGGCCGGCGGTGATGAAGAGGGTGTTGACCGTCACTAGTTGACCGCGTAGGTGCGGCGGCGAGGCCTCGGCGATGTAGACGGGTACCGTCATGGAGGCGATGCCTGACAAAGACAGGGAAGAGAGTTGGCTATCTGTTGCTATGGCGACGCCGTCTCTGGAAATCAGCCAGGACTAACAAATACAAGAATGGGAAGGGGATTTGAGACCCTCGAGGACCAGATTTGGACGCCCCTTGGCTGAGCTAACAATTGGCTAAGCTACTTTATCTGACACCAAGTCGACTAGCATACCGCGCTAGCAACCGGAAAGTTTTTGTTAAGTCAAAGAATCACCAGACTGGAATTTGTATTCTATCTTCTTTCCCGCTTTTCACCTCCCGTCACCCTTCTTTTCATTTCGTTCAGATTCCGCGGCGGACCGCCCGTTACCAGCCAGACGTTGACTAATGATGGTGTCCGTTTCGCTTCTTTTCCGAGAGCAAAACACGTACAAGCCAATACCGCTGCCGCCGGTAGAAAGGTCAAAAGTCACTTGACATTTTCGGCGGTGGTAAACAAGAGAGAGTAGAGCTGTCTCTTCGTGGAACAGCAGCATTCATCCGTTTTCTGCTTTGATTCTATTAAGCTCTTGCTGGATGTATCTAATTAGGATTCCGAGACAAGGCAGACAAAAAAAAAAAAACTAGCCGAAACGCTCCGGGATGAAGAAGTCGTCAAATCGACAATGGAGGAGAAAACCCGCCCCTGAGTGGTGATTTAATAAAAATAGGATCTTATGTCCGGTCCTAATCAAATTCGGGAAGAATTTTGTCTCAAACAGAATTTCAATGAAATATATCTCTAGGCTGATAAAGCTCATCAGTACGGCGCTAATATATATCGTTCTATGCAGAGGAAAAATAATATATGACTGTGAGTATGTTTATGTTGCTACACCTTTGCTTAAAAAGTCAACATAGATGTGATTAGCATTAAGCTAGCAAACGGAAAGGCTAAGCTATGTGTTTTTAGGTGCATTTTTAGCAATTTAAGCTATTAGCAATTAGTGTCACGGTTGTTTTGTTCATTTCCCCAATTTGTGTTCCTCCACATGCACACCTCATCATTTATTCAAAGTATGCAAATCTACCGTTAAGATCATCGACTCCTTTCAAGATGGCGACATTATTAATTTCTTGTCAATCACGGGAACATGCGAACACACCGTACGTGCTCGTTGAAAAGGTCATTTCACAATAAGTGACCAGGGGATGACTAACCAGAGGGGAGCAAATCGAGACGAGCAGGACTTGTGACATTTCCTGGTTGGATAAACAGTTTTGCCTGATTTTTTTGAGGCTAGCCCAGTTCAGAAATGCTAAGATGTTGTCGTCTAGGTTTTGTCATGTAAATGTGAGAATGCAATTGACAGTCTGGGGTCAGAATAATAGCGCGCCATGAAAAATGTTTCCCTAATAGCATCTCCGGCGGCTAATTGCGGTGGCAGAATGTATTTCCTGTTCCATCAGGATATGCGTAATAAACGCATCTGCAACTGGAAGATGTTGATGAAAAGGAGAACTGGCAAAATGAGTGGATTAGGTGGAAATCATTTGGTGAGGAGATTGTAATAATGTTATAATTTGATGTTTAATTCCAATCAGTATAATTGATTAAATATTCTAAGAAATAATAAATATATATTAATATACAGTATAAATGTAATTTTATTCATTTTATTCCATAATTTTTACAATTAAACTAATTTAAAAAAACAAACAATGAATGAAATTGGTTCCGTGACGTGTTTGTCATTTGTATGCAGAATTAGCGCCCCCTTGTGGAGACACTCTAAGGTAAGTTAAATGTAATTTGTTGTTATATTTAATGGGGCGGGGGTGCTTTGCACTTCCTACCTGCACCTCTTAAGCAAGAGACATTCAAATGATTTGGGGGGGGTCAAGGGGCAAAGATGGGGTGCCACTTGTATTCATAACTAGGAGCGCCACTGCATACGTCTTTTCGTATCTTTTACTGATTCATTGCAAAATGTTTTGGATTGTTTTGTTGGTGACTCTATACATGACAATCAACTTGTCAATTTGGAATCTATTTGAGCAACTTTTGTTTTAACTTTGCAACATTTCACTAGACTTATATAACAAAGAGTTCATGTGCAACAAGGTTCTCACCGAGCCCCAGTCCGACGATAAGCCTCCCCGCCAGGAGCACCTCTTTCCCAGGGGCGGTACTGAGCACGATGCCGCCGACGGTGAAGAAGAAGCTGGCCAGCAGGATGCACACCCGACGCCCGAAGAGCCCGTTGAGGAAGGCGCCGAGGAGGGCGGCGACGGCGGCCGCGGCCACAGTACTTGAGATGAGCACCTCCTGCCACAAGGCGCTCAGCTCCATCTGCCTCTTGAGGAGCAGCATGGCCCCGGAGATCACCCCGGTGTCGTAGCCGAACAGGAACCCGCCCAGAGCGGAGAAGGCGGACAGCACGTAGACGAAGCCCGGCGTGACATCCTGCATGAACTGCTTGCGCGCAGCTCTCTCCAGGTCCCCGGTGGAGGCGGCGGAAGAGGAAGAAGCCACCGGGGCGCCACCGCTGGAGGAGGAGGACGCGGCCACCTGCAGGCTACTGATGCTGGCGTTGGATGGAGCCTTGATGAGAGTCCGCTCTCCTCCGTCGTTCGCCTTCCTCCAGCGCTCACCCATGAGGTTGCTCATACTCCGCAGGTTGTAATCATGGTCCGCCTGCTTGCGCGACATCAGGGATGCGCAACTCCAAACACTTGACTAAGCGACGCTTTTGCTTCGCTGCACTTTCGAATATCAACTGAGCGGACGGAGCTGCAGCAAAGTTGCGCGCATCTCCTCCCTGTGGTCCTGATGAGAGACGGAGAAGACAAGGAGGAGCGGAGCAGAGCACTTCGTCACCGTAGCGTCGGCGTGACGCAAGGATGTCTTATTTTCAACCGAGAGTGGGGCGAGGGGAACCAAGTCTTTGTCTGATGCCAAAATAGAAACAGCACGTGGCGTCAAAACTCTAAAAATAGTCTCATTTAGGATTCACCTCGTATTTTTCTTAACACGTTAATACAAGTTTTTAATAACACAAATCAAAGTGTTAATCATGTTTGTTAATTATTAGTCAAATTCTTTAAAGGAGATTGTGGCGTTATTTTGACGCGTGAGGGCACTGCCCCCTAGCGGACGTGGTGGATTGTTACCAGGATTTCATAATAATATATCTAATTTTATATCTATATTTTTTAATATTCTGACTAAACATACCAGTTAGTCATCAACATGCCCCCTAGCGGACGTGGTAAATTGTTACCAGGATTTCATAATCATATATATCATTTTATATTTATATTCTGACTAAATTAGGTAACTCTAAATGGCGTCCATGATTCTAGCAAAAAGCCTTTCTGTCCCTCATACTTATCATCATTATTGTCTGCCCACTCTCATATTGATTGGTCCTGACACGCAGTCCGAGTAATCTCCGCGGACATGCGGCGTGGCTATACGACGACCGCCGAATGACATAAATGCACTCTGGAGCCAAGACAATCAGCGTGCGGACCGCTGAGTGCGAAAATGGAGAATGGGGCTTGATAATGGGCCATGATTGGGCCTGTCTAGGAGTGGCAGGGCTAAAATGGGAAGCGGAACTACAGTAACCTTTTGACGCTGTCGTGCTTAGGATGAGACAAGATTAAATAAGGCTAAATTGGACGTGATTTGCCTCGAATGTTTCCAAAAGGTTACTGTAAGTTTATCAAGCACCACTTACTGCAAAAAAAGCTGAATAAAGATTTACATACAGTACATTCACTGGCGGAGCTAGGATTTTTCTCCATGGGGTGGCCAAGGGGTCTGCAAAACATTTTTGTCGTTTTTACAAACCTAAAAAATTCTGAAAAAAAATCTAATAAACATTCAGTTCGTGTACTCTATACAAGACGTGGTTAAATGTGGAAAACAATTCACAGAAGTGACCCAAAAGTCAAATATGCTGTTTTAAAATTAAAAGAATAGAAGAATTCGGACTTCGCACCACTAGGCGTATCTCACCGATTCATTCAAAATAATCCCTCCAATCTGCATTTTATGACTGGAGTTGATCCTACACGATATGGAAGCGTGATTGGATTAAGTATGAGATAGCCATTGTTAGGATTGATCAATAGGGCAGGAAGACTTTGATCCGGCACGGGGGGGAAACACCCTGCCTTACAAAAGCGACTCTTCTCCACGAGAGGAAGGCATTTGAGTTTGAGAAAACAGCAAAGTAAAAGACACACGTGGGCTTTGTAAATAAACTTTGCTTCACGCTGCTGCCGTTTGTTGTGCTGTGTATTTGTGAGTGAAGTTCACAGGGGGGGGTGTAAAACCCCGGTTGTTTGCTCCGAGTCTTCCTGGGCTGGACCTTACCCAGGTAGAGCCATCTTTTTTTTTTTCTGTGTGTGAAAGAGTACGTCGGAGGGGCTGGGTTTTTTTTTCTTCCTCCATTAACATGATCAACAAGCGTGCATGAGTGCTTAGGTTACTGATTACAGGTGATGTTATAATTTGAGATAAGGTTCGAGTCCAGGCGCAAAGTCCTGCCAGGTACAACGAGTCTGCAGTTCTTGTTCACATCCCTCTTTGGAGCGCTGCTGCTTCTCAGGGTAAGATTTTTGCTTTCTAATTATGCAAAAAGAAGGACTCATCAAGAATCATCACTAGAAAATTTCCATGTTCAGTTGTTGAAAGTTGATTAGTTTACGATCGAAGCGTGAATTAATTTTTTTAGTCAAAGGAAAATGTTTTCACACAGGTTGCGTGAAAACACGGCAGCATCATGAGTGTAGAGTCCACCAAGCCGCGTGATGCTCGCTGCTCCAAGCTCAAGGTTAGTGCAAACAGACTCACAGGCTTGTTTAAATATCAAACTTGCACGATTGCTTCACTGAGGAAAGTCTCGTGCGCACTATTGCAAAAAAACAACAACATGATTCGATTTTGAATGTGATTTTGGATATTTAAAAATGAAATATTGAAATCAAATATTTGAAAATAAAAATTATTTAAGAAAAAATGAATGGTAATAAAAATTGTTAACAATATCCCTATTTTTTTTAAAAGTGAATTGACGTGAATTTGATGCACAATTTGTCTTTGCGGGCCACCTAAAATGATGCGGCGGGCCGTATCTGGCCCCCGGGCTTTGACTTTGACACCTTTAAAGAATCCACCGTTTACCGTATTACGTCTTTTTACGTACCGAATAATATCGTGACTGTTCTCCAGCTCTTTCTGGCCTCGATGGCCTTTGCGTACTTCGCCAAAGCTTTTGGTGGCGCCTACATGAAGAGCTCAATCACCCAGATTGAAAGACGCTTTGACATCCCCAGCTCTCTCATCGGGGTGATCGACGGCAGCTTCGAGATAGGTTAGTCCGCTCGTTTCTTTTTTAAATTGAAAAACCACCACTATCATACTAACGACGCTTCTTCTCTTAAAGGAAACTTATTGGTAATCGCCTTCGTGAGCTACTTCGGCGCTAAGCTCCATCGTCCCAGACTGATTGCGATTGGCTGCTTGATCATGGCTGGTGGCTCCTTCCTCATTAGTCTTCCTCACTTTCTTCAGGGCCCGTCAGTACGCACTTTTGTCTAAAAATGGTCTTATATTCAAAAGACTGACCCCGTCTATTTTTGTAGGTATAAATACGAGACCAGTATGACTCACGGTACCGATACCAACGGTACCGAGAGCATCACGCCATGTTCGTCCAACCGTAGTTTGACCGACGACGAACCGGATTTAGCAGCCCGAGCAGGTAAAGCAGATGGCGAGCGATCACTTACAATATCAATAACTTCCTGTTTTCAATCTTATTTAGATTGTGAGAAAGCTGCCGGTTCGTCCATGTGGGTTTATGTGTTCCTTGGGAACATGCTGCGAGGGATTGGCGAGACCCCCATCATGCCTCTGGGAGTTTCCTACCTGGATGATTTTTCCAAAGAAGAGAACACACCTTTCTATTTGGGTTCGTTATGAGTCGCTAATATTACGGAATTTCAAGTTGCTACTATGACAAAAGGTCAATTATGCAATATTCTTACGTATGCCAGCCTGCATCCATACGACGGGAATTCTAGGCCCCATGTTTGGCTACATGATGGGATCCTTCCTCGCCAAGATCTACGTGGACATTGGATTCGTAAATTTAGGTACTCTTTAACCCACGGTCTTCGGAGTCCACGTTCACGCCATGCTCAATAAAGAGGCTCAAAAACCAGTTAACCTTTCTCGTTCCCAGATAGCGTGACCATCAACTACAAGGACTCCCGCTGGGTCGGGGCATGGTGGTTGGGCTTCATCGTTACTGGCACGATTATTTCGCTCTCCAGTATCCCCTTCTGGTTCCTGCCCAAGTCTCTTCCCAAGCAGGGGAAGGAGGACCAGAGCAAAAGTCTAGAACTCAACGCAGATGCAGAGCAGGATCATTTCCTCACGGATCAGGATCACGAAGAGAAAGAAATGACGTTCGCGGAGATGGCTAAAGGTAGCGTGCGGTCTTACAAAAAACATTGGACAAGAAATTTGAGATATTTGGAGGATTTGCATGTTCAATTATTAACTGATAGAATCCATTGACCATGCAATCTGGACAAAAGTTGAATGACCTTGGAAATTATATCAGAGTTCAGTTGTGGATACTTAGATAAGTCAAAACGTTTCTGGGACAAAATGATGTAACAACCTCAATCTTCTAGAAGATACAATGCAGTGACCGGTCAATCCGGTTCTTGAGTATCATGCTCTTTTCAGATTTCATTCCATCTTTGAGGAGACTCTTCAGAAACAGCATTTATTCCTTGATGATCCTCACCTACCTGGTGGCCGTCAACGGTTTCATGGGCATGATCACCTTCAAGCCAAAGTTCATGGAGCAAATCTACGGCCAGTCGGCCTCCAAGGCCATTTTCGTCATAGGTAGAGTCCACACAGGATGCAAGCTAAAGGGAACAATGATGTTATTGAAGGGAAGTGTGATTGTGTTTCTCAGTTAAAGTCATTGTTGGGTAACACTTATTTGGGTCGGTGGCGAGAAATGAAGGAATTCAATTCAAAACTCTACAATTCCTTTCTGCAGGTATATTCAACTTGCCGGCAGTGGCCTTGGGGATCATTACCGGAGGTTTCGTTCTGAAGCGTTTCAAACTGGGCGTGATCGGGGCGGCCAGGGTTTCCATAACGGCGTCAGTCGCCTCCTTTTGTCTGCTGGTCGTGCAGGTCTTCCTTCGTTGCGAGAACGCCGAAGTGGCCGGCCTCACCGTTACGTATGAAGGGTGAGTGACAAGGACAGTACATTTGAGCTATGAACAAATGTGCCGCCATCTAGTGGTCGATAGTGGGATAACCCCTTCCGGTAAAGGAAAAATTACAACATAGCTATAATAATCCAACAAAACTGCTGTTGGCGGCGTCATAAAATCAATTATCTCCAGAGTCCCGGATTTATCCTACGAGCCGCAGACATTGTTGTCCCAATGCAACGCCGGCTGTTCTTGCTCGATGAAGCAGTGGGATCCGGTCTGCGCCTACAACGGGATGACGTACGCCTCACCCTGCCTGGCTGGGTGTCAAACGTCCTCGGGCACTGGAAAGGAGATGGTATGAGAGAAAGGGTTGCCATGACAACAGCCAACATCAGTTTACACTTCGGTTCCTCTTAGGTGTTCCATAACTGCTCCTGTGTTAGCCAAATGATCCGTCCGAGTCAAAATACGTCAGCGGTGTTGGGCCAGTGTTCCAGGAAAAGCGACTGCGACCGGATTTTTAAAATCTACATGGCTCTGTCCGTGGTTGGTTCCTTCATATCGGCGTGCGGAGGCACCCCGGGGTACATCGTGATGCTCAGGTCCATACAACGAGACTTGAAGGCTCTGGCTTTAGGAATGCAGACGTTGATCGTAAGGACTCTGGGTGAGTACGGGGTCACGTTTCTGTCGGCTCTCGTGTCGTAAATACACCGGGAAAGTCAAGGTCTGTGAATCTTTTCCAGGTGGGATACCTCCGCCGATATATTTTGGGGCTCTGATTGACCGGACCTGTTTGAAGTGGGGTACCAAGCAGTGCGGGGGCCGCGGCGCATGTCGATTTTACGATGCCGATGCGTTCAGGTACTGTGACATTTTGAGGCAAAATCTAAAACGGATCATTTTTACAAGGAAATATATTCCAGGTGGAGGTTCATGGGGTTGATCACTGGACTGTACTTCCTGTCCAACATGATGTGGGGAGGCTTGTACCGGAAAATTGTGCAGAGGCAGAAGAAGTTGGCATTGAGGGAGCGAGCCAAGGAAAAAGAACGAGAGGAGAACAGAGTGAACGGACATGCTAAGATCAACATAGCCCAAAACAAAGACGACACAGAAAAGGAGAGTACCATTTAAAGAATGCCTTCTTGTTTTTGTACTCAGATCGAGATTTGGCGCCATCTGGTGACATTTTGGTGGAAAACCATTGCTGTATTAGGAAAAGGTGAAAAGATATCAAATGTAACAAACAGGAACGGGAGAACGAGGGGGGGGGGGGGGGAAACACCCCAAAGTGTGTCATATCATTTCGTTACAACTTCTGCCTTGTTACGCAACATTATGAAACGAGTGAGTCAAGACTTGAATGTTCGGAAGTGTATCACTCAGCATTTTTGTAATTACTTTACAGGATATAGATTGAGTCAAATGTATTTGTATAGTGACATCATTTCTTTTTTTTGTATGTATGGAATGTTTCCTTAGAAAAAAAAAATCACTAATGTTTTCCCACATGGTTTGGTTTTTATTTCACTGCAAACAAAACGTTTTGTTTGCTTTTACCTCTAATATACTTTAAGATAATTTGTTAATAGTCATGATAACCCACGTTAATATTTTACAGGAGTGTAGATAAGAACAAATTGTGTTGCAGTGCCACATTTCACCAGCAGTGGAGGCACTTTAGCTTTAAATCTTGAATACTGTAAAAATAACAAATAATAAAAAATTAAATGATTATTAAATGCCAAAAAAAAAATCATATTAATAATGAGTATTTTACAAGGGTTGAAAGTGTCAAGTCCATTCTCATGGGTGAAAACTCTTAGGAATGTGAAAATTCTTAATCCTAATCCTGGGATTTTTTTTTGGGCCAATTTTCTGTGCATAGAAAACAAAAAAGGGTCAAAGCAAAAAAAAAAGTAAATGTGTTGTTAAATATGAGTCAGTGGATTTACAGTGGAAGTTGTTACTCATCTTCAAATGAAATATAAATCGGGGTTTTTTTTGCGTAAAAGGGTTTGGTCTGAAGTTCTAAATAATCAGACTGCTCCACCTCTCCTTACTTGTTGCTCTGCCCTCCTGGAGGCACTTGCATGCCTGTGGAATAAAAATGTGCACAGCCTTTTGTCTCGCGCCACAAGCGGCAGGATAGCAACTCTGGCTCGGCAGGTCCAATTTTTTTTTTTGTTAAAACCCGACATGTCCGGCAGCCTCGACAGAAGGGAGAGTCTCCCGAGATGAGCCTGAGGATGCACTAGGTACTGGATTCCATTTTTCCATGGAAAATGAAATCATTATGAGACATCTAATTTAAGGTTATAATTCTCCTTTGCCTACTTTTTTATTTATCCTTATGATGTGGATGATGCTTTATAGTTTTCATTTCACAGCTACGCATTATGAAAATTAATCGTTTGAATATCTTGGTCTTTATTTAAGACCATATAAATGCGAGTGGCCCTATTTGAGTGCTGTTTTAATCTGATTTATAGAAATAAATACTCAACTAAGAAAAGAATTGAAGGTTAGTTAGTCAGAAAAATTTAGGAAGAAACATTTAGTCAGATGCTTTCAAGAACTTTCAAGTGACTTTTTCATGGATTCTTTTCTTTGTTACCGAAGAGAAAGCCCAGTTGGAGTTCCATGCAGAACAGCAACCTGAAGTGTTGAAAGCCCGATTTTAAAGATGGCGGAAACATTCGAGGACAGAACCAAAATGACCAGCCAGCAGGCTCTCTACGTTTCCAACGGGGACATTCGCGGAAAACGCCGGCATGGTATCTCAACTCTCAAGGTATCACTTGAAATTCGTATTCCAAATACGGTTACATAACCCTAAATTATATCAATTTTTGTCTTTCCAGATGTTTATCGCAGCGTTATCCTTTGCCTATTTCTGCAAGACCCTAGCGGGAACTTTCGTCAAGAGCGCCATCACGCAGCTCGAAAGACGTTTCGATCTCTCCAGCTCCCACGTCGGCCTCGTCGACGGAAGTTTCGAAATGGGTAAAACCGATTTACTCAAAAATACAGGAACTCGTTTCCTAACTGGATGCAATTTTCTTTCCTGGAGGAAGGCAACTTGTTGTTTTTAGCCGTGGTAAGCCATTATGGCGCCAAAATGCATCGTCCAAGACTCATCGCTGGGGGTTCCGTTCTTATGGCCGTCGGGGCGCTTCTCACTGGCTTGACACACTTCTTCATGGGACCGTAAGAAAATCCCGGGGTAGACACTCATTGAAGACTTGATTGACCCATTTAAATAATTTCATTATAACCTAAGATATTCCGTTCCAGCTACAAGTACGACACGGTCATCGCCGCTTTCCAGAATGACAGTATGAGCACCATCGCTTGTCTCCGTCCAGAGAACGACGTGAGCCACGAAATTGGACGTAACGCGACACAAGGTAAATCTCTGGGGGATTAATTTTCCTTTTAGTCCCACTGAGCAGCAACATTCCAACAGAAGTCTCACTTGAAATCTCACTAGAGACGAGTTAACAAATATTTAATTCAGAATGTCAAAGCCTTGGTTTAATATCCAAATACTGGCTACGTTTCAACAATTCCGGGAATGTCCTGGCAGACATGCTCTCATACACACACACGGCGTGATTCCCGAAGGTTTCGACTTGAGGGTCACGTCCATGACACCTTCGGTATGTCAACTGGTCATTTAACCTTGACGAATCAAATCACTCCTTTAGAGACATGAGCTATCAAGCGGTCAAGCTAGCATCTATGCTAATAGCTTCTACCGCATGGTCCTTGAAACTGATGACACAGTATTATGTCCTCTACTAATCAGTTGAGTGTTTAGTGAGTCACAGTTCCACCAAGACCTCCTTTGAGTTCCTGTGTCTCCATGCAGCCTGCGAAAAAGAATCCAGTTCCAATATGTGGATCTATGTGTTCTTGGGGAACGCGTTACGGGGAATCGGAGAGACTCCAGTCACACCTCTGGGCATCTCGTACATCGACGACTTTGCTAAAGCTGAGAACTCTCCCTTCTACATCGGTAGGTGATTTTTTTAATCTCTTGATTTGAACGACGGGATCAGAACATTCGGTTTTCTCGTTTGGCAGCTTGTATCCAGACTATTGCTCTTCTTGGTCCTGTTTTCGGCTACCTCCTTGGGTCCTACTGTGCCAATATATACGTTGACATTGGGTTTGTTGATTTAGGTGAGTCTGAAATGTGGATACCAATGGGATTGGTGGATTAAGGTGACATCTTTAATACATTTCAGAAAGTGTAACCATCTCTCCTACTGATGCTCGTTGGGTGGGAGCTTGGTGGATGGGGATGCTAGTGTCCGCCGGCCTCCTCTTCCTCGCTAGCATTCCGTTCTGGTTCTTCCCCCGCTCGCCCGATCTTGAAGAGGACAAACCCGCATCTGAGGAAGAGATTCCGAAAACAATGGATTCCACCAAGCCTATCACAGAAGTCGCCAAAGGTTTGATGGAATCTCGTTTTTCTCACCGCTAATTTATGTAACAGTTTTATAATCTCAATCTAGGGTTCCTTCAATCGTTGAAGGACCTGCTGGGTAATCCCGTCTACCTCCTGCTCATTTGTGGCAGCATGCTTAAATTCAACTCGCTCGTTGGCATGTTCACCTTCAATGCCAAATATATCGAGCAGCAGTTTGGACAATCGGCATCAAGAGCCAACTTCCTCATAGGTGAGACGATATTTCTTGTAGATGGAGATTTAAGTTTTAGGGACACTGAAGATATATAACGTTAATTAGTTTGTTTTTATAAGCGCAAGTAGACAGATTTGTTACCTTTCCGTGCAACCATGGCAGCTCCAAATGTCTATTTAACTAGGAAAGGTCAAACATTGGCCCGTTCTCACATAGATAATTGATTCTAGGGAGATAAAAAACAAACAAACATTGCGCGATGGAACTCAAGTTAATATTATGCTCCAAGTAGTTGTGTATTGCAAATCAGATAAGGAAGTCAAATAACATCCAAAAAGTTTATCCTAAACTAGCCACGTCTTTATTCCGTTTTTATTTGCAGGGGTTCTGACCCTGCCGGCCGTTGCCATGGGGATTTTTCTAGGAGGCGTGGTGATGAAGCGATACAAGCTCAGCGTCGTGTCGGGGGCTCAGTTCTCATTCGCCGTGTCCCTCGGGGCTTACCTCCTCATGTTTCTCAAATTCGGCACCAAGTGCGACAACATTCCTGTGGCTGGACTCACCGTGTCATACAATGGGTCTGTACTTTAGCTAATACGATCATTGGTCCAGTACTGTATAATTAACCGTCACAGTCAACTAAAGGAAATACAATCTGTGCATTTCCGCTGACAGGACGCCAGGAGCGTTACACGGAGGTCAAACTCTCTTCTCGGAGTGCAATAGCAACTGTTCGTGTTCAGCAGAACATTGGGACCCGGTGTGTTCAGATAGTGGCATCACCTACATTTCACCATGTATGGCTGGATGCCTGGACTACAGCGGATACGGCAAAAAAACTGTAGGACCTCACATTTTCTTATCAGTCGTTTACAGTACAAGAAGTTCTAAACAACTATAGATAATAAAATTCAATATCCTCCTACAGGTGTTCCATAACTGTACTTGCGTGTCCGCTTCGTACCCGGCGGGCAGCAGTACTTCGGTGAAACTGGGGCAGTGCCCCCAAGCCAGAAGCTGCAGCCGCAGTTTCAGTTCCTACATGGCCGTGTCGGTTCTCAGCGCTTTTATCAGCTCCCTGGGAATCACGCCTGCTTACATGGTCACTATAAGGTGGGTTTTTGAATTGTGATACGTTGATATTCATCGATATCTACCGTATTTTCCGCACTATAAGGCGCACCGGATTATAGGTGCACCCTCAATGAATGACCCATTTTAAAACTTTGTCCATATATAAGATATATACATTTGGCCCGCGGGCCGGACTTTGGACACGCCTGCTGTAGTGGCTCAATATTGGTCCATATATAAGGCGCACCTGATTATAAGGCGGCTTTTGAGAAAATTGGAGGTTTTTAGGTGTGCCTTATAGTGCGGAAAATACGGTAATTATTATTATTTTTTTTTATTGCTATTACAGATGCATCTCGCCGCATCTTAAATCCCTCGCCCTGGGTATGCAGACTTTGATCATTCGGGTCCTTGGTAAGAATACAATTTGTTTTATTGATGATTTGGAATGGATGATTGATGATGTGTTTTTTTTCTACAGGTGGAATTCCAGCTCCGATTTATTTTGGGGCATTCATTGATATGACGTGCCTGCAGTGGTCGGTTAAAAAGTGCGGTGGTAGAGGGGCTTGTCGCCTTTATAATGCCGATATGTACAGGTATGACATCCTAAATATTATATATAATTTGGTTTTTTATAGATGGGTTTATATTATTTATATTAATTTTATATTTATATTGATATTAATAATAATAATTATATTATTTGTATTAATTAAAATGTATATTAAATAATATTAATATATATATAATTTATATAATATTTATTTTATTTATACGATTTATTTTATATATATTTATTTATGGGTTTATAGGTCTGATGCCACTGAACATTTTGAGTGGGTGAAATTGAAAAAATATTCACAATTTTTTGGACAAAATAAGGATATGCGTTCAATATTTTAGTAGGAAAATGTCCATGTTAACCTCGTCCTATTTGCAGGGTCGTGTTCCTGGGATTGGTTTCGGGTATCTGCGGCGTTTCCTTTTTCTTCACATTCGCCGTGATAATCCTCCTCCGAAAGCAGTTCCAGAAGGAGGAGTATGAGCGCTGCAAAAAACAAATCAATGCGAAAGCTTCCAAGGATGTCCAGGGAGTTCCCAACAATGGTTTTGCCATTGAACGCATCACCAGCGAGGCCGTCGAGGACGACCACAAAGTAGTACAAAAGGTCGAAGCGGAACATCCGGTAAAGAAATCAACGATTGTGAAAGTAACTCATTTGAAAACATCCCAATCCAAATGAAGTTTTAGCCTCCCATACGCTAACAGTATTGTTTTTAGCATTATGTATTGAAATATTTTTATAGTATTAAAGCAGAGTTATGAAACGTCTTTGTGTCTTTTTTTTTGCACTCGACCAAAATTGAATGACATCCCCTTTTTTTAATACTTTGTTATATTGTTTCTAAACATTACAAATCGTTGTAACATAATGGAAACACTGTTTCAACTTGTGTTGTTTTGACCCCATTGACCGTAGTTGCGCAATCTCTCTCTAAATAGGAGCTTTCAGTGGCCATGTCTGTACTCCACAAGCTCGTTAATGTGCCCAAAGATCTTATATGCAAAACAGATATGGGTATTATATACATTATACGCTGTAAAATGTGCCGTGAAAATGGCATATTTTTGCATATTTATACATCAAGCCTTCAACAAAACATCAGCCCACATGAACAAGGTCAGTTTTTAGCTACGGGTTAGTTTGAAGCTAAACAAAATAGGTTTGTGAATCTTTTTAAAAAAATAATAATATAGCGATATAGTTGAGGGTCCCTGTAATTAGTTATTCTTGTTGTGACTTGTCCTGATAAAATAATGAGCCGTTCTTCATTATTGATGATGGTAATAGCACGCCATTCATTATTCATCAGCAAGCAAAGTCCAGAGGGAAGCAGGAAGGGGCAAAGTTGAGGCGACCGAAAACTTCACAAAGCACCTGGAGGTGCATCAACCTTCCACTGAGTTTTTTTTTTTTTCAGTTTCATTCCTCACACGAATGACAATGACGACGATGGTGACGGATTGCGGCGTGTGGGTTAGGGTGAAAGGTCGTGCCTTACACCCCCGCCAACCTCCACCATCTCATTCATTGTGAATGAATTTTTTTTTTTTTTACAGCTATATTTGGAGACGTGATGTCACGAGCGGTTTGAGTGCAACACGTATAAATGTTGGCGCGTCGGGAGACGACGTGGCAAAGCTCTGGACTGCTCCACGAGAAATCCTGCTGCAATTGGCATCACCCGCACGACAGCACGTACGTTCATTGGCTTCGTTACTTTTTGTAGTCTAGGACTATATATAAATAGATTATGAATTTACAAATGTTATAATTTCATATTTATTTTTTTATTTTGTGTGTATAATTTATGGATATTTTATTATATATGTATTTTATTTATTCATATTATATATGATATTTATGGCTAAAATTACAGTTTTAATTGGACTCAATTATTACACTGGTTTGTTATTATGGTATAAATCTGCACTGTTTAATATTTACTTTATTTTAATAATAGATGTACTTTGGGATTTTTTTTAATATTAATTCATTTTCAATATTCTTGTACCCCCATATTAGGAGAAAAATATTTCCTTTACATTTTGCTGTGATTAAATATTGAGTAATGTTTATATTTATTTATTTTCTTGACTTTTTAAAATATTTGCTTAAAAATACTTTGTCTTCACTTTTAGGGGAAAATAAAAATAATAAATTTGACGTTATGAAAGCTTCAGCTGATGATTATTCACGTTTTACATGTTTTAGTCGTAACTGGGACACGCCTCATTCAATTTTTTTTTTTTCCCGCAGATCAGTCATGTATCATCCGAGGGTCCCTGCGCTCGTCTTAATTCTGTTTGGATTGTTGCCGTGCATCGCCGCTGTTCCGAGCAACAGGTGAGAAAAACAAATTCAAATATTCTATTTTGCAGTAAACGTCATATGAGGTGTAGGCGTATAAGCGGAGGTCAGCGCGTCGTGGAAAATGAGTCAAATTGTGGCGGTCTGAAAAGATGTGAAGTACAAATGGGGCCTTTAAAGTGGCCACTTTTTCTTCTCCCCCTCGGGACTGTCGTTCCAAGAGGTGGCCATCAACTTTCTGAGCGATACCGTTTCTCATTTGTGATTCAGACACTCCAGTTCCAGCTCATTCGGCGAAGAGGATAGTCCTCGGCCTGATGACCGAGAATGGCCCGCGTTCCCCTTCTCCAACCCCTTCCTCGGGATCATGGCCTCACGAGAAGTCCCGGATAAGAACAGGTGGATTATCTCTCGAAGTCCATTTGGTGTTTTAATATGGAAAGGCAATCTTTTTTTTTTTTAGCCACGTCATCCAGAAGAGAAAATGCAACACGGCCACCTGTGTCACCCAAAGACTAGCGGACTTTCTGGTGCGTTCCAGTAACACCATCGGGACGGTGTACGCGCCGACCAACGTGGGATCGGCCACCTACGGCAAGAGGGAGCTACTTCTGCCGCCTAACTACTACTTTCCTCTCTAGTACTCGATAACCAGTATATGGTAACTGTACAAAAGTGTTTTCTTCAGTTGTTTTCGTGCTTTTCCACAGTGGCATGATGTGAAAATAAAAAGAATAAAAAAGCTGACATATTTCGAGGTAAAAATCTGTGGTAAATATTATTTATAAATATAATTTAAGTTTAACCTTACATTTGGCAGAGAATGATATATGTATTTTATTTTTTCATAATATCAGCCCGCAAACAATAACAAATCTCGAACGGTTGGCATAACAGTCTACTATTTTAGATGGATCTGTTTATTTGGGCTGGGTTGACGTTAAAATATAACATTCATAACACAATGCAGGCGAAATATATTGGATGCATAACAATGTTTGAAAAAAAACGCCACGTTCCTTCGGGGAGCAGTTAATCCAGTTTGTTACGCCACAGTGTGTTTGTATTTGAGTCAAGTGTTTACTTACTGCAGGCTTTATTTTGGGGAGCATCATGAACATCAAATATGATGCACGAAAATATTCTATACACCTACATGGTTGAAATGGACATAATAATTGTCTGAAAAAAATAATAACATCCAGGTCAGTTGATGACTTCAAGCAAAAAAATAATAAATAAATAAAAAAACACAAATTGCATTGCACTTCAGCCGCCATTCAGTGTGGAGTTGTTTATATCACTGCGCTTATGTAGGCTGATGAAAGTGTCATGTCTAATTTTGCACTGGTGGCCCCATTAGTCTCTGACTTTACAGGTACACTTGTCGTCTAAATTCATATAACAGGGGTTGCTCGGAATAATGAGAAAAATAACCAAAGGTATGCTTTTTAATCCAGGAGAGTGTGGCTAGAAATAGAAATGGACGAGCTTATATATCAACATACTGTGCAATGCCATTTTGAATACACACTGTAAGTCTTCTTACATTTTTAGTATTCATTTGTATGTTAAATATGGGGGAAGAATGTATAATATACATTACATGGTAAAATATTAATAAAATAATATCGAAAAATGGCAATATTTTAATAGTTTTGACAAACATACAACATCTTTGATATATTCAAAGTCCCTTTTACTTGAAACACCACTAGGAAGTTATTTTTATGATTCAAATTTTAATTCGCGTATGAGTCGCTCTTTACCAGTTGCCGTAGTTTTTTTAAACGCCTTTATCGCTTGCCGTAGTTTATGTAAACACGGAAGTAAATTTATCTTCGCCTCGCTACTCGCGTGTAGCCTTATAAAAACTGTTCTAATTTACCATAGGACTATTTTAAAACACAATTGGTGAATAATTACTGTCTGGGAGTTACGTATTATCACCCTGAATGACCTGGAGATTTTAATTTTGAAGCGGATTCTAGCGCTCTGAAATGTTTTACTAAACATTAGCTGTTTTTTTTTACCATGGCTGATAAAGTATGCAAAACGTTCAAATTTGTCGTCGTTGGAGGTGGCATCGCGGGGGTGACGTGTGTTGAACAGGTGAAATATTAGCACAAAAAATCAATATAGCCGTGCTAAGCTTGTACACGTGTTCAGAATGTCTAAATATTAGTTTTGTGTGTGTCAACAGTTGTCATACAGTTTACCGTCAGCTGACGTAGCTCTGATGACCGCAGGCCTCCAGATAAAGACAGTCACCAACTATAAACAGGTCAGAAAAACATGGAAAAACTCAGATCTTACTCCCACAATTTATCTTAAATGTACACACCTCACCAAGTGACGTTCGTCCCTCATGACATGTCTGTGTTATTCCAAAGGTCGCCAAAGTTCTGGAAGAGTTTGATGTGGAGGAGAAACCAGCCAGTGTTCTGGAGGAGAAATTCCCCAACTTGACCGTTATTCACTCGGCTGTTAAAACATTGCACACACAATCACATGTAAGGTTCCTTTAGTTTTTGGCAAATATAATATAATGTACGCAGCAAGTGCTTGACTTCCGATTCTGTAGAACTCCAGCCACGATGCTTATGAAATGTCTCCCCCTTGTGGGAACATGGGTACACTACACCAATACAAAAAATATTTTTTTATCTGCAGTTGGTGGAGACTGCAGATGGAAACATTTATGGCTACGAAAAGCTTTGCATCTGCAGCGGGGCCAGACCGAAGCTGCTAACCCAGGACAGGCCATTCGTGCTGGGCATTCGGGACACGGACAGTGCCCAGGTAGCTACCACCGTTTAGAATCTTAATCATAAAGTTTAACTTTCGAGTTCAACACGCTCACTTCTGTTTCAGGAGTTTCAAAAGCAGTTAACTCAAGCCAGGAGGATCGTTGTTGTCGGAAATGGCGGGATTGCCTTGGAGTTAGTGTAAGTACGTCTTGATGATGCCACAAGAGGGCGCCAAAGCAATCTTTTTTGAGTGAAATAAGTGAAGTTATCAATAACAATGTGTAGGTACGAGGTGGAAGGCTGCGAGGTGATCTGGGCCGTGAAGGACAAGGCCATTGGGAACACCTTCTTCGACGCGGGGGCGGCCCAATTCCTCATCCCGTCGCTGAGCGCCGACAAGCCGGAGCGGGCGGCCCCCTGCAAGAGGGCTCGCTACACCACAGACGACCCGAAAGCCGGCGAGCTTCAGACGTTCACTTCAGGTCTGGATTCTAATGTTGTTCTCATCCCGCCCCTCACATGTGCCGTTGCTTCCAGATCGACACTCACGACGTGGCGCTGGTCCCACAGAGTCCGGCAGCGCCCTCGGTCCAGACTGGCACCAAGGACTGGTTCTCAAAGGAGCGGAGTGGGTGAGGGAAACGAAACTTTGAGGGATTATTTATGTTGGATGTAAAAACGTCTTGACCCTATTTTGTCCGTGTTGCGATCAGGCGTCCCGCAGGGTTTCAATGGAATATCAGTGTGAGGTGGAAACGATCTTCACCTCTGAGGAAATGCTCAACTCCCAATCCCAAACACCGAAACCCGATACTGGTGAGAACTAGATCTTCACTGAATAAAGAAAGTCTACACACCCTTGTTCAAATGCCAGCAGTTATTAAAAAAAAAAAAAACCCATATCATTGTGACTGATAAAATGGCCAACTAAAAAATAAACAACTGATAATGTAGTTGCACAAGTGTGCACACCCTCTTATAAATAGCATTATGGCTGTGTTCCTAGCACCCTAAATAAAGTTCGGATGTTCTACTTGCCTTTTCCTGACATTCTCCTCTTACTCCAGAATCAACCTGGCCCGTTTACGTCCTGCTGACCAACGGCAAGACATTCGGCTGCGACTTTATTGTGAGCGCCACGGGCGTCACGCCCAACACGGAACCATTTCGTCACGGCAACAACGTATGTCGACTTTTTAAGCCACCTAGATGTCACTAGAGGACAGACACAAGTGCAACCAGTATTTTGTGTAAATGCATATATTGTCGTTAAGTTCGCTCTGGCAGAAGACGGCGGCCTCCGAGTAGACGACCACATGGCGACATCGGAGCCGGACGTCTACGCCGCCGGAGACGTGTGCACGGCATGCTGGGAGCACAGCCCACTGTGGCAGCAGGTAAGCCAAGGTCCAATATAAGAACCCGGACGCCATTACGATATGTTCCGCTTGCTTTCCAGATGCGCTTGTGGACGCAGGCTCGTCAGATGGGCTGGCACGCCGGCCGCTGCATGGCCGCCTGCGTCCTGTCCGAAGCTATCGAGCTGGACTTTTGCTTTGAGCTCTTCTCACACATCACTCAATTCTTTAACTACAAGGTGACATGTTTTTTTTTTTTTTTTTTTTTTCTTGAGTACTTACCGTCAGGTTATTCATCAAATATTTTTTGTAGGTGGTTTTACTGGGAAAGTTTAACGCGCAAGGCCTGGGGTCCGACTATGAGCTGCTACTACGCTACACCAAAGGCCAGGAGTATGTCAAGGTGACATCACTCAAGCCATTGCAAACTTAAATCAGGAAATGGAACAACTCCTTTTTTGGTTCCAGGTGGTTCTGCAAGGCGGCAGGATGGTCGGGGCGGTGCTGATCGGGGAAACCGACTTAGAAGAGACCTTTGAGAACCTCATCTTGAACCGGATGGATCTCACGCAGTACGGGGAGGATCTTCTCAACCCCAACATCGATATCGAGGACTACTTTGATTGAGCGGAAGGCAAAAAAAAATAATCCAAATGTGTACATGAAAAAGACATTTGAGTTCATGTACTGCAAGTTAATGAGTAATGAGTCCGGTTTAATTAGACTTGCAAAGGGGTGGAGCGTTTCCAGTAAATTTCCATTGGAAGTCGAGATGGAAAATTCAATTTATTTCCACTTTTGCCTTGTAGAGTTCCCATTAATGTTAACCAGACACATCACTGCACACTATTCTGATTTTGATGCGGAAAACTAGCTGATACTCAGCTCACCTGTCTTTGTGGAATAAAACAAAAACTTTTGTTGCTATGTAGATCACATTTCAATCCAAACACCTCCCCCCGTGTCTCGACAAACCTTTTAACAAACAAGGTTATTATTGTTTGCCGGGACATGTTGCTCTTGGCCATGTGTCTGTTTGAAAATCCCCCTGACGTGCTCGTTTTAAAAATAAAAAAAGACACGTGGAAGCATTGACGTATTTAAGCCTTTCAAGTCAAGAGTCGTACCGATTTTTCCACATTTTGTTGTGTTTTGGTTCACATATTTTCCAGGTCAGTGGTTAAGGTTGAGGTTAGCGCTAAGTTGTGACAGTGTTTGGGTTCAAAGTAAGCTAATCAGTGTGACGATAGCGCACACACGGGAATTAGGTTAATCTTGATTTATATCAATTGATGATGTCACAAAGGGCCGTTTGACTCCTCCGATGAAGAATCACATGTAAACGTTCTTCTTGTCCAGCCTGCGGAACCACAAGGTCTTATTATGCTGGATAAGGAACAGGACGTATGATTGTGGCCAACATTTTCAGCATATTGACATATTTTAATTTAGGCTGTGCAGAGAAAAATGTGTTGATGTGAGGTTATGTCATTTGCAGATGCATCCTGCATTTTTTTTTTTTTTTTAGGGTCAGTGGGAACAGTAGTCAAGACAGAGTCAGGAACATCCATCTAGAAACAAAATAATTACAGGTATTAATGTCAATGATTAGGTGTGACGTCATACATAGGTCCAATGTAAATCCACGTTGCCTTATCTCATTTGCCCTCTGTGCATTGAAAAGGAACAATGCACAAAAGGGGAGTGCTGTCGATGCAGACAGTGCGATCCATTTAAGTAAAGTGGATTTGCCGTCACTATCCGCCCGCCTACTTGGCTCAGAGCAGCTGACATTTTAAACGTCCAGACTTTGACGCACAGCTCACCCCATTCGAAGTGGCTTGCGGATGTGACGTCATTTACATAGCGCATTAACGCTTTAGCTGGTGTACGTTTGTGTAGGTACACTAGGGAGTGCCGTTTAATGTTACGTAACTCTCAATATATCAGTTACCGTTCTTTTTGTCTCATAAAATACTCAGTATTCATTTTAATATGCGCATTTTCCCCTCGACAAGGACGTGAACGTGGTTTTAATCACATACGTTATGATATGGATGACAAGTGTGAGTGCGTATGTCTTCAAATCGGTGTACGCTTGTACTTTAATCAAGCGCTTCTTCCAGACTTCTAGACCATAATGCACCGGGAGAACTTTTCCCGGTGGTGGGCGGGGTAATTTAGAGAGGCGTTGCCGCATTCGGTCTCCACTCAGTGACTCTATATGCAGCAGATCTGTCACGCGTTCATCATACCTTGCTTGCTTCTCGCACGTATTACTTCCTTGTTACGATAATAACATCAAAATACTAATAAAGTATGGCTAACTACATTCACGTACCCGAAGAGGCTCCAGCCGTGCCCAAAATAGACGTGATAGTTGAGGAGAGTGACTACAGAACCGGCGCCCTGAAATTGGTCAAGGAGCTGAGACCGAACTGGAAACCCTCCGAGGTCAAAATAAAGGTGCAATTTATGTCTTTTTGTTTTTGATTCCTTATAAAAACCGCCTTCGATGGTTATAACACAGTGACGCTAGCTTAAAGCCATTTGAAGCGCATCCAAGATAACGGAGTGGCTCCAAACGACAACCTCCTTATCAAAAATGGCCACTGTAGATTTATACCGGAAAATGTATCACCGATGAATTTATAACGAAATGTTACTTGTAATAGTGGCTTTTATTACAGTCGAGATGCGGGCTAATTTTTCTTGGCCTATAAGCATCTGCGTCACTTCCAAGTCACGATCGAAACCTTCGCGAGCTTTCGGTGGACAGCTCCAGTCGGTCACTTTATTAGGTACACCCTCTTAACCAGCAACTCGGGTTTTTTAAATGTTATAACATGGAATACACTTATTATTTACATATTGCCAACTAGTGTGATGTCATTTAATCATATTCTGTCATTATATGTCGTTGCCATAATTGTCAATTATTTGGGTTATTATGTGTATTTGCAGGACCACAATCAGCAAAATAATCAGTGAATAGTAAAAAAAAAAATATATATACAATTGGAAAAGTGCCTACAACACAGAGTCAAGTTTAAATAGATTATTTAAACTGTTGCTCTGTTTATTTGCCTGAGCGTTTATATTTACATGTTAATATTCCTGAATAAACATGGAGAATGTTTTTCCACCTTCAACCTTGGTGGTTATCTATTAAAGAGGTGAAAGCTGACATGCTTTTTTTGCACAGCCCCTCAGACGCAGTTTTGTTGTGACTGGGGTGGGTGGATTGTAGGGGGATGTCAACACAGGATTGGAACTGGTCACACGCCCTCACCCTTTTTTTCCCCATCTTCATGAATGAGCTAGTGAAGAGCAAAACTCAGCAAATACGGCCACATGAAAATAAAATTCCTGTCATTCCCAGTCGGTGCCTCATAGTGGCAACAATTACAAGGGCTGGTATGTTGACCCCCCCCCCACCCGACGCAGAGCAGCTCTAACAAATGCTCCCCGGCCTCAACGCAAAGAGGCTTGAATGCAGTCCAACCTGCATGTTCTGTCAAATCGGTCATGTTATGCAACATGCGTAGTTAAAAAATGCAGACATGTTCAGAATTGTTTCCCTGTTCTCCACTTAGTTCTTTACTGATGGCATCACTAATAAGCTTCTGGGCTGCTACGTGGGCGCCGCCATGCAAGACGTGGTGCTGGTTCGTATCTACGGTAACAAGACGGAGCTTTTGATCGACCGAGAGAACGAGGTGAAGAGTTTCCGGGTGCTCCACGCGCACCGCTGCGCCCCGCGTCTCTACTGCACCTTCAACAACGGCTTGTGCTACGAGTTCCTCGAAGGCGCCGCTCTGGAGCCCGAGCACATCCGTAGCCAGCCTGTATTCAGGTATCTTTTATATTTTCACCAAAAGCCACACTCCGGTTCTTTTGGCATTCCTGAACTCGCATTGCTTTTCCAGGCTGATTGCCAGACAGCTCGCCAAATATCACGCTATCCACGCCCACAACGGCTGGGTGCCCCAGTCGGACTTGTGGCTGAAGATGGGCAAATATTTCTCTCTCATCCCAAAGTACTTCACGGAGCCGGAGAAGAATGCGAGGTAAGGCTGCTAGCCGTCATTTTCTGCTAGCTTAATGCTAACGTATAATGTAAAACAGCATTGAAGTGCTGCCAGAAATTAGCATTAGTTGAGATAATGATTTGCTTTCCCCCCCATGGAACACTAATTAATTCAAACATCGAGTATCTTTTCAGCTCCAACTTTTGAGTCGTATGAATCTTTACAAAGGTTATGGCGCCTATTGTTGCTAGACTATTTTTAGCGCCACGCCAAAGGAGTGTTTAGCGTTTGAGAAGTCTGCTGGCAATAACAAACGATTGTGTGCGTTAGCACCATAGAGGAATCCAAAACAAACACTGACTATCTACTCAGGTGTTGTCAAGGAAACAAATAAAACTCATTCCTTTCTGTCCCAGGTTGAAGACGGAGGTGCCCAGTCCGCATTGCCTCCGAGACGAGCTGGTGTGGCTGCAGCAGAGCTTGTCGGTGCTGGGCTCGCCCGTGGTCCTGTGCCACAACGACCTGCTGTGCAAGAACATTATCTACAACCAGCAGGCCGGTGAGTCATTGGCGCACGAGTGTGCATCTTGTAAAATTTGCTGAGTGGCTGCTTCGAGTGAAGCGTCTCCCGCCTGTCGCGTTTTGCTCATTGACCCTCGCGCGTAGTCCGAGGTGGTTAAAAGTGTTAAACTTCATTCACTGCCATTGACGTCCATTTTGTCGGCGAGGGGGCGGGGCCTTTCTCACAGAAGGAACAGCCGAGACAATGGAGAGTGTCGAACGTCAGGCGCCGATGCTAAAGTGTGCTAAAGTATTTCATATCAGGAAAGCGTCTCAAAAGATGGAAGGGGGGGTTGCGTTTGCGGATAAATGTTGCGTGAAAAGGCAACAAGGCAAATTCTGTCCGCGAGCGAGTGCGCATGTGTGAACGATGTTTGCCCCAACCTTTTCATCTGCTGCGCAGGGGGGGCTATAGCCACTGCCTGGAGGTGTTCAGTTGTGTCCCGCTAGGACCCACTCTCCACCTGGTAACCCACCTCAAAGTGTCTTTCTCTCTAGTCCAGCACCACCTCAAAAAAAAAAAAAAGGCTGAGGGGGAAAAAAACAAAAATGTCAGGGCAAAAAAATAGATATTTTGAAAAGTCCCATGCATTTGGTTTCCCTGTAAATTTGAATTGTGTTACAACTGGACATGTCAAAGCAAGGGTTTGTATTTTGAGAGCGAGCTGCTTGTAACCGAATGCTTCCATTCCTCACATTGCATGCAGCAGATTAATAACTCAAAAATACAAATGGCTGACATCTGCATGAGGCCTTCGAGTCAGTCTTATGTAATTGCACTTGGCCCTGAGGGATTTTTGTCACTCAGTAGATTTTGTGTCTCGAATTCTTTTTTTTTTTTTTTTTTCTTTTTTTTTTACTGCTCCACCTTTTAGGGCCTCCTTCTGTCATATTCCCGTCCGACCAGTCTTGGCAGGCGTCCCGGACTTGCATGCGTCCAAAGCAAACAGCCTCCTCTTTCCGTGCTTTTCCTCTTTGCCGATAACTCAGTTTGAGAACATTGTCCGTCTAAAACCGACTTAAAAGCTTCTCAAAATGCAAACTCACGCTTGACTTTTTTTTTTTTTTTGGGTAGGGGGGGTGAAGTAAGAAACCAATTGACAGTCTGACATTCTGAGTTATCAAAGGGATAAAAAAAACAAAAACATTATCATCTTTTTGCATGAGTCATCACAACTCTGTGTAAACAACACCGCTTGTCCACGCAGGCAACGTAAAGTTCATCGACTACGAGTACGCCGGCTACAATTACCAAGCCTTCGACATTGGGAATCATTTCAATGAGTTTGCCGGTGAGTCTCGTCAAATAAAACAATCAAAAATCGTTGACAAAATTCAATAAAAAAATAAAAAAATTGTGTTTCTCCGCAGGCTTGAACGAAGTGGATTATAGCCACTACCCGGCGAGACCTTTCCAGCTGCAATGGCTGCGCTCGTACCTGGAAGCCTACAAGGAGCACAAAGGTCTGAACGACCAGGTGACAGACAGAGAAGTGGAGACGCTTTACGTGCAAGTCAACCGCTTCGCCCTGGTAAGTGCTTCTATTCGTGCGCTCTGATTAAAGGACGCCCGATTGCTTTTTATGCACCCGGTTAAAATGCATTTGCTCGCTCGTTGGGTGAACTTTTACGGCTAATTTTATGACTTGGGATAACTTAGTATGGCGCAAGAAGATGCCGGGGTTGTGGAGGTTGAAAAGAGGACAAGCCTGGAGGATGGGCGAGCGGCGGGATTGTGTTTCAGGTGTTTGTCACGGTTGCTATGGTGACTTTCAACTCCCTTGTGTTTCGGGTGTTAGCAGCAGTCGCCGTGGCGACCCTAATTCTCGCCACCGTTGTCATCGAGTCGGTTTCCGATGACAGGAACGGCCGACCAGATGAGTACAGAAGAACAAAAAATGGGTCGGGATGGAATAAATGAAATAGGAAATCGAGAGATGCCACGATAAAGGCCGCAAGCGCCCAACCCTAATCTTTTTTGATTCTTTGCTTTCGTTTCTGGCAGGCATCACATTTCTTCTGGGCTCTTTGGGCTTTGATTCAAGCCAAATTCTCCACCATTGACTTTGACTTCTTGGAGTAAGTTGCTTTGCACTATTTACTGTCAACATGACACCTGACTGACGTTGAACCTTCCGTTCTAGATATGCAGTGCTGCGCTTCAACCAGTACTTCAAGATGAAACCCGAGGTAGCCGTGTTGAGCCTACCCGAATAAAAAAAACACGCCCCCACACACCCCGCCCCTCGCCCAATCCCTCTTGTTCCTTCCGCGCTTCCTCCAGGCCCTGCTCAGTGCCTCTCTTACAACGAGCCTAGAGCGCCCTCTATGGGCGCACGCTGGTAAGACTTTTGCGTTCAGTGCCTGGTTGCGAGGGTGGCGCGTCAATCTCAACGGGTTACGGGAGCTAGCTCACGCGCGATTGGAAAACCCGTTGGAATGTGAAGCGGATGTGCGTTGAAGTGCACACTAGATAAGGAAGGGGAGCTAAAAATGTAAAATTACTACTATGAAAATGCTGCAAGAAATACCTGCCGGCTTTTTTTTTCTTTTGAAACCCTTATTTTCGGGCCAGCATCGTTTCTGACGTGCCCGGAATTGCCATCCAGTCATCCTTCGTGTATGCTAAGGGTCAAAACGAGTCGGCCGGGTTTTGCATTCCGTGTTCATTGAAATGGGAGCAATCAGATGAGACCAAAACTGCTTTAGTGGTAGCGATCGAGAAAAGCGCGACGTCATCGGTGAGACAAAATGGCTGCCATTGACACACGGACCAACTGACAGAAAGCATTTGAAGGAGAAGCTTGTTGTTACTTTGCCACAAGCCAAAGGGAGGCTTCTTAAAACTAGATTAGGGGAAGAAAGAAAAAAAAAAAAAGCACATTTTTGTTTTATTCTCCAAACTACTAGAGAATCTATATTCTTTTCCAGAGCTGTGTTTCACATGTTGCAGCAATAATTTCAGCTTTTCAAAAACGACTTAGGGCTTCCTGAGCTGCTAACACACGGAAACGCAATGTATCGAGTTTATCACGACTGGATTTTTTTTTCCCTCCCACTTTCCCATGTTCACTTTGCACTGTTCATCTTCCACAGTTGAGATGCTTAAGTGTTGGTTCGCCACTGTGCTCTTATTTTCTACTCGTCCGGATGGAGAAATAAGGTCCATCATTTATTTATGCCAGTGGCAGAGCAGACATAATGTGAAATCACAAATCCATGCACATAAGTTTTTGAAATGTGAAAAGAATGCATCAATAGAGGAACAGTTACTGTCACAATTTTGGAACTACGGTCAAACACAACATCTCAAAGGCAGGTTTTAGTTGCATGACGTTTTTTTTTCTCATGTGTCCTGTGGCCATTGTAGTATATTGTTTATAATGTACAGTAAACAAATGTAATATCTTGCTTATTTGAATCTTTCATATTAAAAAAAGGTTATTAAAAACGGAATAGAAGTGAAACAAAAAGGTTGACTAAATACTGTAAACAAACCGAAAAAAGAAATAAAAGAGTATTTACGCTCATATCCGCTGTGTGTGCTTTCTTTACATTTATTTTGCATTTTTGCTGACACCTATCGTCTTCTGCAGGAAAATGTCAGCAACGCCTCAATTCACCACAAGGTGGCAGCAGAGTCATCAAAACAAAATCGGATATCAGGTGCGCCTCATGATAATCACCTTGCACGTACGTTTACGTACGGAATCGAAAACTAAGCATGTTATACACGTTTTTAAGAGAGCAGCCACACCACTTTACATTATTTTTAAATGCAATTGCCTGTCTTGAGTTCGATATGAGACATTTTATGCTCTGAATTGGTCAACAAACATGCAACCATTTTAGGAAAACCGAAAAAACGAGGAAAACGAGTGATGAATCCGCAGACGATGCTTCATCAAACTAAGTGCTCTGAACATTGCTTAAAGGTGAGTTTTCACATTTCCGGATTTTTAACTAGTTCTTGTGCACAAACTTCAACTCGTGGAAAACGCATTATGTAATCCTGGGAGTCCAATTAAAAAGCAGTCAAAACTGTCTTATCGTTCTCCAGTAACAATGTAAGACCTACTTTTTGTCTTCAAGCGAATGTTTTTATTATTATATATTCAAACAATTATAAGGGTGCATTGCCAGCTCGCTGACTATAATTCACTTATCTTCCTCCTTCTCTAGAACCACACAAATATCACAGACATTAATTACTGACTTGTTCTCATTTACAAAAAAATCCAGATCTATTCTTGCATGTATAAAATATGCTGAGGCAACTCCAGTAAAGAATGAAATTACTAAAGCCCACCAAATTATTCTTTTTATTTTCTGACCAATGCTTTGCCAATTCAGAATGTTTAACTGCTAATTTCTTTGCGTTAAGTTATAATGTGTTAACTTGTATATTAAGGAAAATTTATTTATTTAAAAAAAAAAAAGTCCAGTTATTTTCAGATTTTTAAAAGAGCTAATATTTGGTCTGGTTGGACAGTAATGCAACTAAATAAATCTCAAGTAATATTTCTCTTTCTGATTAATGTATCAAAATGTTTCTCATTTAGGCTGGATGAAGCTTCGGCGCCAACTTCAATCTGCTGGATGACATTGTCTGAAATACGCCACCCTCAACGGGTGTGACACTCCAACCATCACGTCAAGGCCAAAAAGGTAAGCAGAGCTGCATTAAGATTTATCAAATGCAAAAAATCAGCCTCGGCTAGCGGCGTTAGCGTTTAAATTAGGGTTAAAATAGTTTTCTTGAGTTTTTATATGCTTTTGACTTTTCTATAAATCCAAATTACAACGCAGTGTCATTTTCCAAGCCTTTTCATCCGAGCAGAACTCCGACACAGCTTGCCAAGGGCGTCTCGATGAAGCATAATGGGAGAGGATCAGAGAGCTAAACGAGGGGGCTGTAAGATACCGAGGCAGATTAGCGGCGCTTCCCGCAACGCAGACAGCTGCTCGTAACCACGTCGAGTTTAAAGATTTCCCTCCCAGATTAGCGGCGGGCGCTACAATGCCCGCGCCGCTGCCCATGATACAATAGCGGCAAGTGGGAGGATGAGCCCCCCAAAAAAAGCAAATCATCACAAAAGGGATTGTCGGCTTCAAACGTTTTCCCCTCAGGATCAAATTGGGCTGTTGTCACGTCGCCGGTTTTGTTTTTCACTTTGGGCCCCGGAAGCTCAAATGGCTCTCATCCTACGGAAGCTATTGTTGTTCCGGGGGGGGGGGATCTTATTTTCGCCAAACATTGTTGACTGGCATTCTCAGAAAACGGACGGCGTCGAGGCCCTTTGTTGCTTATTGTCAACTCCCAGACAGCAATTATGAGGCAACAATTAGCGAGAATGCAATTGTGCTTTCATCAGAACACAAAGGTGGCAAAAAATGTCAAGAAAAGTTAACTCTTTTGAAAAATAATATAATCACGATTTTTTTTTTCCACTTCCTATTTTGAATTTCAGCACTGCAGGTGCACTCAGGCAAGAATGCAAATGAGGGGAAAAACACAGCCATTTTTATTTCCAATTCATGCATTACCAAAAAATCTTCTCAAGGTGCACCGTTTACCATATGATCGCTGCACGTGCGCAACTAAAAACCCCCACGACCCGAAAGTAGCCATTAGCTAAAGTATCCGTAGTTACCCACATAAAATTAAAGTAGCGTAGGAGTCGGGCTATATTTACGTACAATCGTCATTTAACCGTAATACATTTGAACTTATTTTTTGGTGGGTTTATTTCTCATAAAAGAAGACCCCCCCCCCCCCCCCCCCCCCCCTCCGCTCACCATACTTAGTGAGTCAGTTGGACTAATTCCTCAACAGACGAGCTGACAGATGAGTTGTCTAAAGCGACAGTTTCTATGGAAGCATTAGTGCCCCCCCCCCAACACACTCTCCTTCGTGTTTTTATTTATTTATTTATTTTTACACCCATTCTGCTTGCTTTTATCTCATTCTGGCGTGCATGTCAGAAGCTTTTTATATATATTTTTTTTTTCTGACTTGAGACAGAGAGGGATTTATGTATAACAGCCAGATTTGTCACTGATGCTATGGTCAGTAAACGGCAAGATGTTTTCATCGCACACAAACGCAGCGAGTAAATCTCACTTAATGCACGCTGTTTTGCTTCCCGGGAGAAATCAGCATCGGTAAATAAAAACGGTATAGATGAGATGCTCTTTTAATAATTTTTTTTTGCTGAGGGAATCGCAATTTTTGAAGCTTGATTTGTTTTTGGCAGATTTAGATAATAACGCTCAATAGATCACACAAGGAAAGTTTTTTTTTTTTTTAGATTAATGCCAAAAAAATCCTTTTTCTAGTGGTGCTGCCTGTCATTCTCCGTCCAACCGATAGATGTCAGCAATGACCCGCTTAAGAGCATCTTTTGTATTTGGGCGGTGAAACAGTGTGAGAGCATCTCAAGTACTTTGCAGTTGGAGACGGTACAGATGGCAGGCCCTGAACGCAACACTTCTCCACACATTTCACTCTTCGCAGAGTGATATCAAAGTCAACTCAAAATGGAGGCTGTTGCCATCAACTCGAAACAAATTCTCACACTTCCAACAAAATTGTATTGTGAGTGAAGTCGCTGTGGATTTTTTCTTTTTTGGTCAGCGTTCAAGCACAGATGTCCCCCCCCCCCCCCCCCCTCTTTCCTGTATTTGTGTGTGTGTTAAATAAAAACTCACATCCTCTTATAACATTTCAGCTGTGGATTTTGATGGATAAATGCTCACAATTATAAAGATTTAAATCCAGATTGCATTCAGACACTTTTTTTATTTATTCCAGTCTAAATCATGGATTGAAAAATTAAAGTAAATAACAAATGTCCCAGATTATATCACGGGTGAGCCTGAAACGGCATTATCGACTTGTCCGTTTGCCCACAAAGTGTCAAAATTAATAATGCCATGTACGTAATACAATTCAAGTGCCCTTTGTACTCGCACAAGCTTACGTCAAATTTCCCATGTGGACACAAACTGTAAATTAAAGTGTACAGATTACTCCAGTGATGATGACACACTGAAAGATCATCATTTCCCCAACGCTATAGCTGCTCTCCTCTTCTACATATATATTTTTAAAAAAAATGCACATATGTTTGGATTACTTCAAGTCTTCCAAGATCTTGTGGGGAAAACCTATTTCCACATGGGATTGTATGCAATTTAATTTAATTCTCTTTAACTGTCATTGGATGTTTTTTTTTTCAACTTTATAAATTTCCCAAATTAATTTTTAAATAAATACAAATGGAACTGTATTTTATAAAACCATGAGGGAATGTCAATGTAATAAATTATTTTCAACATTAAAGATATAAATTACCTGCATATTATTTGACTGTTATAGAATAGTTTGTCCTTAACTTCCTAACAGAGAAAATCAACCAAGTTTTTTTTATGCTTATTATGATTGTCTTATGTCGTCTTTTCTAAACGTGTAAATCTACAAAAAAAAAAAAGTCCACCTTTCCTTTTTCGCCAGTGTTTAAAGCGCTAATATCACTCATCTGTTCGAGATTTCTAAAAGCGAGACTTTCAGTTAGCGAGGAGACCCTGCTCCGTAATTATGTAAAGTGCCTTGAGATAACTTGATAATTGACGCTGTGGAAATAAAATGGAATTGAACGTTAAGCACACAGAGTTTTTCAAGGTCGTCAAAGAACTTCAATGTACTTTTCCACGCACAAAACATGTTTACACTCGAGTTTCGGGTAAGTAACAAGAGGTCATGTGTCCCCCCCCCCCCTCGGAGACCTGGCCTTGTCCGATTGGCTTCGAGGAGTTTACTTTAAAGGGTGGCAGTATGCTGCTTTTTTTTTTCTCTCCCCCCTCCTCCTTCCCACTCCCAATTAAATGTGGTATGCGGCGCTCTCGAAGGCCATTTGAAGTGTGTTGTGTTTGCACGCGGCAAAGTTTGTGTTTGCGTTGCATTCATCGACACATAGAGGTCATTCATTGTGCTAGCATGCGGGCGGGCAGGTGAGACGGGCCTCCTATCTGTTTATTTTCCATTTGTGTTTGACCTCCCCAGCCCAACAAATTTTCCGTACAACTCGGACCATTTAGATGACTCAAAAAAAAAAAAAAGTATTGCCGGTGTGTCATAAAAGACCCGACGTTAGCTTTTTTTCCGAAAGAGGACGAATGTCATTGACTGTGGGTTTTGTTTTTTCTTTAAAAAGAATGGGGGGGGGGAAACAACAACACAGATATTAGCACCTGGACTCAAATGTGAAAGGGAGACGTAAATAAAAGCGAGTTTGAACTCAATGAACATGCATTAGTGGCCTAGAAGTGCTTTCATCAGACTTCCTTTTCAAACATGTTTTCACATCCCCTCAGATGCAACATCACAGCCGCAGCGAGGGTGACGGTGCCGAAAGAGAAAGTCTTTATTTGGTCTCAAATGGGTCTCATCTGAAATAATGAAGATGTCCTTGAGAAAAACAAAGAGCCCCACCACAAAACAGGCTTCCATCCCCGGTGATGGAGACGCCTGATAATTGTTTTCAAGTCTGCCGCTGCTCTGGAAATGAGTTTGTTCTTGTTCTGGGGGGGGTGATTAAGCCGGACCGACCCGGCCTTCCTTTTCTCATCTTGTTCGCTTACTTTCCCTGACATCGCCATTTTCGACATAAATGAGATACAGTTTCATGTACTCTTAAAATCTCTCAAATGGCGTTAAAAAGTGTAATTATGTTTATTGGGATGGCTAGCGTAGTAGTTAGCATGTCTTCCTCGCATTTTGGAAGCTTTGGATTTTAATTATTCGGATTTTTATTTTATTGGGATTTTATGTACCGTATTTTCCGCACTATAAGGCGCACCTAAAAACCTCCAAGTTTCTCAAAAGCCGACAGTGCGCCTTATAATCCGGTGCGCCTTATATATGGACCAATTTGGATTTGTGGATGAGGACTAACTTATTAAAGTAAGCTTTACGTGTTTATTTTGTGTGTTGTGTGATATTAACGTTTGAGCAACGTTGAGTTATTGATATATTGTTATTGTTTTCACTATTTCGAGTGTTACTATATTGTGATTGCATTAACGTTTGAGCAACGTTGAGTTATTTATTCTATGCGCCTTATAATCCGGTGCGCTTTATATATGGACAAAGTTTTCAAATGGGCCATTCATTGAAGGTGCGCCTTATAATCCGGTGCGCCTTATAGTGCGGAAAATACAGTAAGTCCATTTTTATAAAGAATTTATGCGTGTCACAATATGTTGTTTAAAAAATCCGGCTCCTCAAAAGTTTGTAAATCTGTGCTAGCTAATGTTAGCATGTCGACGTATTTTAGCTAGCAAGCAGCTCTCAAGGCAGTTTTTTTTTTAATTATTTGCCAAATAGATTTATTAATTACCCAAAATTAACTGACCCTGACCTCATCCACTACCAAATAAGACTCGTTTTCATGGCCGTCCACTTCTTCCCTGGCATTGAGCGCTCTCCATGTCCCTACTCCCTGGGTTCCACTCCAGGGATCCAACAGTCCCTGGAGAACCCGTCCAAACCTCTACGTGGCTGGCTCCTAATGGCTTCCCCACTGCGTCGCTTATTTAGAGAGATTTTTTTTTTTCCCGGTGAAATCTCAGTGTGTCATTACAGTTCATATTCTTAATTATGCAGCAAATGTACCCGCGGGAATATCATAGAGGCCACTACTCGGCAATCTGTCCATATGGCACTTCATTAAAAGTTTTCTTAAGAATAAATTGCATTCAATTCAATTAAAATTGTAATGTCATAGCAAAATAATGGTGCCGAGCTTCCTACGACGAGCGGCTTAAAAAACACATACCATCTATTCTATGTGTTTTGCAATGGGAAAAGTGGAACCCCCCCCCTCCACAAAAAAAAAAAGCCCCCTAGTAGAAAATATGCAAAAAGCAAATATCACCAAAGCCTCCTACATGCCACCAAGCCCCAGGCTGCAACTGCGCTTGAACACTCGAGCTATTTCCAGATTCCACTCTTGGAAATTCGCACCATGACAAATGAACCATTGGAGTTTCGGAATTCCTATTTATCTGCCGCGCGCAGAGCCACTTGATTTGGGTGTGAAGAATAAAGGAATTATACGGACACACACACAAAAAAAATAAAAAATAAATAAAAAAAACAGACGATTCAAGGGATAAATGATGGGAAAATAAATAGACGTCTGTGTTGATCAGATTGAGGGCGTTTTGGGTGGGCGTGTCCTTATCTGGATGTTCTCAGGGGAAAAAAAAAAAGATAGCATCTGATATTAAGCGTCCTTATCCACAAATGTACTCCCACCAAACCCTGCGGGACGATTTCCAAGAAAAGACATTTCCCTTTGAACGCCGTCCATCAATCGCGCCACCATTACATTGTTTTGTTTTTTTAAGTTGGAACAGAGTTGTGCCTTTCTAGTGTAGTACCGCGTTGTGCCACCGCAGCAGCACTGAGTCCTACATGGAGATTAGCAGCATAATTAAGAGGAAGAGGCAGAGAAGGTCCCCAACTACAGAAAGCTATAGTCATTTTTCCTCCCTATGCAGTTGAAGGTTCAATGCTAAATACGTTAGCCCATCCATGCAGATTCCCATTATTTATTAGCCGCGAGCTAATGTTTAAAAAAAAAAAAAAAAATCATCTTCCCAACCTGCTTCCATGTGACAAACAAAAAAAAAGGACTTTGCGAAGTAATTCTGTCGTCCGCCAGACGTTGACTCCACGTGTTGACGGAGGTTGGGAAGGCAGCGATGACGTTCCCCTCCTTTGGCCCTAAAGCGTAAACAAAGTGTTTTTCTTATTCGAAACACACAATCTTGGCTCTGGCGTGGACTTGGCATCGACACGCGTTGGTGTGTGTGTGTGTGTGTGTGCTGCTCAGTCAACCTCACTTGACAAGCCCCTTCGACCAGCAGCCTACAGGTGATTAGCGTGCACTTAAAAAAAACACCGGTGGCGTGTTGGTGACACATTTTAGAACCTCATTTTAAAAACGCACTTAATGTGACCTATAAGACTCACAACTTTCTCACAACATATTTAACCGCAAAAGTTTTTCCATATTTTGATCAATTTAAAGGCTCTTCGTTTCGTCGCTGCTAAATGCTAACTTAGCATATCTCGTCTTTATTATCAACGATAGCAAAACAGCGACAAAATGACAATATTCTGACATTTTACTTCTCATTTTTCTCTGTGTGCTTCGAGTTCAAATGAATCATCCACCCTCAACGTACACACGTGCATGTTTTTCTCGCAACAGCACAAAAAAGAAGTTCGTTTTGCGACCTCGACGTGCGACCTCGCCTCCGGGGGTCGCGACTATTTCAACTCTCCTTGACATACGTTTGATTCAAGCAAACAGGAAGTGCATCAATTGATTGGTATTTTTTATTTTTTCCTCGTCCAACCCACCCCAAAAAAAATGATGCGTCTTATCTTAACAAGTATGTTTGCGCTAGTTCAGCGGGGTTTATGCGCCTTCCAAACTTTCACTTGGATGTGATGTTGATTGCATTACCACATGAACACGCATACTTGGACATTGTCCCGTTCCCCTGGGCGGACTTTTTTTTTTTTTTGGGGATGGACCTGCCTCCGGATCCTCCTGCCGCTGGGAAAGGCATCCGAGGTACCGGGAGGACACCCGGCGGCCCAGTTTAGCCTCCTCGTTTTGGGTTCAGGGCACCTGGATGGCTGCCCCTGACCTCCGACCTGAGGCGTTAGATAAAGATGGTTTCCGCTGCCATTTTTTTTTGCCCCCGCTTTCATCCACATAAACAAACTAGGACCTATTTGTCCTTATTTTCGGCATGTTTGAAGATAACATTTTTTTTTTTCCCAAGTCAAAAGCAAATAAGTTAACCTCAATGGACAAGTTAAAGCTTGCAGCTGTTTATTCGATTTTGACATCAAACAAGCACAAACATCCACTTTTTTTTTTGTCCTTCAGAAGTCATCTGTAATAGTACAAAAATGTTCCAAAGAACCTTGTACAAAGCTGAATTATTTTTTTTTTTGTACATAATGATTTTTCTTTTTCAGCACAAATGGTGAAAAAAGTTATTCATTAGGTATTTTTTTATTTCATTATTTAATGACAGAAAAAAATGACAGATAAAATAAAATGCTGCTCTTTGAATGGAATCGTTAAAAAAAAAAAAATCCAATCTGTCTTGTCGTGAAGACGGAAACTTTTTCGGAAATTGGCACCGATGGCAGACTTGTCACAAACACCAAAAATGATCCATCTGTTGCTCTTAGTTCATTCATTATTGGCACTATTGATCACAGGCGAACCCAAAAAAGTGAGAAAAACAAAAAGTTGACCAAAAATAAGGCGAAATCCTCGCCAATATTTACCGCAAACTTTCCGTTTCTGGAAAAGTTTTCGCTCGAGCGCATTCAACACCATGTCCACTTAACGACACCTCGTTCGTCGCTTCCTATGACTCATGTCACGTACAAAATGTACCGCTGTCAACTCAACTCATCAAATTGTCCAAATGTGGAAGTACGGGATGCTGCAAAAAAAGACGCACTTGTGTGTGTGTGCATATGCATGACTGACACACACACATGCACACACACACACACTCTTTCTTCTTGTCTCATTGGCAGGCTCATGTCCCATCTGCTCTCCAGGGGAGCTGACAGAGAGATAGTTGTCATGATAGAACATCTCCACACACACACATAACACACACACTTTTGTCACCACTCACACACGCAACCACGTTTACTTTTAAGCGGCCCAACTTCATTCTTCTCCGCTAATTGACTGTCATAACGGCGACGGAGATTAACTCCCAGCCCCCCTTCATGGATGATAAAGGGAGGCGAAAAAGGCTGGATGAGGGTCTCATGCCACATTTATTTGTTATTGATATTTACAGGCAACCTCCCCGTACACTCGCCCCCCCCCCCCTCCCCGGTTCGCTCATCATCACCCGTGAGGATTAGCGTCGAATGGTAGGCAGGCAGGCTTACGGCGCAAGCGAGCCCCTGTCACCATCTCCCAGATTAGCCGACGCTTTGTGATGGGCTCGCTCGGCAAGACGCAACTTTGTCTACCCAACACTTTGAGCTTGAAGGAGCACGTTTTTATTTTTTGGAGTGCATGCTGGGTGGTTTTAGCTTTGGAGGAAAAAAAAAAAGATTTTCTATTCTGATCCCAAATGATTGACTGGGATGTGGGCATTAGCTTTTTTAGTATTTTTTAGAAAATAAATATTTTTCATTTAGTTTTTATTCATTTTAGTTTTTTAATATATGGAGCATTAGTCGAGCGCAAGATAATTTTTGATGTATTTGTGCAATAAATTTTCAATATCTGTTTAACCTTCTTACAGTAAAATCAATGAATTTAATATGAACTCTGAAAGCCCATGTACAAAATTGACAAAGATGAAAACTATCGTCATTTATTTCAAGCATTTTTACTTTTAAATGATCAACAAAAATGTTTATTTAATTTGATTTTTCTACCGTTTTGCTCGTATAATAACAGATAACCGCTAACATGCTGTCTGACGATCATGTTCTTTCTAATGATCTGCTTTTTTAAAAATGTGTTAAATATGTTACGTTGCTCCAATCATAAATGCGTGTTTGGGCACAAAGTGAGAGTTTTGTGTGCATTAGCAACGTGCGAAGGCTCACATGAGTCATGCGCAGCACCTGGCGCTAACCGAGAGAGTGGCAACGCAACTGATGAATATTCAGGCCTTTTAGAACTCGGTGCGAAAACGTCCACCTGATTCTAAATGATAATACATTAAAACCTAGCTAGCTAACTTTGCAGAGTTAAGTCGATCCTGTCACGATTTGACTTTTTTTTTCTTTTTTTCAGGCATTGCACAAGCTCCTAAAGTTGGTCTTCAAGGCAGCTACAGATTAAGGTAAAATGAAATCTTGAATTTCCTTTCTCTCGGGTTTCGTATTTCAGACCATGACATATTTTATGTATCTATAGTAGTTTTTGAAAAAGTCTACACACCCTTGTTGAAATGCCAGTATTTTGTGGTTGAAAAACTGTACAGCTCCTTGACAATGAGACCGCCACCTACTGTAGTGGATGTGCAATTACACGTTATTTTAGTGCGCCCCGCAAAAAAAATATTCTCCCCACCTATTCTTTTGAAATGATTTCTTCCCTCCAAACTCGCTCTGGTGGCATCTGTCGGCTTCTCCCCAGCTTGTCTGCGTGTGATCACTTCCTCTCCGACTCTCCTCCGCACTTTATCTCCTTGCCCCCCCCCCCCCCTCCAGACCGGCGCTCGTCTCCCTCGCTGCCAACTCACTGTCGCTGTTAACTCCCATAGCGTCTTATTTATTGCCAAAGCAGATTGTGTTTGGAGGGCAAGCAATTAAGGGGGAGGCAAGCTCAAAACTGTAATGTAATTTTGGCCACAATATTTACGGACAAGAGAAAGAAGTGAGGGGTGGTCTTGGGGCGTGGGGGGGTGGTGGGAGGGGAGTCGCTCACTGAGAAGGGCTTAAGCGAGCCGAGTCAACACCGTCGAGAATAATGATCCCCAGCGCAGATTTAGCGGGACGGAATCTGGCACTCGGCTAATTACGAGAGGCCAAATGTCAAGCCTGCTCGCTGTCAGCTTGGTTTCCATCGCCGTCTCCCGCTTTCACTTTTGCGACCCCCCCCCTCGTTTTTGTAACGCCGTAAGTTTTGTCATTTTTTAGGAATCTCGTCAAAAAACATTTCATGAGATTTGTACTACATTTGTATTTGGGTTGGAGTTGCAGTACCTGCTGTCACCAGCAGAGGCGCTATATATGTATATATGTGCGTATATAATATATATAAAGTCTCGGCCAAACTTTCCTTTGCATTCTCTCATCTGAGATGGAGAAAAACATTTGCAACAAAAACATTGGCAACAAAGGCAAGACGCAATTTTCGAGTGAATAGCAGAATGGAGATGAAAAGCATAACCGTCTAGCCAGCGTCGTTCCCTCTCCAAGAGGTCGCAGGCCTGTAAGCGTTTTCCCTCCACTTAACAAGACGCAAGCGCTCTAATCAAATATCCGCCAACAAACACCTTGGCTGGGTGCTTTTCAGATAATTTAGGCTGTTTGAAAATGAAATGATTCCACATTTGCGCTACAGCTGCCGGATACAACAACAAGGTGACTGAGTCAAGGTTTTTTTCTTTGGCGTACTGTGCGGGATAAAAATGTCACATTCGGTTTGTTTAGACACCCTGCTTTTTTTTTTTTTTTTCCATCGCGGGGGTCAGGGCGAGGTGAGGCTAAAGGTGCGACCGCTAGCGCTTAGGCGACGTTCTCCAAACGACCTCACGGCAAAGATATCCGCCGCCGAACGGAATGAGCTTGCCTCCGACTCGAAGCGAGCGTTGAATGGGCCGGTTCAAGAGGTGAGCGCGGCTCATGGAAAGAAACGGATCCCTGATGAAAGAGGTGACCGGATGGCGGTCCCAAACGCCAATAGCGATCGGTGCGGCGTGTCGGTCGTGCTCCCAATTACTCCGGTTCAATAGACTAGTTCAAACCCCGGCTACTGTACTTACGAAACCTCCATCGCTCATAAAAGCTTACAAATTGTACACAAAATCTTTGAATGTAAACAAACTTTGTCCTTTGGCAAGTCACGGGCTTTTAAATTTCCCGTCTTTGCTTCACTTCATCGTCCCTTCTTCTTATCGTTATGTATCAGTCGGATGGAGATGAAGGAGTTGCAAGTCATCCCCCTCGGAATGTGGGGAACAGTACCGGGCGTGGGGGGGGGACCCCTACTGGGCATAAAGACACACATATATTCTCACACACGCACACACATGCGTGTCAGACAGAGCCCTGCAGTCCCACCTTTGACACTAAGCTTCCAGAAGCAGCAACTCTGGCTCATCCCGGCTAACACAGACTGGCAGGTGAGGCTAAGCAGCCTCTCTCTTCTCCTCCACTCTTCTCTCCCTTTTCTTTCCTTGACTTTCACCTCTATTTCGGATTCCCCATCTGTTCATTCTCTTGCACACAAACCGACGCCAACTGAAACGCCCCCCCCCCCCCCACTCCCCCTCCCTCGGTGGCTGCGGGCTGCAGGTTGAACTCATCTGTCAGGATCAGAAAGGGGCTGGAGTGACGGGAGACTCCTGTTCCGGCAAGATAAACAGCCAGCGCAGATCAAAAATATTCTCCCCGAGAACACACACGTGTATACGCACCCACACACACAAAAGGCGTCGAGATGCGGGGTGTTAGCGCCTTGTCAGCTTAGAAAAAAAAGGTGCAGTATTCCAAATTCAGGAGGCACCTTGTTATTTATGGGAGGGCGGGGGGGGAGAAAAAAAGAAGTTTGAATCGGACCAAAACATTTGGCGGGAGAACCAAAACCGAAGTGACAAACACATTTTTGGAAGCGCCTCAGAGACGTCGAGTGAATATCGCGACGAGAACATTATTTTGCGAGTTTGGGACTTTTTTTTTTTTTTTAATGTGTTGATTTGCTCCCATCTGGCTGGAAGGTACACGAGAAACGGTTTTCTACTCCAAATTATTTCTTTTTTTACATTTAAAAAATGACACACCTCCCTCACAGTGTGAAATGTGAGATCGGTGGAACGATTAATCGATTAGAAACCGATTATCGAATTCGTTTGTTTTTTCATTGACATATTTTAATTGAAATGTATCCAAATGCATTTCAGTTCAGAATATAAATCAAAACATTTGCTTTTGCTAAGGAAAACATTTTTTTTTGCCGATTTATCGATAGTCGGAAGCGACAAGAACGTTATTCTTTTGCTGTTCGCTTGAACTGAACATCCGAGCGAGATGCCAAGATTCCCAAATGTTCCATTTGATGTTTGAAGCCTCGAGTGGGAAGAAATACGGAGAGAAAAAAAAAAAAAAGGAGAATGAGACGGGAGGGAAAAGAACATTTGCGAAGGCCATGCCAAGTTCGAGATCTGCCAGCCCGCGAGGTGAGCGCAGTTACATTGTGGGAGTGGGACGAGATGGGAAGGGGAGGGGGGGGGGGGTGTCAGGTATGTCTCTGTTTCTATCTGAGCACTCCAACATGTGCTTTCTTTTTCCCGGCTGCTGCTCGCCCGGATAACAAATCATTCCCTACAGCGCCTTCTGCTAACCTCGTCATTGCGCTTAATAACATTTGGAGATGCTAAGCTTGTAAATTAGCAAATCTGGACCGAGGAGATATTATTTATGCTTGTCTCCTGTCCTGAAAGACTCGTCTTGATGGGTAAATTGTGCTTAATTCTTGAAGGAAGCCTTTTTTTTTTTTTTTCCCCTTCTCTGTTTTTTTTCCTTTTTTTTTTTTTGCTCCTTTCGCCCCAGCGTGAGATGAGATTAATCCCTTGACAACCTTTGCGGGCGCACTTCAAAATTGCTCCCAAATGTCACCGCGAGATTTGCAGAGGAGAGGAAACAGGCGACGTATGTATAAAAATGGGGACACATCCAACATCTTCTCTTACACACACACACACACACAATGGCGCGCCCCCACACGCACTCCCACTATGTTACTAAAAGACTGTACATTTCAACAAATGAACAATAAGTCTTTAGAAAAAAAATTATATATTTGAAAGTAAAAAAAAAAATGAAAGTAGGTTTGTAAAATTATGAAAAGGAAAATTTAGAAGAAAAAAAGGTCAAAGTCAAAAAATATGAAAGTAGGTTTGTAAAATTATGAAAAAGAAAAAAGAAATGCAGAAAAAAATTGAAAAGTAAGAAATATGTAAGTAGGTTTTTAAAATTATGAAAATATATTTTTTTAGAAGCCCTTTATGAAAAATTAATCTCTGGTTTTAGCCATTTACGGATCTATTCGCTCCAAGTGAGCGTCGCTTCCCGTGTCACTTTAAACCAAGAGTGTTTATCTAAGTAAATCTCCAGGCTCATTCCCCCACCTCGGGGTCCTACTTGACAACTTGACCAGGACAGATGGGTCCTGGTCCCCATCCAACCTCCCCGGAATCCCGACCGAGGGGGCGACGGGGCAGAGGGGGCGATCGCTTTCCTAAAGACCCCGAAAGGATTTTGCGGACATAGCGAGTGTCAAGCCTCATCCGTCGTTCTTTCCTCCCTTTCCTACCTCCTGAGGTTTGTTTATTCCTGCGTGCCCCCCCTCCCTCCGGAAAAAGTCATGTTAGTACCAATCACCACAAAACTAATATAATAGTTCTCAACACAAGATATTGAAAGCGAAGAATTATTTCAGTATTTTTTCGTCCGCATCAAAGCAGAAGCGTTTTGAGGTCAGATTTTTTCTCTCTGTTCGTTGTCCTTGTCTCCACCAGTCACAAGGTCCAAACTTCTTTCAGCGCTTTTCTTTTGTGCCTCCGAAACCTTTTACCCAGCGATAAATGATGACCGCGTCAGCCGAGGTCCTAACGTCGACGTTTGTCGGCTTTCTTGGAAAGTCTGTCGTCACTGCGCCGGAAAAAAAAAAAATATATAGAACAGGATGGTTTTAAAGAATCCATCAATTGAATAATAAATTCTTCTACGTGTGAACGTGTTTGTTTGACACAGGTACACCGCGTCTGTCGCTGTCTGTATGCATTTGACACTTTAGCGAGCTTGGCAAGAAAAAAAAAAAAAACGTCCTGCTGTACTGCCGTGTTTATTTACTGAACAGTTTGTCGACGACGTACTTCTGTCCGTTAAGTGACAGTTGGCACAGCGTGAAGAAAAAGTGGCACAAGGCTCCATTTCAAGACTGATTGATTGGCAAAGAAACACAACACAACCCGCTGTTGATAATATTCGGAAGAAATAATAATCATTCCCAAACATCATTTTAGGTCAAGCTATTCTACAGAACCGGAGTGTTCTGGCTCGTTGTTATGTCAACGTCAAGCTCCGTCGGCGTTTATGGGCCTGTGTTCATTTGCGGTCACGATTTGCCTCTCCGGGGCCTTGTAAAGTACGCTCGGCACGAGGCGGGTTAGCTACGCTCAGGGAGAGTGGATGTCTCGCTCCGTAACGCCCCATTCCGACTGTGTTTATATACCTCGCAAAATATTACAGTGAGTAATATTTAAGAATTATAAGAAGACCTCCTCGCAATCCATTCAGTCTGTAAACTTGCATCCCTAAAAACAAAATGGCTGACTTCCTGCGTCTTGTTAATTACGGGCTACTGAGAGTTTTTTTTTTGTGTGGGTCTTTTCATGGTAGACCTGACCACCAAGTTTAATGTCAAGTCATGAAACTGACTTTGGAGGCTGGATTTTCTTGGAAGGACTCCTGGAAATTGGCAAATGGCTGCTTCAGATCAAAAATGGCTGACTACTCTTTTGAAACATTCATTTTTGAGAGTTTTTGGAGAGTTTAAATGACTTCAAATGAGTCTTATAAATGTCGAGTCAGAATTCTCAGTCCTTAGAGCCTCTGCTGTATTCCTCTATTTAATTTCCTGCTCGATTCACTTTAATCATCCATTATTCTGCAGTCAATCCTCTTTTATGAACAATTACAAACAAAGGCGCGTGGGTAAACAATACCGCATCGGTTGCATAGTATTAATACAATCCCAAAGCTTCCACTCCAAATCATTAAAAATCACCTTAGTGCCAATAAATGGCTGCCAAAATGGAGGATTTTATTGTCCCCAATTGCACTCGTGGCTAACGTGGCATTTTAAACAATCACTCCAACCGCCCACCTCCCCCTTCAGACTTATCTTCAGGAGTTATGGCCCTAAATCTACTCGTAATACAGAGATCACTGAGGATGTAATCCCCGAGAACATCAGAATAAATCCATGGCTAGATCCGCTCCGTGCAGACTAGCGGTCGAAGCCAGCCAAGGCCATTACGGCGTGGCCTTGGCGAGGGTGCCGAAGAGCCACTAATGGGTCGTCTGTGGACTGACATTAACGCCATTAGGACACCTCCATCCAGGAAATCCTTCTTACCCTCGCCGTACAGTGCAGCAGCTGTTACAAATTCAACCGTAAATCCCTCGCTAGCATGATACTTCCTGTAGCCTCGTCGTCGTCGCGTGGGTCATTCGGCAATTGGACGACATTTGGGAGAAATGAACAAATACACTTCAAAACTGCATTTTAAAGATGTCAATTATAAACGAAAGTTATCAAATTTTAAGCAAAATATTGGCTTTTTAATTCTGAACATGGCTAGCGTCCCTTTAAGCGTACATGCTAGCTGTTGTAGCTGCTATGCTAACTTCTATCGCTTTTTCAAATGTTACTACTGTTTAAAATGACAATGAAGACCAACAAAATCGTAAATCAAGAGGTTTTGTACATGTTATCTGGAATTTCACGGAGGGAAGAAAATGTTGTCCAATTCTGGATTGTCCTGGATTTGTCCCAATTGCCAAAAGTGC